>NC_091513.1:1832830-2132830 GCF_947461875.1 Haliaeetus albicilla
TCTGGGAGGTGGCATGCACAAATGGGTAAGGGTAACTCTTTCCTGAGACTGCAGCTGACTCTCCTCTTGCCTCTCTGAGCCAATCGATCTCTGCTCTTACCTTGGTTCTCCACTTGTCTGTCTTACTGTTATCTTTTCCTGCTGTCTGTTTCTCTGGGGATGGGAGTTTCAGCTGCAGAGTTACACACACACTGATCTTGTGGGTCCTGTCATGCAGCTGTGTCCATGGGAAGAAGTGTCGCAGCTTTCCTATAACCTGAGGGGTTATGCTCAATGCTGTCTGTGGGGCTGGGGAATGAGCTGATTCTCCCTTACAGCGATGCCATCATATCAGGTCACTTGGCTATCACCTCCGAGTGTCCTTCCAAGCTGTTAGCTGCCTTGCAGGATGCAAACCTGTCTCATAGCAGCTTTCTGTGATCTGAAAGCCCCATAGAGAAGCACAGAGGTGCTAGGACTGAGGAAATGCTCTTGGGTTGGTGAAATGAGCCCGGTGTGTCCTTGGCTAGAAGCAGGGTGCTGAGACTTTGAGAAAGGGGGAGACATTTGGTGGTCTGCAGTGGATGTCTCTGCTCTCAGCAGTGCCTGGTGGCTTTTCGGGGTAAAACATGAAAGCGTGTTCACCCTCCATCTCAGAAAGGTGCAAGCACAGTGCAAGTGGGAACTAGACAGAAGGACAGAGCAGCTCCCCCTCTCTCTGCACTAAGCCACAGGCAATCCTCTTGACTTGCCTGGCTCACGCTGTTCTCCCGGAGTGCAGCAGAAATGCTGAAGGTTCCCGAGATCTAAGAAAGCTCCCCAGGGGTGATGTGGGCAGCTGTAAAAAACCCTAGAACTCTTAAACTGCTTTTACCCTGCTGGTTCCTTAGCACTGGGAGTGCAGATGCTGACAAACCCTTCTGCATTAGGAGCGGTTTCAGCTGACAAAGTCACACACCAGACTGGCCCCTGCCCGCACCGATCCCATGAACCCACTGCTACAGAGCAGGGCTGGCTTTTCAAGAGCCCATGGGCAGAGGCCCTGCTCTTCATTGCACACTCGGCCAGCACCAAGCAGGGCTCCAGCCACAGACCTGAAGGAAGGTCTCCTAGAAAAGGAAAAGGGTCTGTGTGTGAGAGTGGGAGGGTCTATGGGAAATGGCTTTGATATTGCTCAGAGAATAATGCCCTGACTCTTCACTGTCTTTTTTCTACTTTGACAGCACCCCATTCCCAGAGGAAGAAAATGTCCAACGGCAGCTCCATCACCCAGTTCCTCCTCCTGGCATTTGCTAACACGCAGGAGCTGCAGCTCTTGCACTTCTGGCTCTTCCTGGGCATCTACCTGGCTGCCCTCCTGGGAAACGGCCTCATCATCACTGCCATAGCCTGTGACCACCACCTCCACACACCCATGTACTTCTTCCTCCTCAACCTCGCCCTCCTCGACTTGGGCTCCATCTCCACCACTGTCCCTAAAGCCATGGCCAACTCCCTCTGGAACAACAGGGCCATCTCCTACCCAGGATGTGCTGCCCAGGTCTTTCTGTTAGTCTTTTTGATCTCAGCAGAATATTTTCTTCTCACTGTCATGGCCTATGACCGCTACGTTGCCATCTGCAAACCCCTGCACTATGGGACCCTCCTGGGCAGCAGAGCTTGTGTCCACATGGCAGCAGCTGCCTGGGGCTGTGGGTTTCTCAGTGCTGTGCTACACACTGCCAGTACATTTTCACTACCCCTCTGCCAAGGCAATGCTGTGGACCAGTTCTTCTGTGAAATCCCCCAGATCCTCAAGCTCTCCTGCTCAGATGCCTACCTCAGGGAAGTTGGGGTACTTGGAGTTGGTGTCTGTTTAGACTTTGGCTGTTTTGTTTTCATTGTGCTGTCCTATGGGCAGATCTTCAGGGCCGTGCTGAGGATCCCCTCTGAGCAGGGATGGCACAAAGTCTTTTCCATGTGCCTCCCTCACCTGGCTGTGGTCTCCTTGTTTATAAGCACTGGCAGTTTTGCCTACCTGAAGCCCCCCTCCATCTCCTCCCCATCCCTGGACCTGGTGGTGGCAGTTCTGTACTCGGTGGTGCCTCCAGCCATGAACCCCCTCATCTACAGCATGAGAAACCATGAGATCAAGGGTGCCCTGAGAAAACTAATGACTGGATGCTTTTTAGAAGGAGTAAACTGCCTCTTGTCTTCTGCATAGTACTTATATCTCATTACAGACCCAACCTGTCTTTTGCTGGTCTTTTTATGGTGATTTTGGGTGTGGTTTTACTCCTTCTATTTTGCATTGTTTTACTTATCTGAATGCTTTCCACAAAGAAATGTCTTTATTCCTCCTGTTTCTAAATCACAGTCTATCCATCTTTTCTGTGCCCTGGAGGCTGTGCAAATGAGCTGTGCCCTTCTTTGTGTTTAAACAAAATAAAGGGCCCTGCAGTGTCTTTTTTTCTGAGATCCTTCCTCCGAGACCTTCTCTGCAGCTGCAGGGAGCAGTGCCTGTGTGCAGAGGGGAAGAAGAAAAGAGTCCCGGCACAGCAGCAGTGCCACAGAGCACCAGTGCTTGGTCTTTCCTGAGCTGCTCTCTTCCCACTTCCATGCTTTCCTTCTGAACCCTTGGGTTGGTGGACGGCCTGAGTGCTCTTCAAGCTTGGTTAGAGCCCTGCGGTGTGTCAGGCCTGTGACTGCAGGCAAGGACAGGCAATGGGCACTTGTGTGACAGAGCTGGCCTCCATAGCAGCATTTCCATCATACAAGGGGATCTCCTCAGGCCTTGTGCCACAGATGCCCCCCAGCCCTGGGGCTCAGCCCTCTCCACCCCCGAGGAGCTCCTGTGCCCTTCAGAGGGTCTGGGGCTGTGGGGTGAGTGCCCAGAGCTCTGCCGCACCCTGTGGTGGGCACTGCTGTGGGGCCATGCCAGACTGGGCTGTGCTGGGGAGAGGGCAGGGGAGGTGGGAAGAGTTTAGGGGGAGCTGGGCTGGGCTGGAAAGTGCCCAGGAGAGAAAAAATATCTGTGTAGAGGTTGCAATGTGTGGCCATGCAGGGCAAGGACTGACACCAGGGGTTCGTGGTGCAGTGACGGGGCTTGTGGAAAACAGTGAAGACATGCAGGTACAGAGGAAAGGAGGAGGCCGGTCTGTTCCCCCAGTGCCATGGACAGACGCGCAATGTGGCTCAGTGTCTTTGTCACCCCCAGCATCTCTCATTAGCCATTTTCAGCACTTGCTGGTCACCCCATATTTAAGGGTGAGATTTGCTGGGAGGCCACCTCCACCTTCCTCCTGGGCCAAGGGCTGCTTTTGGGGAACAGACAGCCCTGCCCAGCCTCGCTCCTTCCCCAGACCCTGGCAGACCCTGGAGCAGAGCTGTCTGCAAAGCTCCACATGGGTCAAGGCTGTGGCAGGGCAGGGGTCGGGTGCTGGGGAAGCTGCAAAAGTAGGAGTGTTGTGGGGGAACTGTGATCTGAAGGCTGCCATTGGGATCACAATGGGGGGAACTTTCCCCATCTATGACTGTACCCTTTCCTGTGCTGTGCCTGCAGAGTGGGGCTGTGGGACCGTGTTTGGGCAGTGGGGCTGTGCCAGCACAAGGACAGGTGCCATGACGCAGCTGCCAGGAGGTGTCAGCAAGGACAGGTACAAAGCAGGAATTTCTATATATTGCATTTGTTGTGGAGGCATGAGTGTAGGAAAAAAAAATTCACTTGGAGATGCTGGTGGCAAAGGAAGTCAAAAGCAAACAGAAGATCTTTGGTCACTTCTGAGAGACCAAGGCTGAACAAGGGCTGCTGCTGAATGGGGAGGGTGATTTAATAACAGCAGGCACAGCTGGGGCTGAAGGAATGAATGCCTGCTGTGCCTGAGTCTTTCCTGAAATGGTCTCCAGGCCCCTGTGCTCAGGGAAAGGCTTCAAGGAAGAGGAGAGCTTGCATTGGCATGAAAGTCAGGAAATCCTGCAAGGACAGATGCCAGTTCCTGTCCCTGCAGGGGACTAACCCTGGCAATGGCAAGGGTGGTGTGTTGCTTAGCTGGAACGAGGCATTTTGGAAAGGTCTTGGTGGACAGCGAGATGGACAGGACAGAGCTGTGTGCCTTGGAAGCAAGGACAGGAGGACCCTGGGCTATAAGAACAGGATCACGGCCAGGTGACTGAGGGAAGGGATTATACCAAACACTGTGTCCAGATTTCAGATCCCAGTACAGGAAAGCTGTCGGCAAGCTGGAGCCAGTTTAGCAAAGGGCCCCCGTAATGGTCCGAGGCAGGAACACTTTACCTGTGAGGAGAGGCTGAGGGAGCTGGGTTTGTCCAGCCTGGAGAAAGGAAGATCTTGGGTGAAACATGTAGCAGCATTGCAGTGTTCCCAGGAAGACTGAGTCAGGCTCGTGTCCATGGTACGAGACACAAGGACAAGAGGCAATGAGCTGAAAGAAGGGGGTTGGTGTACATATAGAGAAAAGCATTTCCAACATGAGGCTAGTCAAATGCTGGAAGCTGTTTCTCAGGAACTTTGTGCGGGCTTTATCCCAGAAAGTGACCACGGCGTCTTTGGATAAAGCCCTGAGTAATCTGGTCTGGCCCTGCTTTGAGCAGGAGATTGGCCGAGAAACTTCTGAGGTCCCTTTTTGCCTAAATGGTGCTGTCCTTCCTCCTCCTTCATCTTTTCAAATGAGGGAAATCTCTCAGGTTCTCCCTGACCACAGAAATAATTCGCATCAGGTGCAGAGCTGCTTCACAGTTGACACCAAACAACCTTGGCCATGTTGTTTGATTCTCTTTTTATTCCCCCCACCCAAGCTCTTCTCTTGTACTGTTGCAAAACCTGCCAAGAGGAACAGCCTACCCTCTTAATCCTTTCCACATTGGTCTTGCATTTCTTGTTTCGTATCCTATTCCTGAGATGGTTGCTGTGGTATTTTCAACTTTGGGTAGCACCTTGGGTTAACTTTCCTCACAGCAGCTCCTACGGTGCTTTGCATTGGTGGCTGAAACAGTGTTAATAACACTGCCATGTTTTAGCTATTGCTAAGCAGTGCTTGCACAGTGTCAAGGCCTTCTCTGTTTCTCTCCATGCCCCCTCAATGAGTAGTTTGGATTGCTTGACACTAGAAGAGCAGGGGATGTCATTTAGCAAGGCCAAGCTTCTTGCTCTATATTGGTGTCTGTGTCCCTGTTTTTGGTAGCGGATGGGCAGCAGGAGCCCCTGGGAGAAGAGACAATGGGTTATCCCATGCCGGACACAGCCAAGTCCAACCAGCTCTGCAACAGACCTACTGCTGGCAAAAGCTAACCCATCAGCAAAGCCGGTGGCACCTCTGTGAAAGTGTATTTAAGAAAGGGCACAAATGCCAGAGTGGAACAGGAGTAAGGAAAAAAAAGAGTGTGAGGAAAATTCCTGCAAACAGCAAGGTCAGTGAAGAAGAGGGGGAGGAGGAACTCCATATGATGCAGAAGAGATTCCCCTGCAGCCTGTGGAGGATCAAATGCCAGAGAAGTTGGATATTTCCTGAAAGAACTGTAGCCTGTGGGAAGGATGCCACAGGAAAAGCATAAGGAGGGAGCAGCAGAGGTGACCTGTTAGGAACTGACTGTAGTCCCCATTCCCCCTTTTCCCACTCACAGGGAAAGGAGGTAGAGGAGTCAGCAATGAAGGAATGAAGCTGAGCCTGGGAAAAAAAAGGGGACAGGGGAGGTGCTGTTGTAGTATTTAACTTTTCTTCTCACTATCCAACTGCCCTGGGTGCAGCTGGGACAGAGTTAATTTTCACAGGAACCTGGGAGGGGGCACAGCCAGGACAGCTGACCTGAACTAGCCAAGGAGCTATTCCATGCCATGCGACATCATGCTCTGTATATAAATGGGGAGCGGGCTGGGGGGGGGCTCTTGGCTTTCGGTGGGGGAAGTGGCGGAGCGTCGGGTTCCAGATGCTGAGCAGTTGCACTGTGCATCACTCATTCTGTATATCCTTTTATTAGTACCGTTGTTGTTGTAACGTCTCTTTTTGTGTTGTCCCAGTAAATTGTCCTTATCTCAACCCACGAGGTTCCAGGATTTTTTTTCTTTTCTCCTTTCTGGTTCTTTTCCTCATCCCACCGGAGGGGAACAGGGAGGAGTGAGCGAGCAGCTGCGTGGTCCTTTGTTACCAGCTGGGCTGAAACCACAACAACAACCCTATCTGAACTGGTAATAAAATAAGTTCATTCTCCTCCTTTTGAGCCTGTTTTGCTCACGACTAATTGGGAAGTGATGTCCCTGATTTCATAACAAGCAATTCAGCATTTTTTTCCTTTTTTCTCCTTCTGTACTGTTGAGGAGGAGGAGTGAGAGAGCGGCTGGCTGGGCATCTAGCCCCTGGGCATCTGGCCGCCAGCTAAGGTCAACCCACCACACAGTCTCCCACAGTATTCTTATATCAATGCTAGGAAGCTACAGTCTTGATAGGTGGGCAAAGAGGTGAGTAAAAGACTGATTGGATGCATCAGGGTCTCTTCTGGGGCTTAATGATGCTATCAGTGTCCTGGAGGAGCTGACAGAGTTTTCAGATGACACAAACCTGAGGTGCGGACCAGTCTATACACCGGAATGCTGCCTTCTGGACGAACCTCAACAAGTTGGCAGAGTGGGCCAAAAAGAACCTACTAGATTTCAGAGAGAAGAAATGCCAAGTCCTTCCCCTGGGGTGGCCTAACCCTGGGCAACAGCCCCCGGTAGGGTGCAGCTGAGCAGAAAAGGCCCTGGGGGTCATGGTGGACAACAAGCTGCCCAGGAGTCAGCAGTGAGCCCCTGCGGCCAAGAAGGCCAAGAGCAGCCTGCCTGTATGAAGAGAAGCATGGCCAGGAGATGAGGGGGAGGGATTCTCCCCCTCCATTCACTGCTTGCTAGACCACATGCACAGCACTGCACTGAGTTTGGGGCCTCCTGCCCCCAGTACAGGAAAGACATTGATCAACTGGAGCAAGTTCAGTGAAGGGGCACCAATACAGTCAGGTGTGTGGGGCTGTGCACAGGGCTGGAGAACTTTCCACCTCAGGGAACACTGTTCAGTATGGAGATGAAAAGGCTTCAGGAAACCTCACAGGAGCATTTCAGTACCTACCAGGCAGTTAAGAAAAGAAAGCCAGGCTCTTCATCATGGTGCATGGTGGGAAAAGGAGAGGCAAGGGACAAAAGTTGAAAGAATGTTCAGGCAGGAGATGAGGTCCATGAGGTCATAACCATAAGGTCACTTATGCACTGGAAGAGGTTGCCCTGAGAGGTTGTGCAGTCCCAGTCCTTGGAGGTTTTCAAGCCTTCTCTCCCCCTAAATATGGTCTCCAAACATTGAACAGAACACTCTTGCTCATGCAAGAAGGAAGCAAAAGCCTATGGCACTGGAAAAGCTCTGCCTCCCCTGGGCCCTCTCTTCCCTATGAGAGAGGTCTTCCACCAACCCCACCCTTCTTCCACCTCCAGCTTTGGCAGCTGCGTGTGTCTGGCCTTCCCACTTGCCTTCACCACGCACCTTTGTAACTGACGCCCGACGCATATCTTGGCACTCCCACTGTAAGTTGGCACCCACCCCACACCTGGAGTCTACCTGGCCATGGAGGCAGGGAGAGGCCAGGTCCCCTCTGCCCGGCGCTGGGCACAGCTTTTTCGTGGGAATGTCCCCAAAGAGCTCTCTTCATGTGTGTGTCAGCCTGTGGCCTGGCAGGGGTGGAACTGGGAGAAGGCCTGCTGGGGCAGGGCTGAAGTAGCTCAGCTGGGAGAGCGTTAGACTGAAGATCTAAAGGTCCCTGGTTCAACCCCGGGCTTCAGCACTGATTTTCTCCTGTAGATTTTTGCAGAGAGTGCCTGCCTGCCTGCCTTCTTCCAGCCTGCCCTGGCCCTCCTTGCTCCTTCACCTCTTGCCAGTGCACTGCCCCTGCACTGTAGCCTATGGCATTGGGGAAGACAATTGCCCCAGCTTTACCACCGTGACAACGCCATCCCTGCATATGGTCCAACTACCAACCTTTGAGTAAACAGCTGAACACATCACCCACCCTGCCGCAGAGACCCCAGCAGGGCTGTCCCAGGGCACTGTTTTGCTGTCAGGACAGTCCTCAGTGCTGAAGGAGTGGGAAGGTCCCTGAGCCCAGCCCACTCCCTCAGCCCCAGGCAGATGGAAGCTTGCTGTTCACCTCACCTCCAGGCATGCTGGGGGACAGAGGGTGCAGGGGGAGGCCCAGTGCCTGGAGGAGGGGGTGTAAGATTTCTGCCCCCAGGTCCTCTCCACCACATGCCCTGGGATGCCATAACAGCCTGAGAACACCTCACCCCAGGGAGGGCATTTCCCTCACCCTGTTGCACTGCTCCTGCTGTGGCATTGGGGATGGATGTGTCACAGAGGGGTGTTGCGCTGGGTGGCAGAGGAGGCTCAGGGGTTTTCTCCTCTCCATCAGCCCACCCCAGAGTTGGCCACAGCATGGGAGAAGTGCCAGCAGCAAGAGCCTCCTCCCGTCCCATTGCCCTGCAGAGCCGTTGAAGGGCAGCGCTCTGCAGTGCAGCCCTGTGCCAGGATCAGACCCCAGCAGAGAGGCAGGCCCGACTTCCCCCATCTCAGAAGGGTTCAAGTGCTGTTTTCTGCAGAGGGTCCCTGGGCACCCAGGGACAACAGGGCTGTGCTTGTCATAGACGCATCACAGGAGGAGAGTGTCTCTCCTGCTGGCAGGCATCAAGGGGATGGAGCTCAGTGGAAGAGCGCCTGCTTCGCATGTGGGAGGTCCTGGGCTCAATCCCTGGGACCTCCAGGGGTGGTGCTTTTGCCCTGACTGCCCAGCCTCAGGCAGGTGTGGGCTGGAGCTCAGGCAATGCTCCTCTCCAGGCCCTGTGGGCCTGCCCTGCCCACCCAGGGCTTGGCTGTGAGGTGGGCAGGGCTGTGGGAGGGCTGTGTGTGCTGCCTCTGCTGAGACCCCTCTTGGAGGAGAAGCAGGCAGCTGTGCTGGACCTGAGCCCAGGTCACTGCCCTGAATCCTAGACCCACCCCACCCACTACCCAGGGACAATGCTTGGCAGCAGAGTGTGCCTGTGAGGAGACCTCAGGGAGGGCATAGACAGCAGCAGCACGCTAAGGAATCCTTTCTGGCTGCACTGGGAGATGTGGTGTGAGGGTGCTGGCCCAGCCCAGGTGTCCTTTGGGACCAGAGCCACACTGCCCTGGTGGCTTTCCAAGGCTAAGGGTCTGAGATTCTCCTGTCTCCTCTCCAGGTGGAGATCCCATACCACATGGGAAGCATTCTGTACCAGCAGGTAAGGGTGTCTGGGCTGGATGAGCATGGGCAGGGCTGTGGGACTCCCAGCTGGAGTTTTCCCTCCACCATCCTTCCACCATTGCCACTGGCTTGAGCAGAGCCTCAGCTCAGGGAACCTGGATCTGCTGAGGTCAGGCATAGCCCTGCAGAGGTGGGACTGGTGGGGCTGGTGCTGTTGCCGAAAAACTTGGAATAAAGAACTTATCAACACCAATTTAGTGTAGATAAGCAGATACTTCTTTATTGACGGCTGGTTGCGCGGGTGAGTCCTCTCACGAACCACGCACCCCTGAACACCAAAATCATACACCTTCTATTGAACTTATTCATACATATTCATTAGATTTCTGAGAAATGTTATGCATATTCATTAGATTTCTGGGAAGTTATTAGCATATGTAAATGTCCTTTACGCAGGCGCAGTGAAGGTCTCTGGTGGTCTTCAGAAGCCCTCTGGTGGTCTTCCATAGTCTTCCTCACTTTGTCCGATAGTTGACCTCTCTTATGTGATTCTGCGCAGTACGATTTTCGCCATCATGTATTAGATTTACATAAAAGTACATTCAATGTTAATTCTTGAGTTTAACATTTCTAGTGATTGGCCCTCAGTCACACCACCTTATCAATAGTCTTATACTAAAACAACCATTGGCTAATCTCACTTAACTCTACTGGTTGGAATCCTTGATAATGAGATCGAGGCAGGAAGGGTAAGGGGTTTCCAAAGAGCAAACTGGTGTCCATAACGGTTTCCTTAGTTTCCTAAAACAAAACACTACAAACCAACAAATCTTTGTCAAAGTTTCTGTGGTTCACTGATTTCAGACAATACTTGAATTCTTAGAGTTACACATAGTACATTTTCTAAAGTTCCTAAGTTCCTATGACTACATTTCAAACTTAACACTCCCATACCTATGCTTCACAATTTTCTACTTCTTAATCAAACCAAACTCTTTTATATAATTAGATTTTAATTTATTTATCAAAATCTTTGCAACAGTGCCCACCTCTTGTTCCTGGGGTGTTTGGTGACTCCGTCAATACTCCATAACTACTGTGCTGGTAGGATCATGGAGTCACAGGTCTGTCCACAGCCATGCACAGGCAGGGAGGGCCAGGAGATGGTGCCTCGGCTGCTCCCTGGCAATAACACCCACAACCAAAATGGGGCATGAGACACGGACTTTCACTGCAGGGTGCCCAGCACCCTGGTGAGCCAAAACTCAGAGAAATAAGGCTGCTCTCCTATGGGCTTTAAACAGCCAAGCTCTGCCCAGCATGGGGGCCGCAGTGCTGAGACTTGGGGTCTCACTGTGACCCCCCCTCAGGCAGGTCCTCGGGAGCCGCAGGAACAACCACAGATCTGGGCTACAGTAACAATCTTGCTTTGCTGCAGAGAATGGACCCAGCCTGCAGGGCCAGACTGTTCAGGACCCCAGATGCCATGAAAAACAGGTTCTTCCTGCTCAGGCGCGCTGCCCCCTCAAGCACACACAGGCCTGTGGCTCATCTCCCCAAGGAGGAAGAGGAAAATGCCTGCCAGGTGCCAGAGTAAGGGAGAAATCTTACCCCTGTGGGAGGGCAGAGCTGGCAGGGAGGTGGCACAGGACAGGCGCTAGGTTCCTCTCCCCAGTCCCCACTTGGAGCTCCTTGAGTCTGCATGTCGGCGTCCATACTGCCCATAGTCCCCACCATCCTGTGTTTGGAAGATAACACTCCCCCCTTCTTTACTTCACTTTTATACCTTACTTCGCCGAGATGCAGGGCTGGAGCTTGCCCCCATGGGAGTTTTCCAGGGGATGGAGGCTGTGCTTGCAGTGCCCATGTATGTCACCCATGACCGTGGGGGTCTCACCTTGGGAACGCTGCTCTCCCATGGGGTCTGCCAGCAGGAAGGCTCTGGGGTATGGGGCAGAGGGATGTGTGTGCCTGGGCTTCTCCCAGATCCCCCCAGGATCACCCCAGGGATGGAGGAGCTCCCAGCAGAGAATGGGGCAATGCTGAAGTGGGAGAGGATGTTGGTGACAGCCACCTCTTCTCCCCTCGGGCCAGATCCTGCTGCTTGCAGCAGTACTGAGCTCCACCAACTCCCCAAAGGGAACCCTGCCACAGACAGCCAATGCACCTTCCAACCCGCAGCAGAGGAGCCTTTTGGGGAAGTGCCAGAGGGGTGTGGAGACCCACCAGCAGGAGCAGGGAGGGAAGTTTGGGCACCAGGTCCTGCCCAGGTGTCAAACCCTTCTCCCCGCCTGGTTCCTGCATGAGAGGTTTCTCTGCCCATGGGCACTGGGGCAGGTGAAAGCCACAGCCAAGGGAGAGGAACCCTGGCTCAGCTCCCAGCAGTGCCTCTTTTAGGGGAGGGACACAAAATCTCCTCGGCCATGGAAAGGTGCCCATGTGAGCATTCTCCCAGATGAGCCCTTCTCCAGACCAGGGACTGGACCATGGCTTCTGGCTGCAGCACACATCTCTTGGGGATACTTTCTCCATCCTCCCAGCCCTCCAATAGTGCTGAGGGAAAGGTGCCCCCATCCCCCCTGCTCCCATCCCTCTTGCACCTGCACACAAGTACCGCCCTGACACAAATCCAAACTGACATCCCTGGTGAGGCAGCAGGAGGGCAGGGGGCTGGAGGAGAGCAGGAGGAGGGGGTCCCAGGGCTGCCGTGGGAAGCCTCTGCTCAGGAAGGAGGCAGCTCAGGGCCTTGACAAGAGTGCTCAGGGTCTGCGAGGGCCCAAGGCAGCAGGAGCAGCCCATGGAGACTGGGGTCCTGGCAGAGCATGAGGAGAGGGAATCCCAGCCCCGTGTGTCCCAGAAAGCGGCTCTACACCCTGTGCTGGGGCAGTGGGGAGCAGAGCTGCCTCCTAACCATGGTGGGAGGTAATCCGTGGGCCATCTTCCCCCCTGGGGCTGGCTGGGGTTTTCAGGGCACTGCGGCCACCTCAGGGCTTACCCTGACACGGCAGCTCTGTCATAGCCTCTGCACTGTGGGACCAGCATGGCCCAGGCCCTGCCTGAGGCAAAGAGCAGCTGGGAAACCCTAGGGCGAGGAAATGGGTGCTCGCACTGGGGTGCATCACAGGACCTATCAGAGAGCCATTTGGACTAGAAACTGCCTGTGGCCAGCAGGATGGAAATGTCTCTGTCAGCAGGATTATTCCCCAGGGACCATGGGCTCTCGCTGCTCCACAGCCTGACCCAAGCCTGCTGTCCCTGAGACATGCCCGTTTCCCCACCTCCATGACTTTGTTCTCTGCTCCTCCTCCTCAGCCTCAGGAAGATGCCCTGACACTTGGGCAGGCAAGCACCAGCTCCGGGTCAAAGCCCCCAGAGACTTTTATTAGGAACAAAGATGATGCACAGCATAAAAACGGGAATAAAAATAGGGGAAACTCCAGGCGGTTTCTGTTGCCCATGAGACAAGCAACATGGTTCCCAGGTGCTCACGGCTCTCCCAGCTCCACAGACCTCTTCTCCCTCCTGGCTGCACGCAGCTGCACAGCAGGGATGGGCTCTCATGGCCTGGGGCTCTGGGACTGTTGTGCACAGAGCTCCAGTGTCACAGTCGTTGTGTCCTCAGGGGGATGTGCCAGAGACACCTCTTCAGCATCATCATAGCCCATGCTCCCCAGGGACAGGGGCCACGTGTCTCCTTCAGCTCCAGGCACCCCAGCACTTGTCCAGGAGCGCAGGCTGGCCCCTGCAAGCAGCAAGGCAGGACAATGCAGTTCGGCCCATGGGGTCTGTACAGCATCTTCCTCCCTGCTCCTCACCACATTCAGCTCCTTCTCCTACCCCTAGTCCCTCCAAGGAAAACGCCTGGGACAGGTTCCCCCTTCCCAGGAGGCTGGGGTCTCAGGACAGCAGTGACTTGGGTGGCCTCAGGGTTGGCACCCCAGGAACCAGCAGTGCTAAATTTCCCTCTCACCTCCGGGTGCATCCCTGGGCTCTGCTCCCTCCTCTGGCTCCCTGGGCATTTCCCTCTCTGCCTGCCCAGGGGCAACATCCTCCGTGGGATCAGAAACCTCCCTGGCATCATCATAACCATCTGCTGGGTCACCTCCAGGTGGGACAAGAACATCTGAAAAGAGAGGGGAGCTGGTGACAGTGAGAAGATACATCCTGCAGAGCAGAGCGAAGATGTGCAGGGACACAGGGCTGAGGCACGGGTATTGGCAGCACCACAGGAGACCCCCATGTCCTCCCCATCTCCAGTGGTGACACTGAGAGACACCTCTGCCCATCACAGGTCTTCAGGGAGATCAACTCCTTCTTGCCTCTGTTACCTGGTGCTGATCCCAGACCATCCTCCTCCTCGCTGACCCCAGGGTAGGGCTGCAGCTGGGTCAGGGACTCCTCTGAATAGGAGCCTGCAGAGATGCACAGTGGCTATTATGAAGTGAGCGCCACTGACCTGCATCGTGGTCAGTGCTGCTGGGGAAGGGGGACCCACAGAGCTGGGGCTGCGTGGGGAGGAGGGCTGGGAAATCACCCTGCCTCCCTGGGGCAAACCCTGTCTCAAAGGTGCTCCCAGAGCTGCCCTAGGACAGCCCCTTCCCTCACTCCGCGGGTGTCCTTGGGGTGCAGGGGCAGGAAGAGAGGGGCTGTCCAGCTGGGACAGGCAAAGCTGTTTGTTTGGGAGAAAGCTCCCCTTCCAGGCCCAGGACCTGGATGGTCTCCCCACAGACCATGTGGCCCCAGGGGGGCCGTGGGCTGGGGGGCTTCAGGGAATCAGCCCAGGGTTGGGGCCAGGGGAAAGGGTCCTGCAGATGTGCCTCCAGGGAGGACCCACACCCACCTGAGCGACCAAACCTCGCCTGCTTCTCCCACGCTGGGCTGTAACCAATCTCCTCGTACAGGGCCTCAGGGAAGGGCTCCTGAGCACTCCTGGAGCCTGGGGACAGAGGTAGGGCTGGCAGAGGGACAGGCGGAGGGGCAATGGGATCACACTGCGCTGCCCCAAACCTGTTTCTTGGGCCAGCCCAGGACTGGCCCGATGGCACAGCCCCACTGCACTGTCCAGGCACAGCTGCCACATCCCCAGTGAGGGCAACGTCACCGTGGAGATTATCTGGGGCAGCGTCACCCTCACATCATCCCATCGGAGACAGCGCTCATGCCCCTCTGGCCCCAGGGTCATGCACCCCTTGTCTGACCCTGGAGCAGCTCCCATGTTTCTTCCACCTGGAGCTTTCCCCTATCTGCCCCACAGGTCTAGAGCAGCCAGGGGGTGGGCAGGGCTGGGCAGAGGGGACAGCCTGCGGGCCTGACACCACGGGGATGGACCCTTCTGCCCTGCACTCCTCCCATCATCTCCCTTGTCCCAGAGTTCCCCCCCAGCACTACCCAGAGCATTGCCAGCCTTGGCCATCTCCCTTCTGCTCACATTTCCCCCAGACCGGCTCTTCCATTTCTTTCCTTGCCCCATCGCTACCTCCCCCCACCTCTGGGCTCTCTCGACCCCTTGCTGCTGGTGCCCCACAGCCTGGCACTCAATGGGGTGGTGCATGGGACAGGTGGCAGCACACGGTGTCACCCTCCAGCTCTGCCTGTGCCCCTCACTGACACCCCGCAGCCCTTCCAGGAGGTATTTCCCCCTGGGACTGCTGTGGAAAGACCAACCTCTGCGCCCAGCCCTGGTGCTTAGTGCTTGCCCAGCCAGGAGGGCCAGGAGCAGGCAGAGAAGGGCCCCCAGGATGATGCAGATGATGACGGGCACTGAGACTCTCCCGCTGCCACTCAGACGGCCCCGGGGGGAATCTGTGTGGGCAAGAATATGGAACGGCCAGCACCAGGCCTGGGTGAGGTGGGAAAAGCACCATTCCTGACCCCCATCACACAAGGCAGCAGGGGGTGGAGGGCCCCGGGGATGAGCGATGGAGAAGCTTCTACCCTGATGAGTAAATTACAACCTTCCCTACCCCCCTCACCACCAGACCAGTGCCTTCTCCTGGGAGTTTCACACCTCAGCAAGGAGCCCCTTCCACCCAGCTGGGGGTCACAGTCTTGCCCTGGGGCTACCCAGCCCCAGGGGCAAGGCAAGTTACCTGCTCGGGCTGGGACTGCTGCTGTCGTGGGTGTAGCTGCAGAGGAGGAAAAGGAGAGCTGGGCTGAGAGGGTGGGTGTGCGGGTAGCGGGGAGCCTCCCCCCCAACACACCGTGTGTGTGTCTGTGGATGTCCCTGACACATCCCACCCAAATTGCCTCTCCTGTGGTGCTAGAAAGAAAGGCCGGGATAAGGCTCAGTGCCTCTGCTGTGGGTGGCAGGCAGGATGGCACAGGCAGCCCAGGGGATAACCCTGGGGCTGCAGGGCCCCACAGGCAATGGCCAGAAGACGTCCAGTTCCACCGAGGCTGCTCCCCACTTGACACCAGGCTCCTGCACTCCGCAGAAATGTTCTTGCTCTTGGGAGGTTACGGGCCATGCCAGGACCAAGGGGGCAAACGGCCTTCCCCCTGAGCAAGGGGTCCCAGCCCTGCCACTCACCTGAGCAGTTTACACCAGCATCTTCCTTGTGCCGGCAAGCACCGCCATCCCCAGGCCGGGCCCAGCAGTCCTGCAGAGACAGCTCTGTCCCACGGCACTCCACCTGCTCCAGCCAGATGGGGCCCGTCCCCATCCCAAACGCAGCCTCATGCAGGGCAGACACCGCGGGGCCACAGCCCAGCTGCCTGCACGCCACCTCGGCATCCTGCATGTCCCAGGAGTCGTCGCACACCGTCCCCCAAGAGCCACGGTGCCAGACCTCCACTCTGCCCGAGCACCTGTCCTCACCTCCCACGGCACGAATCTTCTCCCTGTCTGGAGAAGGCAAAGACCTCCCATGGCACGGAGACAGCAGGCAGAGCCCTGCCAGACAAGAAGCACCCACAGAGGAGCAGCTCCCTACCTGTGCACGTCGTGGAGTTGGGGCACGGGGCCAGCGGGATCGAGGGCATTTCTGGGCGTCTCCCTGACGAAGGAAACACTGTGGTGAAAGGGCTGGTTTGGGAGATCGTGCAGAAGAGAGCAGGGCTGAGCTCTGCTTGTGCCTTCCTCTGCCATCTCGATCACCGCAGCAACTGAACCCTGGTCATTGAGGGGACAAGCACAGGACTGTGGGGGGACCCCGACTGCTCAGCCCCGAAAGGTCCCTGTTTAACAGAGCAGCAGGAGCGTGTCTATGGAAGGGAGGCTCTTCCGAACCCTGTCTGGTCTCTTCTGAGACCTCACCTGGAGATGCCTCTGCCTCCCCCAGGCGCTGCTGGCAACCTGGGTGGCAACTGCTGCTGGACGTGTGTGGCTGTGATCGCTTTTCTGCCACCAGCAGCAGAAGGGTCTGACATGGAAAGGGAAAGCCCCTCCAAGCTCTTTCTCTACGTTTGGCCATACCCAGCAGGGAACTGGAGCTGGGATGACACTGGGGTGCCCGGGTGGTTCAGAGTTACCATTGCAGGTGATGTGGGTCTCCTCTCGTGGGTCTTCACATGACCGTGGGTTCCAGGGAGCAGAGGGACACTGCCAGAAGGAGCTGGTTTTCTCCCCACACTGCACATAATCCAGCCACGTAGGGCCAGACACCCTTCCGTAAGGCAGCTGTGTTTCCAGGGATCCTCCTTCCCCACAGCCCAGCTCCTTGCATGCCAATGACACCGTGGCGAGAGTCATTGAGTTGGAGCAAATGCTGCCCCATGTCCCGTTGTAGAAAACCTGCAGGCGCCCGGAGCAGCCATCACTGTTCTCCAGCCTCAGGGCCACGAACTCTGGGAGGAAAGGCACCAAGGGGGATCAGGCTGGTCTGGGGCTGTGGGAGCCAGGACACCTCTGCACCCCCCAGGCCCTTAGCCGGGCAGCGCCAGGGCCAGCACGTCCCCCTTGCACCCAAGGGCAGAGAGAAGTCCCTGACAGACACCCCTGCCCTTCCTGCTAACCCTTGGGGACAACTGAGCTCCCTAGGGACCCGCAGTGGGACTGAGGGTACCCGTGCATGGGTGTCCACAGGACATGCTCGGGCAGGAGCTCAGAGGCAGCCAGGGACAGCCTTGGCCATGCCCGTCTCTCCTTGTGTCCTGGCCTCTGCAAGAGCCAGGTTCCCTCTACAGCTCCCGCCACAGACCTGAGCAGATGACTCCCGCATCCTCTTTGTGCCCGCAGTCGTGCTGCCCCCAGGGACTGGCAGGGCAGTCCCAGAGAGCAGCTTCGGAGCCAGAGCAGTTGACATCATCCAGCCAGATCTGCCCGGAGCCTGCCCCAAACTGAGCGGAGCCGGCTGCCTCCACTGCCCCTCCACAGCCCAGCTGGTGGCAAACGACGGCGGCATCAGACAGGTCCCAGCCATCGTCACAGACAGTCCCCCAGATGCCCTGGTAGTAGATCTCCACTCTCCCAGCACAACGCCCGGCCCCATTCACCAGCCGGACCCTCCGGCTCCCTGTAGTGGGCAGAAACCCCAGTTGCTGTCAGGGGCCGGCTGCCCACTCACCCCATCACCTGGGGGGCCCGTGCATCACCACTCACTCCAGCAAATGACTCCCACGTCCTCTGCAACCCCTGCCGCCGGTGCACTCTCGGGCAGGGAGGTGTTGCAGAGGGCCAGGTTGGCCTCGTGCCCTGCGCACCGGACCCCTCGCAGCCCCACGGGACCCGTCCCTCGCTCAGGCTTTGGGGGGTTGTAGGCTGTCCCTGCCTCTCCGCACCGCAGCTGCCGGCACACCACGCTGGCCTCCTGCACGTCCCACTGGTCGTCCAGGACTCTGCCCCACGTCCCATTCTGGAAGATCTCCACTCGTCCATCGCACCGGCTCCCTCCACCCACCAGCCGCAGGGATGCAAAGCCAGCTGAGCCTGGGGAGAGCAGAGATGCCACAGCCATTGGTGGCACTGGGGAGCATGGCATCCTTCAGGGAACAGGGCGAGGGGGGATTTTCTGATCACACACAACAAGATCGAGCCTTTTGCTGATGAGAAGCAAGAGCAAAACCTGGGCCCTCTCTGCAGCTCACACCCAGATCTGATGCTGTTGGGGGCACCCAGGCACCTGCTGCCTGGGTGGCGGGATGAGGCTCTGCAGAGCTCTCTCTGGGGATGGGATGCAGTTGTCTGCAGCCAGAGAGGTGGAGCACAGCCCTGCAGCCCTGTCCTGGGCTTGTCCCACAGTAGGAGAATGGAGGAGCCCAGGCCTGGTGGTGGTGCTGGGACCTGAGCCACTGCCCTGGGTGGCAGATGCTTGCCTCTGTTCAGCCCTCAGCTCTCCCAAAGTAGAACGGTCACTCTGAGCAGGCAAAGCCCTCCAGATGGCTCCTGGGGAAGCCAGGGTTTCTCCAAGGAGAAATTCAGCCTTGCACTGCCGTGGGATCCCTGCTTTGGGTGGCCACATCACACACAAAGGGCAAATGGAGTTAATGCAGCATTTTTCCAGCACTCACCTGAGCAAACGACAGCAGCGTTGTTCCCATGGGAGCATGGTGAGGCTCCCAGGGTGATCACTGGGCACTGTCCCAGGTGGGCTTCTGTCCCGTCACAGTGGAATGAGTCTCTCCAGACGGGGCCAGTCCCTCTCCCAAAATGCTCTCCTCCAGGAATGTACTCAGCAAACCCACAGTTGAGTTGACGACAGAGAACGTGGGCATCGGAGAGATCCCAGTGGGAGGCACAGAGGGTCCCCCAGGTCCCCGACACCTGGGCCTCTACCCTCCCTGCACACGCTGTGCTGCCGTTCACCAGCCTGAATCCTGTGTATTGTGGGGACAGAGGAGGAGGAGAGAGGGTGGATTGGTGCTCGTGTACCCTCGGTAGCTAGCGGAGAGGCCAGAGGAACAGCATGCCTTTCTTCTCCTTCTGCACTCTTTTCATGCTACAAAAAATCCCATGATCCCTCCTGTCCTCACACCTGCCCAGCACAGTCCTTGCTCTCTTCCCCAACCCCTGGCACAGCCCTGGTGTTCAACACCTCCCTGAGTCCTTACGTGTGCAGGTGACAACAGCGCTGTTCGCGTGGGTGCAGGGCTGGTCCCTGGAGGACCCTCTGCGGCAGGAGGTGAGGCGGGATTCATTCCCCACACACTGCAGCTCTCCATCCCAGATGGGACTGACCCCTTCTCCAAAGTGAGCTGGCCCAGCGACAGGCAGGGCCACGCCACACTGCAACTCCCTGCAGACCACATCAGCATCTTTGGGACTAAAATGTGAATCACAAACAGTTTTCCACTGGTCCCCGTCACGGATCTCCACTCGTCCTGAGCAGTGGCTCTTCCCTTCCACCAGCCGGACAAATCCTGGAAAAAACCCATAAAAACTGGGAGTTCCCAAAGCCCTCTGGCAGTGAAATGCCCATGCCCTACATCACCTCCTAGCAAGCTGTGACCAAACTGCGCATTGCACATCCCAGAGGAAGTTGTTGGGGAGGTTGTTTGTGACACAGGCACATCCAGACCCCCACGCACCCCATCTCTACAGCCTCAGAGCACTTGAGGCTGCGTGTCTGTCGCAGACTCACAGCCACAGGTACTGCTCAGACAAACTGCTCCCACACAAGGTTCCCTGTGTTGCCTGGCATGGTCTCCCCAGCACTGCAGTAGTGCGAGCAGTTTGGATCCAGGAGAACCGGCCCAGATGATAATGACTGCTGCAGCCTGCTCTGCCCCACCAAGCTCGGAGCCAGGCTCAGGAACCCCTTGGAGCCACTGGAAATGCACCCCATTCCCAGGTGGTTCTCGGGCCATTGGGGCACTGCTATTAGGTGGGACAGGGCACAGATGTGGTGCAGGTGTACCTGCTGTCACTGTCTTCACCAGCCCCCAGCTCCAGTGCCTGACTGGGGAGGGGGTCCTCAGCCAGGGCCAGAGTACGCTGCCAGGTGTGCACATCCCCTGCCAACAGCTGGGTAGAGGGCAGGAGAGTGGGCAAAGGAGCAGCCCTGGGTTGACACAAGCTCCCAGTGCAAGGACGGGCACCAAGGAGAACCAGAAAGTGCTGGCAAATCCCCTGTGGCACAGGGCAGGCAGGGGCTGGGGTAGGCAGGAAAGACTGGGCAGCAGGTCAGCACTGCCTGCACAGGGCTGTTTCCCTGTGGGCTGGCTCTCATGGGGTGAGCCTGGAAGAGGAATGAAGTGGCCATGGGCCACCCTGTTCTTCTGCCCAAGCCCAGCACTCCTCCCCTCTAAGCAGCCCCTCTGCTTTGGGGAACTCATGTCTGCCAGGGGACACAACCCAAAAGTCCCCGGCCACCTTGGGCCCTTCCTCAGGACTGTGGGCGGCCATGTGAGCTGCTCTCACTGCCTCTGCCATGGTGAGACCTGGTCCTTGGTGCTGCCAGACAGGTCCTGGCTGAATGGGAGGAGAAAGATGGGAACCAAAGGAGACTGCGGAGCAGGGCATGGCATTCATCTCCCAGCCGGAGGCTCCGATGGAAGGTGGGCTGAGCCACGTCCCAGGCCAGGCAGTGGTGAGTTTGCCCAGGACGTTCCTCAGGGACCAGGGAAACCAGCAATGACAGTCACAGCTCGGCTGTGTGCCTGGCCACACCAGGACCTGCTCCAGTACCCCTCCGTTGTTCCCTGAGGGTGCAGCCAGGTCCCTTCCCCCATCCTGGCCACAAAGGTAGGGAATGGGCTGGCCCCTTACCTGAACATGTCACTCCAGCATCCCAAATGTGATCACAGTACTTTCGAGTCCATTCTGTGTTTGTGCAGTCAGACAGGGCAGTCTCGGTGCCATCACACTCTACACCAAACATCCAAATGGGGCCAGATCCTGGCCCAAAGTGTGCTTCCCTGTGAGCTTCAAGAGCAGATCCACAGCCCAGCTGCTTACAAACCACTGCAGCATCACTCATCTCCCATAAGTAAACACCACACACGGTCCCCCACTGGCCCTGTTGTTTCACCTCCACTCTTCCAGCACAGCGCCAGCTGCCACCCTCCAGCCTCACCTCCGCAGCTCCTTCAAACACCAACATGGGACCAGTCAGAAGAGCACCGAGCCCCAGACTGCAGGTCTGGGAGCCCCCCTTCCCACGCGGAGTCACAGGCACCAGCATGGGAGCCCTCCCCCTTCCACGCTGTCCCCAGGCCACTGTGGGAGCCCCTCCTCTCCCCACGGGCTGTGCAGGCTGGGGGTGCCCAACGCCAGCCCTGCTGGGCCATTCACCATCTCACAGCCCTTGGCACCTCCTTCCACTCCAACAGCCCCATGCCCGTGTCCACCTCCACACTGTGCCCCCGGGCCCTGCCCAGGTCACCATCTCCTCCCCAGCCCAGCACACCCTGCACAGCCCCGTGCCCCCAGGCCCACAGCTTCCCCTGCCCACCACCTGCCCTGGCACCACCTAAACCCACACCACACCCTGAGCTTTCCATGTCCTCAGGGAGCACCGAGACAACCCCAGAGATAACCCCAACGCATGTCCCCTCTTCACCCCTGGCATCAGCCCAGCCCCCGTGCTTGGCCAGGGCCCCTGGGAAGGAAACTTCTCTGCCACCTGTGGGTGCAGACAGCCCTGTCCCCTTCTCTCCGTGGGGCACAAACTGCCTTCCTGGGGTCGGGACTCCCCTGGAGCCTGGGGGCAGCGAGCAGCACACAAACCCTCCAGGGCACCCTAGAGATTGGCTGTGCCCTGGGGATCGCTGAGTGCTGCCATCACCAGCTGGGCCACCGCCAGCCTCAAGGGTACAGCACTGGGGAACAAGGGGTCCCAAAAGGGTAACCCAGGATGAGGTGTCTATAAATGCAGCCAGGCATGGGCTGCCATAAATGCAGACAGGCCCAGGGAAAGGCAGAAGGTCCATGGGCTTGAACACCTTCTGACCCTTGTCTCAGGGGAGCCTGGAAAGGAACCGCATTCCCAGTGGGATCCCCATGACCCCACTGGCCCCAGGAAGTGGGATGAGGGAACCGGCACTTACCCCCGCACAACTGGAGCCAGAGGAGAAGCCACAGCACCTGCGGGAACACCAGTCCCTCTGTCCCCATCCTGAGAGTCCTGCCCTGCCGGCGCAGCACTGCTGCACCCCACTCCCTGTCACGGCTCCCGGGAACTCACAGGGACAACAGCAATGGGAGGGTTATATATGTCTGCAGATGCCAACCCAGCTATAGGAGGAGCCAATCGAAGCAGCAGCACCTTTTTAGACATTATCGGGAACCATCTCCCCTCCGACACAGCCCAGCCCTCCAATGAACTTCTCCAGCGCCATTCATGACCATATATGAGAGATGGCTCCGCTACAGGTGTCACGTCACTGTGGTGGGGGGCCGACACAAGACAGGGCCAGTTGTGGGGGGGGAACAGGTTTTTCACCCCCTGAACTGTGCCGTGTGGACTGGGAGCACTGAGCATCTCCTGCACCGGGCACATCCAAGAGACCCAGGTGTGAGTGTCCAGCCACCCCTGTGCCATGGGAATCACAGGGCTGAGACTGCACCGGGGGCTGTGTCAGGAAGGGAAGGAAACAGCCCCTGCCCCTGCTTCAGACCCCGCTCTGCTGGGAGCAGCAGCTGGGAAAGGGCCTTGGCCAGGGGAAGAGCTGCATTCCACGAGTGCCGGCTCGTTCGTCCCTCCCCGGAGAGCCCCATGGTGGGTCCCTCGCAGAAGCCGGAGACGGAGCTGGGACATATCCCTGCCCAGCAGCAGACATGCAGCCCAGAGGCTCAAATGTGTCCCTGACTCTCGGCATGTCACCGAGGGGCCGTTATTCCCCGCGGGTGGCTCGGGAGCTGCAGCCTGCAGGTGCACAAACCACAGACCACGTGACCTCACAGCGCTCCCCGCGTTCCGGAGGAAGTCTGTGGTTTCCTCCTGGCGCCGTGCCCAGGCACATCCCTGCGGTGCCCCCGAGCCACCCCTACCCCAACTGCTCCAGCCAGGGCTGCAGGGGCACCTCCTTCGGCCTCGCAGACACGGGGCCAGGCGGATCCCGTCCCTCATGATGCCCCTGTGATGCACGCGGCCACTCTGCTCCGAGCCCCATGGCCATGGGGTGCCATTGGGGATGTGACCTCACACCCTCCCACGGCCATCGCTGTGCACTCACAAGTTACACTGTCACACGTGTGTATGTGTGTGGTGTGTATGGGCTTCCACTGACGATGGTTCTTCCAAAAAGCCGCATTTCGGTGGGGCCTAAATATTATTTCGATGACGTCAGAAGCACCCACACAAGCCATATGCCAGCTCTTTGCCTAAAAGCTACTCCAGCACCGGTGAAATCCCAAGCTCTTACACAAGCCATGTGCCTGCTCCCGGTCCAGCCGCCACTCAGCCACAGGTGATGTCATAGCATCTACGACTGCCACGTACCTCTTCCTGGCTTATCAGGTATTCAGGCACTGCTGACATCACAAAGACGTTCACGAGCCATGTGCCAGCTCCTGGCCTATCATCTGCTCAGGCACCAGTAGCCTCACAAGCACCTACACAATCTATAAGCCTGCTCTTGGCCTATTAGCTACTCAGGCATGAGTGACCTTATAAGAACCTGTACAAGCCATGGGCCTTCTCCCGGCCTATGAAGTATTCAGGCACAATGATCTCCCAACGCCCTACACAAGCTTTTGGCCTTTGCCTGGCCTATCGGCTACTCGGGATTCAGTGACCTCACAGCCACCCGCACAAACCACATAGAATCATTTAGGTTGGAAGAGACCTTCAAGATCATCGAGTCCAACTATCAACCATGCCCACTAAACCGTGTCCTGAAGTACCCCGTCCACTTGCTTTTTGAATACCTCCAGGGATGGTGACTCAACCACTTCCCTGGGCAGCCTATTCCAATGTCTGACAACCCTCTCGGTAAAGAAATTTTTTCTAATATCTAACCTAAATCTCCCTTGCTGTAACTTGAGGCCATTTCCTCTCATCCACGTTCCTGCTCCAGCCCTGTCAGCTATCCAGGAAGCAGTGACCTCACAAGAACCTATACAGTCCATGGGCCTGCTCTGGCCTATCAGCTACTCTAGCTGAGAGCGACCTCACAAGCACATATCCCCCTATTTGCCATCTACTGGTTGTTGAGGTATTCAGTCTCCAGTGACCTCACAAGCACCTATGCAAGCTTTGCACCTGGTCCTGGCCTATCAGCTACTTTGCCAAAGTGACCTCACAAGCTCCTTCACAAGCCATGAGCCTACTCTTGGCCTATCAGTTACTCAGGCAGCAGGGACCTCACAAGCTCATACTAACCTGTTTGCTATGTGCTCATGTGGTGCAGTGACCCCAGCCAGCAGCTAAACCCCCACCCAGTCACTCACTCACTCCCCCACAGCAGGATAGGGGAGAAAACTGGGAGGGCAACAGTGCGAGCAAAACTCCTGGCTGATGAGAAACATAGTTTAGTAAGTGGAGGGGAAAAAAGGAAACGAAACAAGGGATGGAGAAGCAATCATTCACAGCAGCAGACTGAGGGCCAGCAATCTCTCAGCAATGGCTACTTTGGAGAAAGTCTCCTCCCAGTTTTATCTCTCAACAAGACACCATATGGCACGGAATACCTCTCTGGTTGGTTGGGGTCAGCTCTCCTGACTTTGTCCCCTCCTAGCCTCTTGCCCAGCCCCAGCCTCCTCGCTGGGGGGTCAGAACGAGAAACAGAGAAGGCCGTGGCATTATGCCAGCACTGATCAGCAATAGCTACAACACCAGTGTGTTATCAATGCTGGTTTAGCCATCAGCACAAAACACGGCACCATACAATGAACTCCATCCCAGCCAGACCCAGGACAATCTCCACCCCTTCTTCCATACCATTTGCATCCTGCTCAGCTCCTGCAGTATTCAATGCATTTCCATCAACCACCCCCACCCCCTTCCCCATCCTTTGACATGATATAAACAGAGTGTACTGGGTTTGGCTGGTGTGGCTCAGGTGGACCCAGGCAAGTCCCAGCCCACTCCTGATTTCTCCCCTCCCTCAGTCATCTGGAGTTTTTTGAAACATCCAATCAGGTCATCAACCTAAAGACAAGGCAAAACATGTAGCACCCGACTGTACCCCACACAAGTCTTACAGGTAGCTCTGAGATCCCCTACAACCATGGGGAAAAGGAGCTCACCACCACCGCCACTCATCTTCTGAGTGCAATACCTCAAAATGAAATTTGCAGTTCACAGGCCCATTGGCTGTTTTTTCTCGTTCATATGGTTCTTCCTGGGCATTCCCTTCGGGTCTTTTCCTCTTTGTCCCCATGCACATGTTCTTCTGAGGTTGGCATTTGGTCCTGGTTTTCTATTTTCACAGCTCACAAGGCCTGTGTCTTGCTGCACTGTGCAAAGCCCAGACTCTGCCCCAGGAACCCTGTACGGCCACCCTGCAGGGCTGGGCTGGGATGTGGGAGCCTCCCAGTCCGGCTCATAAGACTGGGCCCTTCTTTGCACGTGACAGGACTTGTTATGGGGGTGCCTTAGAGGCGTCCTAGAAAGGGGCCATAGTCTTTGGGCATGTTCCAGCTTGTCCATGCCCCACCACCTCTCAGGCAGCCTTCCACCCTCTTGAAGTCCCCCCACGCACATACCAGGCCAGTCAGGGCTTATTCTGCAGCCTGGTGAAGTGGGCGAGCCCAGCCTGGCCTTTTCCTTTTGTTTCTATTCACACTTATAATTCTTCACTCCATTAGATCTTAGTAAAGAAGGTTTTATCCATTTCATACCTATGCTTTTGTGGCTATATTAATTTGATTTCTATAGCTTTATAAATGTTCTCTCTATATATATAAATAGTAAGGTGAACCTTGCCATCAAACTTACTGCACCTTGTCAAAGCAGGGTTAAAACTTTGTTAAATTCCATTGAACTTACTGAACCCTGTCAAATTATTATTTTACTTCAATACAACATACTGCTGCTGCTCTCTTTTGAATGAGGTGCATTCCGCTCTTCTGTGACACTGTGGGAGGCTAAGGTCCTTCTTTTGCACTCTCACCTGGTAGGACACCTATGAGGAAGAACCTTTTTCTGCTTTGGTCATTGCTGAAAGAAATGGTGAAGGAAGTTCAGAGAGGTGAAACATGGAGGGGTGTGCTTCTGAGTGTATTAAGAGTCCCTAGATGTGCTCTGTGCCTTCTGAAAGGGGAGAAATGCCTTCTTCTAGAGGGCAATGTTGCTTATGCTTGCAGAACCCCTTCTGACTACACAGGTGAGATGTTCCACAGGCATGCTTCTTCCATACTGGGTATTTGAAGGCACAGGCCAGAAAGCCAAGGATGGGTATCACAGCAGACAGAGGAACTGGCAATGAGCCTTTCCAAGACAAGTGAGATGAATCTCACTGGGATAGTTGGGCTTGTTCCTGGAGTCACTGTTGCAGTAAAGGGTAAAAGAATTTGGCAGAAAATAAACCCCCTTGCATTCCAGCTTATCCTCAGATGTCAGAGGCACTGGGCGTGGCTAGGTTTAGTTTCTGAGTAATGTCCAATTCAGCACTATAAGTCCGGTCATGTAACTGTCATGATGACGGATGTACTTATAGCACACTGCACTCTCGGCTTACCCACGTTCAACGCATGAGAATTACCAAACTTAGGGAGTTTGGTTGCCTTAACGAACTATCACAGCTAGATTAATGAGCAGCGCAGTCTATTAAAGCAACAGTATAGGTTTTTCTGGATTGCCGGTGATAAATAGGCCGTCTGCAAAGTACATGCAAATGTTGAATACAGTGCGCAAAATCAAAAAAGAAAGCGACTCTCTATATAGAGAGAATTTTAAGTTTCCTGGGGAAGTACTCGGTACAGCCGAGTGTTCAAATCTCACCCAGTAGGTGTCCCTATGGGGGGGGAGAGAGAGGCTCAGCCCATTGACTGGTCCCAGAAATCAGCAATGTCCTCCTGACTTGTCTATGATGGTATCTTCCCTAACAGTCTTCCTCTTTTGGGGTCTTTTTGTACTATTTTTTCTTTTAGGTGGAGCTTGAGTGACTCTAGTCATACATACCTTTACTTTGATTGGTATAAAGTTCTCTTGCTTTGCTTTTAAAGGTATATGCTAGAAAAAGTTCAGAGCGCATGCTCCGAGGGGGGGTGGTTGCACCTTGGAGGCGGGTAACTTTTGGGATGGAGGTGTGTTTTGGTAGTATAATGATATTATATAAGCAAAGTTCACCCAGAGGACATGATATAGCGTGTCACTACTCCAGAACTGGGCACTTATGATATAAATCAGAAGTAAGGCCATAGTGTTGACAGAACCCCCATTCTTTCACCTCCTTGCTTCAGTGGATTAAATGCAGGGACCTTCCATTCTTGTTCCAGTAGTTCCAGTTCCCTAGCCCCGTAGTGATGTCACAGAGCCTGGCCGTGGTGTCTCCACTCTGCTCCACCCTCCGTGTTGTTTCTCTTAGAGTCAGCACACCAAGCTCCCCTGCTGTTGCTAACATCTCAGCTTGCAGGTTATGTTGCTTCAGGAATTATTACGGAACAGATCTCTTGCACATCCACTGCATTCCACCCTGGAGGTTTACCTTCCCTTAAGGGGGGACACATATCAGTAAGTCACCTCCAGCAATCACTCCACAGTCACACACAGAAATGTCAGGGCTCTGTGAGGTGTCCACATCTGAGCTGTCCTCATGCACTCCTCATACACACAGGGTGTTCAGAGACACCGGTCCTACCCTTGCATACGCACGGGCACTGCAGTGCAGCAGTCATAGGGTCTCTCTGGCCTCCTCTTGACACTCCCAGAGGCTGGCAGGTGCCTCAGCCCCGCGGTGTATTGCCCTGCTCTGCACACATCGGAGGAGCCCCAAGGCATGAGGAACGGACACGGGGACTTCAGGTCAAGGAAGCACATCCCAGTGCTGCATTCTGTTGGTTTCCCAGGGGACGTTACTCTCAAAGTGAAGTGACTTCAGGACACTGCCATTCATGGGATCCCCAGGAATAGCGGATGGCGTTTGTGCTCAGTCAGGTTCGTCTCCCCCCACGCATGCAATTTGCGTGCTTACAACTCATCTGTACACTGCAAACATGGACAACATTATCAGAAGTGAACTGGCCAGAAGGCAGAGATTTTGGAGCATCGCCTGAGGAGGTGGCACATGCCCAAGTGGCACCACCATATAATGAGTTATCAGAAGACGAAAGGCATTATGCTTTGTTTACTGATGGATCCTGTCGTGTGGTAGGGAACCATCGGAAGTGAAAAGCTGCTGTGTGGAGTCCAAATGACAAGTCACTGAGGCCACTTAAGGAGAAGGCAAGTCAAGTCAGTTTGCAGAAGTGAAAGCCATCCAACTAGCCCTAGATATTGCTGAACGAGAAAAGCGACCGGTACTCTATCTCTATACTGACTCATGGATGGTGGCTAATGCCCTATGGGGGTGGCTACAGCAGTGGAAGAAGACCAATTGGCAATGCAGGGGTAAACCCATCTGGGCAGCTGCATTGTGGCAGGACATTGCTGCCCGTGTAGAACACATGGCTCTAAAGGTACATCATGTAGATGCTCACATGCCCAAAAGCCGTGCCACTGAAGAACATCGAAATGATGAACAGGTAGACAAGGCTGCCAAAATAGAAGTAGCTCAGGTGGACCTGGACTGGGAGCATAAGGGTGAGCTATTTGTAGCTCGATGGGCCCATGAGACATCAGGACATGTAGGGAGGGATGCAACAGATGGGCTCGTGACCGAGGGGTGGACCTGACCATGGAGGCCATCACACAGGTCACTCACAAATGTGAAATGTGCTGCAATCAAGTGAACCACCAGAGTAAAGTCTCCCTGGAACAGAGGGCGGTGGCTGGGTTTTCAATATGTCTGTCTCCTTTGCTAGGGGGATTTCTGTCACCTACAGTAATCCTTTCAGTCGTGTCCCAGATACAGTTCTGTGGCCCCAGAGGAGTGGACCACTTCTTCTGTGATTTCACCCCATTGCTGGAGCTTTCACACACTGGCACTGTGACACTCATGCTCTTTGCTGTCATGACCTGCTTTTTAGATCCCATCCTCCCCTTCCTGTTCACATGGTCGTCCTGTGTGCATCAGAGCTGCCACCCTGAGGAACATCTCCCATCTGGCGCAGGCAGAAAGCCTTCTCCACCTGCTCCTCCTGCCTTACTAGGGCCACTGTTTTCTATGGCACCCTCATCCTTGACTGTGTGATGCCCAGAAGAGCTCTCCTGAGAGAGTTTGACAAAGCTCCTTATCTACACCATCCTCAAATCCCTGTTCACTCCTCTTATCTACAGGCTGTGGCCTAGAAAGTTTGGGGGAGGGAGACACTGAGAAAAATGCTCAGGGAAGCTGTGAGCTGCACGGAGAGCCCATGGGAGTTGTGGGCCTGCAGGAAAAGATTGCTTCTGGTTCTCTTTTGAACCAGCCCAGAGGACCTGCACTGGCATGTGCGGTGTCCTGGGCACTCCCCTGCAAGTGTGGGATATGAAGATGGGTTTTCGTGCGTGACACAGCAGAGAGGTGCTGGTGGAGCTGGCTGGTGTCATCATGAGGCCTCTCTCAAAATTCTTGGAAGGGGCAGAGAGATCAGGGAGGTTCCAAGATCCTCAGAAAAGGCAAATCTCAAACCCATCTTCAAGAAGGGCAAGAATGAGGATGGGGAGTGTTATAGGTTGGCCACCTTCACCTCAGTCCCTGGCAAGGTGACAGGGAAAATGCTCTTGCAGCCATCTCCATCGCTTGAAGGGCAAGAAAAGGATTGCTGAACCCATGTGGGAGGGGAAGGAAGGGCATGCTGTGTACCTGGACTTTTGCAAGTCCTTAGATGTCGTTTCCCGTAGTCTCCTTAGAGCGGATTGTTGGCAACTGGACTGAAGACGTAGACGATGCAGTGCATGGGAAGTTGGCTGGACAATCAGGATCAAATTCCATCAGTGCTACATACACCTCTGAGGAGCCAGATCCTAGCAGCGTCCCTCCGTGATCAGCAAACTTTCATAAAAGATCATTAAAAGCTGGAAATTAAGACTTTTTCTGCTATTACATAGGTTTCCTTTTCTGCAGAGGCTTCAACATTTTTCTAAAACTTACATTCTGGTCTTGACTCAGTTGCCCGCACAGAGGTGGCCATGGCATCCAAGATGCCCTGTGGTAACTGAAGCAGCCATGTGGGAAAAGCGATGCAGGAATCCTTCGGATGTATGAGTAGGTTTGCAGGCAGGGAAGCTCTGGGGTGGTGCAGGGCATCACCTTCCTCCAGTGCTGCTGGGTAGGCTGTGAAGAGGCCTCTCAAGCACAGCAGACAGTATGTCCCCTTGGATGGTGGCTGTGAGGTCACTTCTCACTGGTCAGCAGCAGCAGCAGGGAGAGAGATACTCTGAGGTCATGAAGGTCATCAGGAAGCCGCCCTCAACAAGATGACACATTTGGGGAGGTCAGGAGCAGCCTGGGCAAAAGAAAAGGGAGATTTGGTAGAGGGAAGAGGGGCTTGACCAACAGACACGAAAGATTTTGAAGAGGTAAAATGGGTTAAGGGGACGTTGCTGCGAAAACACTGACTGTGAAAACATTCCTCTTAAACCCTTTCACTACCTCTAACTAGTAACCTTAAGCCCCAACCCAACCCCTACATACTTCTCCTCCCCCTCACAATAATCCACTGTCACTAACCTAGCTGAGCTTAGGCTATCCCTAACCTCACAGCTTAAATCTAAACCAAATCCCAAACCCGTAACCCCTTACCCTTACACTTACCCTGTTGCTCAGCCTAGCCCCTAGCCTGTACCTCTAGTATTAACATGTTGGCCTTAATCATAGAATCATAGAATCATAGAATCATTTAGGTTGGAAACACCTTCAAGATCATTGAGTCCAACCATTAACCATGCCCACTAAACCATGTCCTGAAGTACCATGTCCACTCCTAGCCCTCACCCCAGCCCTAAAGAAAACCCTAACCCACCACACTCTAACCTAACACACCTTAAACACTAGCCAGGGAACCTCAGCAGAACAGCAAACTCTCTCCCTAACCCTTTGCCTAATCCCTAGCCCTCAAAGGTGAGTTCTAATACCTAATCTACTACCTGAACACCTAATCCCTGAAGCTCTCTCCCATGCTCTGCTGCCCTCATCTTGGTCACCTCTCCTCAACTTTATGTAAGCTGTTTGGCCCCGTGGGATCAGGGCAGGGATCGTGAGGTCCCAGAACAGTCGCATGGCATTGGGAGAGGAATGTGAGGTGACCTGTATCTGATGAGCTCATAGGCCACAAGGAGGAGATGGGTGGGAATGCTATGGTGAGGTCAGATGTGCCTCGGGATCTCATGGGACAGCAGGTTGCACATGGCCATGAAAGCAAGCATGAGGTCATTGGAATCTCCAATCTCTTGGGGTCATTGGCCTTTGGCAGACACATGGCTGGCATGTGGCTATGCCATCACTTTTGCCTGAGAATCTGAGAGCCAGCAGCAAGCATGTGCCTTGGTTGTTGTTCGGTACCTGGAGGTTCTGGTTTGTGACATCCCCAGTAAGAAAGTCACGCAGCCTCGGTGCAGTAGCATTTAAAATGCCATTTGAGAGAGCAAACTCTACAAACAGTGAATAAGGCCAACTACATACAGGGCTGTATTAGGAGGAGCGTGGCCACCCAGGCAAGGCTGTTCTCATCCCTCTGGCCTCGGCACTGCTGTGGCGACATCCGAACTTGCATGTCTGGATGTGGGGTTCCCCTGTCTGGAGGAGCTGGAAGGAACTGGAATGGTCCCAGAGGACATCTGCCAGGATGGGCGTTGGGGCCTCTTTGGAGAGGCTGAGGGACTTGGGCTTCTTCAGCCTGGTGAAGTGGAGGCTCAGGGCACGATGGTAGTAGAGTGCACCTGCTTGAAGGGTGGCTTCAGAGATGATGGAGCTTTTCTTGGTGAAGTGGGAAGAGAAGGAAACCAGCACAAAGCGCAGCTTGGAAGGTTCAGACTGGAAGTGTTGAGAAAGAAATGTCACTCAAATGGTAGCCTTGTGGTGCAAGAGGTCACCCAGAGAGAGCCCAGATCAGCCCATGGCCTTGTGTTTCAAGGAAAATCCAGCCAGGCTGGAGACACATCCGTGAAGGAATAGAAACGCTGGGGTGAGAGCTAGGTGGGAAAGCAAGATGGACGTCAACAGCCTGAAGGGAAAGAGAAAAGGCATGGGACAGGTTATGACAGCCTGCAGTAGAGATGGCCAAGTGCTCTGGCAAGGCTGAAAGGCAAAACAGGTCCAAGGTATTTGTTGTCTTGGCTTTGTCAGCTGCCTCTGCCACCAAGGCCTACCAGGCAAAACTGGTTTGGAGGCTGTGGACTTAGTTTCTTCCTCACCCCTGCTTGGGGAGGCCGGGAGGTGTTGCACAGTTTCCCTACGCTTGGCATTGCTCACCCTCACATCCTGCTGACCCAGGAAGAGCCCTGAGCCATGCATGAGGGACAGGATCTGCCTTCCCAGGGCCTGGGGATCAGGGCTTGGCCTTTCTGCTGCATAAAACAAACCAAGGGTTTTCTCAGCATTACAGCCACCTGCACAGTGCTTTTGCCTCCCTGCAATCACAGCCTCCAGTTATCTGCTCTAACGAGTCCCTGGGGAGGCTTTGTCAGGAATGGCCCTCAGTGGGGCCCATTAATGCTTCAAGGTGCTTTGCTTCTGACTTTGACTTCTTGAGAACTTCATTTCAGTCTGCTCTCAGTAGCTGAGGTTCATGTGCTCAGCCTCAAACACACCATGGGGCTCATTAAGATACAGAAGGCCCTAGGAAGCCATGTCTCTTCCTGCAATTTTCTTCAAGTCTTCAAGACTTGTACAGCTAATTAGAAAGACTTCATAGTGTAGTTAAGGAGGAAGATTTCAAAGTGCACCTATACCCATGATTTTTTTCTTTTAAAGGATAGGTTTTTTTACTTTTCAGTATAGAGAAGAGGTGATAGAAGCATTCTCCAAGTGATAATGATCCAGAGTGTCTCCTCTGGAGGTCTGGACAGCTAGGAAAAGCAGTGCCTTGAGGTCTGACACTGGATGGACACCCTTGCTCCTCACCTCTCAAACCTCAGCACTTCTGACATTGGCCACCTGGGGGCTTCCATCTCTGTTCCTTGCCTCAGGCTTCTCCACTGATCTCTACAGCTGGAGGTTACAGCTCCATTGCATCATCTCCCCCCTGCTCTCCTTAGAGAACTGGCTGCACACAGGCCCAGCAGAATTTTTCCTATTTGCAAGCAAAGCAAAGAAAACCATGATGAAGTTTCATAAACAATAAGTCACACTCCTCAACCACATGCGAAGAACAAGCTGCCCCTAATGAGGCTGCCTTTCTACAAGGGATAGTCTTATGAGAAATGTTTGTGACAGATACTAAAAAGTTAGAGATAAACACAATTAAAGAATTGGCTAAAGAGGCAATTAGACTACTGGAGGACAGGCAAGCTCTTAGCTCCCTGAAGCTCAAAGCAGCTGCACAGGGGAGAGGTATCTTAGTGAACAAAGAGTAAGGGAAGGAGAGAAGTGGAGCATCATGGAAAGGGCCTTTGCCTAGGCAGTCTGCATCTGAACAGATGACTTTCAGAAATGGTCATTGTGTCAGGACAGGTGTAACTATGTGAAAGAGTAGAGCAACTAAATACACCGTAGGACAGGCAGAATAGTGGCAACAAAGTTACAGGGGAAGATGGTTATTTCTTTGGAATGTCCCCTTTAAAGTGTCATGGAATTGGTAGGGGTCTCTTGAGAGTGAACACAACCCAATGTTGGGCCCATCTTCTAAGAGGCCAAAAGTGCAACTCAGGGAACCACAGGCTGTACAAGGTCACTTTGATGAGGAATTTGCCATTGAGTGACTCCTCATGGGTGACACTTCTGGGCACCTAAAATAGGACAACATCGGCATGGCCTTCCAAGGGTAAATCAGGCCTTTCCAACCTGATTGCTGTCATGACGAAGGAAGTGCATTTGTGCATGAGGGGAGCACAGTGGATGCTGTTTACCTCCACTTCAGCAAGACTTTTGGCACAGTCTCCCTCAACATTCTTCTACTCAGGTTAGGACATTATGCTCTGGATGGATAGACAAGGAGATGGGCAAAATGCCAGTTGGATGATGAGGCAGAGAGCGCAGTGGTGAAGGGGCCCTACCCTACCTGGAGACCAGTGGGACATATTGGGGCATTGTGAGGCTGCACGGGGGAGTCTCCTGGGCGCTGTGCAGTTTAACCCCTGTATCCATGACCCAGAGGAGGCAACTCTCACCATGTTTGTTGATGGCACTATATTGGGAGGACCATGCCCGTGCCTTGGGATGCCATTCAGGGGAACCCTAACAGGCAGAAGGACTGTCCTGTCAGGGACTTTGTGAGATACAAGAAAGACAAAGGCCAGATCCTGCGCCTGGGATAGACTAACAGCCTGCAGTGGCAGGGGAAGGGGACTGCCTGGCCAGAGAGCATCTCTGAGGAAACAGCCCTGGTGGTGCTGGGGGACAGAAGGAAAAAAACAATCCAGCAGTGTTGGATGATCCAGGGCTACCTGGTAGCAGAGGTGGCCAGCAGTGTCCTGGAGTGTAGAAAGAAGAGCCTCGCCAAAAGAGTGAGGGAAATTATTGTGTCCCCTGCCCATCACTTGTCAAACCACCTGTACACTACTGTGTCCCTTTTTGGGACCCTGGTTCAAGTGTCCTGGGTCTGGCTGGGGTGGGGTTCACTTCCTTCATAGCATCCCCTGTGGTGTTATGTTTTGCACTGGTGCCTAAACCAGTGTTGGTAACACACCAGCATTTTAGCTGTTGCTGAATAGTTTTTGCACAGCGTCAAGGCCTTCTCTGTTTCTCACTCTGCTCCCTCCCAGCGAGTAGGCTGGGGGTGGGTGAGAAGATGGGACAGAATGGGAGACAGCCAGGCCAGCTGACCCCATCTGACCAAAGGGATATTCAATACCATATGAGGGCATGCTCAGCAATAAAATCTTGGGCAGAGGAAGAAGGCGGTGGAGTTTCCTGTCGTTCAAGATGTCTCTTGAAGGGAGACTGTCTGGGTGTCACTCTGCCTGTGGGAGGTGGTAAGTGATTGCCTTTGCATTGCCTGTTGGGTTGGATTTATATTTGGTTTAACCTTTTTTCATTCACCTATTATCTGTTTTTGTCCCAACCCACAAGCTGCACAACAACTCCATGCAGCAGCATGGGTAGAGACCTAGCCAGCTAAGGATTGCTCTGAGGAGAAGGGCCTGGGCAGCAGGATGATGCCGTATGAGCCAGTGGGCCTCCCATTTCAAAAGGAGAGTGGAGAAACTGGAGAAGGTCCGGAGGAGGTCTGCCAAGGTGGAGTGAGGGGCTTAAGGCATGAGCCGTGAGGAGAGTCTGAGGGAACTGGGCCTCTCCAGCCTGCTGAAGGAGGCATGGGGCCACCTAAGAAGAGCCTACAGCTACCTGGAGAGATGGTGGAGCCAAGCTCTCTTCTGCAGTGGCCAATGATATGACAACCTTTGGAGCTCTTCTTTGCTCCTCAAAGTCACAGCCAGCCTGGAGGCTGGACTAGAGACTCCCCAACAGTCTTTTGCCCACCAGCCCTTCCAGGAGCCTGTGCCTTGCCACACGCTGTGCAAGAAGAGATCGAGTTGGAGGCGAGGGTCTCTACATCATACACTTATTGGACAGTTCAGGGTGGAAGGGAGCTCAGGTGGTCTCTAGTCCAATGCCCAGCTCCAAGCAGGGTCAGCCCTGAGGTCAGACCAGGTTGCTCAGTAAATGTCGGCATCCACAGAGAGAGCTGACACATGAACCAGGCATCTAGGCCACCATTACAGAAATGGAGATGAGGCATTTGACCAACTCCATGAACACAGCTCTGGGTATGCCACGCCTCCTAGACGTTCCTGGGAACATCCACCTTCTTGTCTACAGGAGTGGGTTCCTTATGCAAGTTTCCTGGCATATCTACAGACCAATAGGATGCTTTTGGCAGCAAACAGAATTGAAAGAAAGCCTGTGACTGGGGTACTATCAGCTTAGTTGCTACCAGAGTGGGAGATGGAGGGATCTCAGAGCTGCCAGGTTCCTGCTGAAGATTTAAGGCCTCTGAGATAGCAGCAGAAGATACTAATTTTGAACTGGCATAGCCTTCAGATCATTTCACATGTGATGGCTCTGCTCCCCCAGTTCAATCATTGGCACCTGGAAACCACCCCCGCTTTTCCTTCCTCTCCTCCCAAAACCTGACCAAGGGATGACAGGAAGAAAGGGAGCAGAAAGGCCCTGGGCCTCCATGACTCAGCTGGGGTCTGGCACCTGAAGGGCCACAGAGTCCTTCCACTGTGCTTCCATAAAGAATCAAGCTGGGAAGTGAGCCTGCAAGTCTGAATCAACAAGGTCCATGGACAGGCAAGGCTGTGTCTCTGGCTGTGTCTGGAGACCAGTAGCCCTACAGCATAGATCAAGCTGGGGCTGAAACTCAGGCCTAGGCTTCAATGGTCTCCTGGGCCCATGGACAGAGGTGTGGCTGGAGGCCGCAGGTGATGCTGCTCAGGACCCTGACACTGCCATCCTAGACCCCACCTGCCAGTGCCCTCAATAGGCCAAATTCTCATTCCCTGATGTGCAGGGTGGGTATGCTCTCTGCTACTCTCCTTCTTCCCATCCCTGGGGATCTGGGAGACCCCAATTTCATGGTCACTATGGCCAAGGTTGACACTGGTCTTCGCATCCCTGACCAGCTTTTCCTCTTCTGGGAGTTCCAGGTCCAGGTGAGGATCAGACTGGATGGCCTATTCAGAAACTGACCCACACAGAAGCTCCCACCTCATCACTTGCCTGTCCCATAGAGATCATCCATATATATCTGAGCTGCCCTGACATCACGCAAGGTATCCCCCACTTCTCTCCTTCTGTGTCGGTCTCTCCTAAGCATGTTGTGCCTCCATTCACCAAATAACCCGTGGGAGCTGTCCTTCCTCACCTCAGCTTATTCCACTCATGTCACAGCTCTGCCATGGTCCGCAGCGCTCCTGCTGTCCGCACCCCAGGCGGTGGGCTTTGATGCCCATGAGGACTGCAGCACCTCAGATGTGGCTCCAGGGCCAAGGCCAGGCTTGTAACAAGGAAAGCTTCTACCAAGTGATGGGAGCCCTTCTCTAGAAAGGCTTGGCTTCTCAGCAGAGGCATGACAGAGTAGATGGCAGATGGCAACATCATGATGAATGAGGTTCCCACAAAGAGCAAAAGCACTGGCTGGCACATATTGGGAGGGCTGGTGGCCATCAAGCTTGGAGGATGTGAGGTTTTCTCCACTTCGAGCTTGTAAGAATTTGTGCGATTTGGTGATTTGGGGTTAGGGATGTCGGCAGGCTGGAGAAGGCTTAGGGGAGGTGGTGGGAACACTGTGTGAGGGAGGGTTGAAGAAATAAAATATCCCAAGGGCTAGTCTATACACAGACATCTACCTTGATGGTCCCTGAGGCTGGGAGCTTTTGGGTGTACAGTCCTGCCCTACTGTTGTACCTGGAGAGCAGCTCCATCTCCTTCTGCACCTCCTCCAAGCAGGGCCAGGGGTCCCTGGAGGTCCCTCAGACCTGGCACAGCTTTGGTTGCCATTGCCATCCATGGGGTCCAGTCTTCACAGCAGCGTTCAGGCCCTGCAGTGCCAGAAGCGCCGTCCTGGGACTGACATTCTCCTCTCCTTGTCCCAGGGTCCTCCTCCCCACGGTTGCTCTCAGCAGAGTCCGTGTCTGACACCGCCGTCAGGCTCTCCTGACAGGTCCCCGAGTACCCCAACAGGGGCATTACCAAGTACATCATGGAGCTGCAGTAGGTGGGGGGCACCAGCGAGCCCCACTGGATTGACACTGACAGCGGCGCCGAGACCACCAAGGTCGTCGGGGGCCTCAACGCCAGCACCAGCTACCAGTTTCGCGTCCGTGCCAGCTCCCATGTCCCAGGGGAATGGAGCCAGCCCGTGAAAGACAAAACCCTGGGGGATGGAGAGAAGGGTGTCCCAGCAGACATTGGGCTTGGCTCTGCAGGAGCTTGGGCTCAGCATCTGGGTCAGCAAAGAGAGACGGGGTGCTCATGTGACTTCAGAGAGTGGCTCTGAAGCAGCAGCCCAAGCCCAAAACACTTGTGGGTGTCTTCAGAAATCCTGCTCCGCCTAGTCCTGATGGGGCAGGGGTGGCATGGTGACAGCACGGCACCCACAGAGTGGCTCTGCCTTGGCCAGAGGGTGACACGGTGTGCGAGGGGCTAGAGGAGCAGGACAGAGCTGGCACGGGAGGAGCTGGTGGCTGGACCTAGAGCTGGTTGGAAGTCTAGAAACCAGCAGGTTCAGTGGCAGGGCCCGGTCAGTGACACCATCACCCCTGTGCCACCATGGCACCAGCAGCTTGGTGGAACCTTCCTTCTTTTTCTTTCTTGAAGACACGAGTGACATTTGCTTTCCACATCTTTGCTGTGGGGCTCTTTATATGTCTGTGCTCTAGGCCTCTGTGTATCACTTGAGGTCTGGCATCGTTGGGCCATGGTGTTATGCCATGGTACATCCCATAAAGATGTGGCCAGATCAGAAAAAAGGGATGATGCGATGGAAGTGATAGCAGGTGTGTCCATTTCTTGTTGGCAAAGAAATATAGGGTGATCAGTCCAACTGCTCCAACCTTCATTGCTCCAAGCTCCCTTTAGATAGGAAATGTGGATGTACAATATGACAATATAAACGTGTCACCAGAACACAGTTCTCCATTCAAAGTGTTGGGAGGAAATACATTTTTGGAAATGGCTGTATAAATCTCTATTTACATGAAGGGAGAGAAAGTCTCATCATCTTGCTGGTCCATGTCCATGGCCTATGAAAAAATTCATGAGAATTTACAGACCAATATCAAAGTGCTGAAAAGTGACTTTTTACACACTTATTGCCCCAAGCTCTTTTCTGCATATGTTTCTACTTTTGCCTAACATCTTCATTCTGGGGTTGACTCAGTTGCCAGCACAGAGGTTGCTGCTGCCTCCAAGATACCCAGGGGTGGCTGAAGTCCCCACGTGGGACTGGGAAATGGGACCCATGACCTACAGAAGCACTCCTGGAGCAGGAGCTGGTCACCAGACAGGGTGTGTCCAAGCATCTCAGTTGAGACTACTGATTTCTCCCCCTTGAGAAGAAAAGGAAGCCTGGGCCATGGCAGCCAAGGTGCCCAGCATTAGAGGAGACCACTCCCATCTTTGCCTTCACCTGCAATGGAACCACAGGTACTTTACTCTCAAGGGAATGAAAAAATGTGTGGGTCTAGGTATTGCAGAGTCTGCTTGAAGATACTCCTGTGTCCCAGATACATTGGGCTTAGTGCCCGTTTGGCTATTCAAAAGAGAGCATTTCATTCACTTTGTCTATTTTTTCCCCTCTGTCAATCAGGGGAGCTCGTGACTTCAATGTGTGACTTGCTGTGTGCAAAGAGCGGATATGGACAGACAGAGTCCAGGGCAGGGAGTGTTTTGGGGGGTCCTGGGATCTCTGCTTACACAAAAATGTGGGTTTTGTTCATCTAAGGCTATCCGCTGTAGGAAGTGGACTTCAGAGGAGGGAACATGGACTTAATATACAGCCGTTGAGTGTATTACATCGCTGCGTGTCTGTGTGCAGCTCGGTCTCCAAGCAGGAGGGAGTTGGTGCCCATGGGCTGAAGCATGCAGCTACAGACTTCAGTGAAGAAAGCTCAGATTTGAACAAGGCTGCTGTAAGTGCCAGGTGGTTGAGAGAAAAGGTGGGGCTCGGGGTAGGGATGAAGAATGACCATAGATTGTTCAGACGGAAAGGGTCTTGATTTTTGTAATCATTCAAACTCCGTTAGGAGGATTAATATGAATTGAGGATTTCTGATATGACATGGTGCATAAGCAGAAAACTAAAGAAAACTGGGGGAAAAAAAAAAATTCTTTCTTATTGTTTAGTATTGAAATCTTTCCACTTTGGCTACACTCCTGAAATCTCTCTAATTAACCACATAAGAATTGAAGACCTAAAGGAAAATACTGCACAGAGCCTTGGCTCGTTAGGGAGTTTTCATGTTAATGAGCCCTCTGGTGCCAAGTTCCTGAACTGCAGATCCTGAAAGACTGAACAAGCCTCTCAAGAAGTAAAAGCCAGCATCAAACTTCCAAGTTTCTGAGGGTGTTAGCGGGCTCCACTGAGGAACATCACTGAAGAGACCGTGGAGGGAATGACCAGACAAGGAGACCGTCCCTGGGGGCTGGTGAACCAGGAAGTCAGAGACACTAGTTACAGGTGGAAGATCAATTGTGAAGGTGGCTGTGAAAGCCCTAAATGTGTTTCACCAAGTCGGATGGCCAAGCCCTGACCCCCATCCCCCTGGGAAGGGGGATCCTTTCCTTCATGGGATGCTTACAGCTCTTTCTGGGAGCATATATGTGGGGGGGGGGGGCGGGTGATGCCGAGTGAAGGACAGTGGTAGGACATCTCCCAAGCTGTTTTGGGGGTTGGTGAGGAGGGAACAAGGGCCTGGGGCTGTAAGGGACCAGTGTCCTTGCATGGGCTTCAGTGGAAGAGACAGCAGCCACCGTGGAGATGACAAGGACTTAGTTGTGTTGGTGGAGAGGAGGGGGGCAGCCGCACAAAGGCCCTGTTTGCACCACAGACAGTCCTACACTGTCCTATGCCTGTGCCAGTTTCCCTGCAGACTTTAGCTGCCTCCTCCTCTTTCCCCACCTCACCCCGACTTTGGGATCTCCCAAGTAGAAGAACCTGGAGCAATGGAGTAATCTGAGCCTGGGGGAAAGTGTGAGGGCAATGGACTTGAATAATTTTGTCATTGTTTCTCACAATCCAACCTTTTTTTACTTGGCATAAATTAAATTGATCTTCCCCAAGTCAACCCTTCTTTGCCTGTGACAGTAGTTAGCAAGTGATCTCCCTGTCTTTATCGTGACCCATGAGCTATTCCATCTTATTTTGTCCCTTTGTCCTTTTGAGATGGAGGTGTGAGTGGGCAGCTGGGTGGGTGTCTGGGTGTTGGGCAAGGCTAACCCACTGCAGGACGACCACCTCAGGACTGCTGAATCCAGTATGGGGCTTACCAGCACAAGGAAGACCCTGGCAGACTGGAGAGAAAGTTGCAGAGGCCAGAAGGATGGCTGGGGCCTGGAGCACATTGTGTACAAGGAGAGGCTGAGAAAGCCGGGGTTTGGAAAAAAGCCTCAGAGCCAAACACTGGAGCAAGGACCCAGGCCAGTTGGTGAGATCTCTATCAATGGAGATTTTCAAAATCTGTCGAGACAAGCTCCTGATCTAGCTGGAGGTGTCTGAGAATGGGCTTGGCTGAGAGTCTGGCTGTGGCAAGAGCTATGGGACTTGATGTGTAATGAGTGTTGGTAGGAAACTGGTTCCCTTTGTATTAGTAATGGCAGCAGAGCTGGGTATCCTAGAGACCTGGAGGAAGACAGGCATGACCATGCAGCAAAGGTCCTTCCTCAGGGTTGGGCTGTATGGCCACTCACTCTCTGGCTCTTCTGTGTTCATATGATAGGTGAACCCCAACACTGGCTGCATTTGCCCCTTCTCTGCCCCCACCAGCCCCACACCCCAGGGCAGCATGACAGTCGTGGCCCTGGAGCTCCTCAGCCAGCTCTTGCATCTCTCCAGCCCCCTTTCCCTGTGCCAGCTGGGTTCCCTCTACCTGTGATTGCAGAGTCCTCCTTTCCCTGTGAATACCTGGAATTAACACTTTTGCGTGATTCCGCCTGGGCAATCTCTTACTCTGTGGAGCTCCAGTCACACCCCAGGCACACGCTGCCCATGGAGATCACTTGGAATATCCAGGCAGCTACAGATTCCCCTCCTGGAAGACATCTTCCTCCCTGTCACATGTTGGAAAGTACTGGGTTTGTATCTCAGTGACCATTCCTCATCTCCACTGTCACCAGGCACCAACAGGTGAGTCCTAAGTCCACTCCTCTAGCAGGTCACAAGATGACAATGAGCTTTTTGCCCTTGAAACCATGGATCAATAGGCCTTTTGGAGGTGCAGTATCTCGGGCCTGTTCCTGATATGAGGTTTGGAAAAACAGCCCTACTATCAGGGAGTGCACAGGCAAGATCCCTTTTTGTTACAGAGATGCTATGAGGGAGTCAGCTTGGACCCAGTGTAACAAAGACACATTTTTATATGGTCCTCCAGGTGAGACAGAGGAGGTTCATGCTACACATGAAGTATGGGAAGTCCAAGTATTGCTCTACGAACATGAAACCCCAAAGAGCAATAACAACTATGATACTAAAACAAAGCATGGGCCTAGTATGGGAGTCACTTGTGGAAAAAGACTGGAAGTTTACCTGTATTGAAAAATGCCCATGAAATCACTTTCCTCAGGGCACCATTGAGCTCCCTGTTCCTCATGCTATAGATGAGAGGGTTCACAACTGGAGGCACCAGCGAGTACAGCACTGCCATCACCAGATCCAGGGATGGGAAGGAGGTAGAGGGGGGCTTCAGATGGGCAATCATGCCAGTGCTGACATACATGAAGTCCACTCAGCCCGCAGGTCAGCAGCCCTAGCCAAGAGAACAAGGATCTCAGTTCTGGGTCCCAGCCCTACCAAAGCCCTTGGCTTTCCCCACCACAGGATGTCCCATACTGGCCTATGTCAGTGATCATTTCTCTGCAGATTTTAACTTTCCCCCTTGCTTCCCCAACTCACTCTGAGCCCATAATATCTAAAGGTTTACTGATAACTCTCTGTCCTCACTGTTGTTCAAACATAAAGCTGTAGTTTTCTGAGGGTTAGGCAATGTCTCTGAGTTCCCTGCAACCCATCTGGCTTCTTTCAAAGCCTTGTTTATGTTCCTCTAGCACCAAAGATGTGCTCCTCTAGCCCCAGGCTCGCTTGAATTCTTATGTGCATGGCTCTCACCCTGCACTACCACGTATCTCACAAAACCTTCCCTCTTCCCCCGCAGTGATGAAACTTCACCCCTGGGTGTCTGTGCATCCTTCACACTCATAGATGTTTTCTGGGGTCCATCCAAGTATGGGATGTGCAGCAGGAAAAGAGCAAGGTCAGCTCATTTGGCATGATAGCCACCCTCAGCAGCGGGCCGTCTCTATTTTCTAGGCATGCACACAACATGGAAAAAATCTCTTTCATCCCTGACTTGTAGAAGAGGGGTCTTCCTTCCTGACATCTTCGCAGGACACACCTCCTCCTCTTCCCCATCCACAGACATCCACTGCTTTCCATTTCTGGCCTCAGAGAGGGTTTCAGGATTTGCTAAAGCCATCAGCCACCTCCTTGTTTCTCACTGACATCTCTCGACCCTCTCTCTGAGCCCTACACATTGCCAAGCAATCAGTGCTGCTCAGAGCTGCTCTCTCTTCAGAAGAGGCCTTGAGATTCCTGCATATTCCTGGTGCTTATTAACTATCTTCCTGGCTCTCTCCAGAGCTCATGGCACACATTGTTGTCTACAACAGGGCCTTTTATGAAATCATTGTCTTTTTAAGATCTTCTCTGCAGAAAGAATAGCCACAGAAAAGCACCAAAGCCACCACAACAGAGTCTGAGTGAAGTGCCAGTAAGAAGCAGCTGAGCAACACCCAAGGCCCTGGCTTCCTGGCAAGGAGTCTCTCCTGTTTGTCACCTTTTCTCATGAAAGGAGCAGGAAAACTGTCCATCGCATGGAGCTCTGCTGAAGGAAGATGGAGCTGCACATAGTGTGAGGCAATACAAGTGGGATCAGCAGGTAGAGAAGACTTCTGTAGGGAGGGCTATGCGAGAGAGCAGCCTGACGTCACCCAGATGAAAAATGGAGACCAGGCAGTGTGCTGACATGATGGGGAGTTGTGTCCTGGGGTAAAATGTCAGGTGGGAGAGATTTGGTTTGCAGAGATTTGAGGTAGTACTTTCCGTGTCTGAGCAGCATGAGGTTTGGAGCCTAGGAAAAATATGGACGATCTCAAGGATGTTTTGGAATTAATGGTACTGTCAGTAATAACAGTAGCAGGACATTGCTGCAAGGGAACTATTCTGTACTCATGATGATGAACTAATGCTCTTTCATTTTTCTTTTTACACGACAAAAATAGCTATAAGTTCTCAGGGATTAGCCTCTGGTGTACAATTCTTAGAACAAGCGTCCATGATGGCATCTCCTGGCAGCTGCTTCATGGCCCCTGTCAGTGCCCTGTCCCTGTGCTGGCCCAGCCCCTCTGCCCATACACGGTCCCACGGCCCCACTGTGCAGGCACAGCATGGAAAAGGGGAGAATAAGGGTTGTGGACCTTCCCCCATTGTGATACCAAAGATGGCCTTCAGATCACAGTTCCACCATGATCCTGCTACTTTTTCAGCTTCCCCAGCACCCGACCAATGGCCTGCCCCAACCTTGTCCTACATGGGGTTTTGCAGACAGCTCTGCTCCAGGGTCTGCCAGGGTCTGGGGAAGGAGAGATACTGGGCAGGGCTGCCTGTTCCCCCAAACCAGCCCTTGGCCCAGCAGGAAGGTGGAGATGGCCTCACAGCAAAACTCACCTCTAAACCAGGGGTGACCAGCAAGTGCTGGAAATGGCCAATGAGAGATGCTGGGGGTGACAAAGGCCTTGAGCCACCTTCACAGTCTGTCCACACCACCAAGGCCACAGACCAAACTCCTCCTCTCCCCTGCACCTGCATGTCTTCCATGCTTGCCACAAGCCCTGGCTTTGCACGACAAAACCCTGGTGTGAGACCTTGCCCTGCATGGTCACATGCTACAAGCTCTGCACTGATATTTTTCTCTCCTGGGCACTTTCCAGCCCACCACAGCTCCCCCTAAACTCTCCCCACTTCCCTTCACCTCCCTCCACCTCCCCTGCCCTCTCCCCAGCACAGCCCAGTCTGGCATGGCCCCACAGCAGTGCCCACCACAGGCTGCGGCAGAGCTCTGGGCACTCACCCCACAGCCCCAGACCCTCTGAAGGGCACAGCAGCTCCTCGGGGGTGGAGAGGGCTGAGCCCCAGGGCTGGGGGGCATCTGTGGCACAAGCCATGAGGAGATGCCCTTGTATGATGGAAATGCTGCTATGGAGGCCAGCTCTGTCACACAAGTGCCCATTGCCTGTCCTTGCCTGCGGTCACAGGCCTGACACACAGCAGGACTGTAACCAAGCTTGAAGAGCACTCAGGCCTTCCACCAACCCAAGGTTTCAGAAGGAAAGCATGGCAGTGGGAAGAGAGCAGCTCGGGAAAGACCAAGCACTGGTGCTCCCTGGTGCTGCTGCTGTGCCAGGACTCTTTTCTTCTTCCCCTCTGCACACAGGCACTGCTCCCTGCAGCTGCAGAGAAGGTCTTGGAGGAAGAAACTTGGAAAAACAAGTCACTTGAAGGCCCTTTATTTTGTTTAAACACACAGAAGGAACAGCTCAATTGCACAGCCTCCAGGGCACAGAAAAGCTGGATAGACTGTGAATTAGAAACCAGAGGAATAAAGACATTTCTTTGTGGAATGCATTCAGATAAGTGAAACAAAAGAAAAAAAAAACTAAAAAAATACAATCGACTTAAACACATAAGAAGACACGGAGGGCCTGTAAATGACATGTGAGTACTATGCAAAAGACAACAGAAACTTTATTCCTTCAGAAAAACATCTGGTAATTAGTTTTCTCAGGGCATCCTTGATCTCATGGTTTCTCATGCTGTAGATGAGGGGGTTCAGTGCTGGAGGCACCACCGAGTACAGAACTGCCACCAACAGGTCCAGGGATGGGGAGGAGATGGAGGGGGGCTTCAGGTAGGCAAATATGGCAGTGCTTACAAACAAGGAGACCACAGCCAGGTGAGGGAGGCACGTGGAAAAGGCTTTGTGCCGTCCCTGCTCAGAGGGGATCCTCAGCATGGCTCTGAAGATCTGCCCATAGGACAGCACAATGTAAACAAAACACCCAAAGACTAAACAGACACCAACTCCAAGTACCCCAACTTCCCTGAGGTAGGCATCTGAGCAGGAGAGCTTGAGGATCTGGGGGATTTCACAGAAGAACTGGTCCACAGCATTGCCTTGGCAGAGGGGTAGTGAAAATGTATTGGCAGTGTGTAGCACAGCACTGAGAAACCCACAGCCCCAGGCAGCTGCTGCCATGTGGACACAAGCTCTGCTGCCCAGGAGGGTCCCGTAGTGCAGGGGTTTGCAGATGGCAACGTAGCGGTCATAGGCCATGACAGTGAGAAGGAAACACTCTGCTGAGATCAAAAAGACTAACAGAAAGACCTGGGCAGCACATCCTGGGTAAGAGATGGCCCTATTGTCCCACAAGGAGTTAGCTATGGCTTTAGGGACAGTGGTGGAGATGGAGCCCAAATCGAGGAGGGCTAGGTTGAGGAGAAAGAAGTACATGGGTGTGTGGAGTTGGTGGTAACAGGCTATGGCGGTGATGATGAGGCCGTTGGCCAGGAGGGCAGCCAGGTAGATGCCCAGGAAGAGCCAGAAGTGCAAGTGCTGCAGCTCCCGCGTGTTGGCAAATGCTAGGAGGAGGAACTGGGTGATGGAGCTGCCATTGGACATGTTCTTCCTCTGGGAGTGGGGTGCTGTCAAAGTAGAAAAAAGACAGTGAAGAGTCAGGGCATTATTCTCAGAGCAATATCAAAGCCATTTCCCATAGACCCTCCCACTCTCACACACACAGACCCTTTTCCTTTTCTAGGAGACCTTCCTTCAGGTCTGTGGCTGGAGCCCTGCTTGGTGCTGGCCGAGCATGCAATGAAGAGCAGGGCCTTTGCCCATGGGCTCTTGAAAAGTCAGCCCTGCTCTGCAGCAGTGGGTTCATGGGATCGGTGCGGGCAGGGGCCAGTCTGGTGTGTGACTTTGTCAGCTGAAACTGCTCCTAACGCAGAAGGGCTTGTCAGCATCTGCACTCCCAGTGCTAAGGAACCAGGAAGGTAAAAGCAGCTTAAGAGTTTTAGGGTTCTTTTACAGCTGCTTACATCACCCCTTGGGAGTTTTCTTAGATCTCAGGAACCTTCCGCATTTCTGCTGCACTCCGGGAGAACAGCATGGGCCAGGCAAGTCAAGAGGATTGCCTGTGGCTTAGTGCAGAGAGAGGGGGAGCTGCTCTGTCCTTCTGTCTAGTTCCCACTTGCACTGTGCTTGCATCTTTCTGAGATGGAGGCTGATCACACTCCCATGTTTTACACTGAAAAGCCACCAGACACTGCTGAGAGCAGAGACATCCACTGCAGACCACCAAATGTCTCCCCCTTTCTCAAAGTCTCAGCACCCTGCTTCTAGCCAACGACACACTGGGCTCATTTCACCAACCCAAGAGCATTTCCTCAGTCCTAGCATCTCTGTGCTTCTCTATGGGGCTTTCAGATCACAGAAAGCTGCTGTGAGACAGGTTTGCATCCTGCAGGGCAGCTAACATCTTGGAAGGACACTTGGAGGTGATAGCCAAGTGACCTGATGTGATAGCATCGCTGTAAGGGAGAATCAGCTCATTCCCCAGCCCCACAGACACCATTGAGCAGAACCCCTCAGATGATAGTAAAGCTGGGACACTTCTTCCCATGGATACAGCTATATGGCAGGACCCACAAGATCAGTGTGTGACTCTGCAGCTGAAAATCCCACCCCCAGAGAAACAGACAGCAGCAGCAAGATAACAGTAACACAGACAAGTGGAGAACCAAGGAAAAGAGCAGAGATCGACTGGCTTAGAGAGGCAAGGGGAGAGGCAGCTGCAGTCTCAGGAAAGAGTTACCCTTATCCAGCTGTGCATGCCACCTCCCAGACACCAGCACAGCCAGGCAGTTGTTCTCAGTCCCTGTGCTCTACTTCAGGAGGCTCCTCTCAGACTTACTGATCACTCCAAGTCACAGCTCAGGAGTCTCAGGGACTTGTTCAAGCAGGACAATTCCTTCGGCATTTGTCCCCCTAAATTCCCCAAGACTAGGAAGCAGAAAATGCAGACTCAGGAAAGTTTCTTAACTTTATAGCGGTCCCTGCTTTGACCTTCCCCTTGAAAAGTGCCCTCAGAAATGTCATGGGAGATGATCTGGAGCTGTGAGGTGCCCTGAACCACACAGCACCCTCTTGTCAGCAGAAGGACCCTGCCCTGCTGGAGATTGCTTCTTCCACCCAGCTTCTCCCCACTCTGCTGTTACAGTTCCCCAGGCAGGCTGAGAACTTACCCTGACCGGTGGCAGAGTCCCTGCCCCAGCACACAGCCCCCCACGGTGCAGGGACCCTGCTCAGAAGGACAGCCCTGGGCACCCCTGGCTGCACACCCACCTTCACACTCTGCAGCCATCCCCAGGTGAAGGCAGCTGACATGCCCTGTCCCTCTGAGGGTGCAGCAGGGAAGCTGTGCTCCAAAGCACTTCCTTTTTCTCTGCACTGCAGAAACTGTGAGAGTCCCTCTGACAGATCCCCTAGGCTGTGGGATGTGCCAGCTTTAGGAGGTCATTCCAGGAACCACAGCTGCATTGCCCTGCAGCCAGAGACTTACCCTGTGAAGGGCTGTCAAGATTCTTCTCCAGGTCAGCTCTCCTCTGTCCTCACACCCCACCCTGCCTTTAACCTCCCTCTCCCTTCCCTCCTCTCCCCTCGGTGCCTGCAGGCAGTGCCCTCAGCCCTGCTGCGCTTTGCAGAGGAGCTGCTCCTGGGCAGAGCTGTGTCTCTGCAGTGCTGCCTGCTTGCCATGAGCTCCCTCCAGCCCAGGAGCCCAGCCCAGCTCAGCAGCAGAGGACCAGCCCAAGGCAGCCCTTTCTCTGCCCCCTCTGGGCTCCCTCCAGGTGTCCCTGGGGCTCCAGGGGAACCTGCTGGGAAACAGGTTGAGGCAATCAGTGATGGTTATTCCCTCAACTAGGGAGAGCCAGTTCTTTCATGAAATGAAATTTTCCACTCAGAGACAAAGTTACATCTACATGTGACTTTTTTTTTCTTTCCAGAAACATAATCCTTCTCTCAGAGTTACTTTTAATGTACCACTGTTTTCATGTTATTTTTTAGACAGGATACTCAGAGAGTGACAGGCAGGGACCTCCTTTACACCTACAGACAGAAGTGATCCATGGGTCAATGGTGGGATTTCATCTGTGTTTCCATTTATGGCATTTGAAGGAGACTCAGCTCCCTCCCATGCACACCACAAAGCCACAGGAGGTGGGATTCCTCTTGACTCTCTTCAGGTGGGCACAAAATAGGCACCTGAATGTGAGCTCCTCATCTCAGGTCCCATCTGAATTAATGGAGATGGAAGGCAGGGGTCAGGTGTTCAGATGCAAATACCTGTTGACATTTGAGTTGCCAGAGGTGGTCCAAGATACATGTAGGTAACAGCAAACTGTAATGGAGAAGTTCATAGAGGCAGGGGAACATCTTGGGAATCATGTATGAGCCTGGTGTGAAATTCCTTTGGCCAACTGACATGACAGCTTATGCCCAAATAAAGGCCAAAAGAACCTTTTCCTACTCCTTATCTCCATGGCAGTTTATACATGTATTCATATGAACGATTGCAGTCATGTGCCATATGGAGAGCTAGCTCCCTCTTTTTTCCATCAGCTGAATTTACTATACCTCCACTGACTATAATGGCATGTGTCCCATGTTCACCCCCACATTGCCTAACAGAATTCAGGGCATGTACTCTATTTAATGTCCAAATCCAGGGCCACAGAGCTATACGAGATGCCAAGGCTGGCATGGACCTCACAGGACCTACAGGAAAGCAATTCCCATTCAGGGTGGTACATCACAGACACTCCAGATGGCATCACAGAGAGTGCGATTTGGTGCCTGTGTGCCCTTGACTGATGCCATCAGTCAGAGGCATCAATCATCAGATGCCATCAGAGAGGTAAGGTCTATTCCTTCCCCAGCCAAGAGCTGCTGGCATTGCATGAACATAAAGCATGTCACTCAGGGGTATTTACTCACTCCCTTGATGATCCAATCAATGAAAAGACCAAGAATTTTCAGAGTGTTCCTGGATATATCTTGTCTTCAAGGACAGCATCCTCCAAGCACAGCAATGGTCTGTATCAAAACTCAGTAGAAACTCAGGAAGGAATTCAAGGGCACCAAGATGAACTTTTGGTGCTTCAGGAAGTGTTACAGAAGAAAAAGAGATAAGGTAGGACCACTGGTGAATTGAGTAAGATTCGGTGTAGATAGATCTGAGATACTCTACGTCACAGCCTCGGTTACCACCTGCCAGGTCTCCCAGGCCATTGAGGTGTGAGGCAGGACTCTGGAGGAGAACAACCAGCAGTGGATGGGGATCAAGCCCGGGGTTACTCAAGCAAACTACACCCTTACCACTCCATAGGAACCACAAGGGCTGCATCCAAGGGTGCTGAGAGTGTTTTTTTCTCTAGGAGGTGCTGGTCTGTTATTACCCCAGTAAGAAAGGGATTCAGACACTGTGAGCTACCTTTTAAAATTATGTTCATCATCGTTAACACTCTAAGGAGAGAATCATGCAGATTATCTTCGGTCCCTTTAGATGGTGGAAACCCCAGGTGGTGTAGCATTGAAGGGGCCTTCAGCCCAAATGCAGCAAAGCATGCAGACCCCATCCGTAGAAGACAGGCTCCTGTTTTGGTCATTCAAGCTACTGTAGGATTCTCTTACAAGGAACAAGTCTACTCATCGTCTCAATAGTCAAACAGAAATGATGTTTTCATGAGAACATCTTGCTGCACAGTTAGATACAGGCAAGGCCACGCAGGAGACGTAATGACCAGTACAGAGTGGGACCTGCCTGCAGGCTCTTGTGTGACAACATGCTGCTGAGGTTGTCCTGTGGCCAAGGGATCTGTGCAGCAGAGAACAGGTTTGATGGCCGTGCTGTACGTGCAGCACAGCGCAGCCCTAAGAACTGTATGTTCAATAGTCTTCTGGTCAGGATGCATATTCAGGTTTCCTTCAGAGAAGTCTGTGCTCCATTACGCTGCCACAACTGATGTGCTGTGACCCAAATGTGCACTGCCAGGAGGAGCTGGACACCCATGGCTTGTCATAGAACTGTGATGTTTTTGGATTAAACGAGACGTGGTGGGACAGCTTGCTGAGCTGTGGTGCTGCAATGGAGGAATACAGGCTCTGCCCAGGGAGCAGCAGGGACGATGAGGACTATGGCCCCATGTATAAAAGGGAAGTTTGGATTTGTGGAGGTCCTCTCTGTGACAGACAACAGGTTGGACTAGCTTTTGTCATTTAGCATCAGAGCAGGAGTCAGCAAGAGTGACCTTGTGTTTGCAGTTACAAACTGCTTGCTCAGGGAGAGGAAACAGAAAACGTGCAGGTGCACTCTACTACCATCATACCCTGAGCCTCCACTTCACCAGGCTGAAGAAGCCCAAGTCCCTCAGCCTCTCCAAAGAGGCCCCAACGCCCATCCTGACAGATGTCCTCTGGGACCATTCCAGTTCCTTCCAGCTCCTCCAGACAGGGGAACCCCACATCCAGACACGCAAGTTCGGATGTCGCCACAGCAGTGCCGAGGCCAGAGGGATGAGAACAGCCTTGCCTGGGTGGCCACGCTCCTCCTAATACAGCCCTGTATGTAGTTGGCCTTATTCACTGTTTGTAGAGTTTGCTCTCTCAAATGGCATTTTAAATGCTACTGCACCGAGGCTGCGTGACTTTCTTACTGGGGATGTCACAAACCAGAACCTCCAGGTACAGAACTACAACCAAGGCATGTGCCTGCTGCTGGCTATCAGATTCTCAGGCAAAAGTGATGGCATAGCCACATGCCAGCCATGTGTCTGCCAAAGGCCAATGACCCCAAGAGATTGGAGATTCCAATGACCTCATGCTTGCTTTCATGGCCATGTGCAACCTGCTGTCCCATGAGATCCCGAGGCACATCTGACCTCACCATAGCATTCCCACCCATCTCCTCCTTGTGGCCTACGAGCTCATCAGATACAGGTCACCTCACATTCCTCTCCCAATGCCATGCGACTGTTCTGGGACCTCACGATCCCTGCCCTGATCCCACGGGGCCAAACAGCTTACATAAAGTTGAGGAGAGGTGACCAAGATGAGGGCAGCAGAGCATGGGAGAGAGCTTCAGGGATTAGGTGTTCAGGTAGTAGATTAGGTATTAGAACTCACCTTTGAGGGCTAGGGATTAGGCAAAGGGTTAGGGAGAGAGTTTGCTGTTCTGCTGAGGTTCCCTGGCTAGTGTTTAAGGTGTGTCAGGTTAGAGTGTGGTGGGTTAGGGTTTTGTTTAGGGCTGGGGTGCGGGCTAGGAGTGGACATGGTACTTCAGGACATGGTTTAGTGGGCATGGTTAATGGCTGGACTCAATGATCTTGAAGGTGTTTCCAACCTAAATGATTCTATGATTCTATGATTCTATGATTAAGGCCAACATGTTAATACTAGAGGTACAGGCTAGGGGCTAGGCTGAGCAACAGGGTAAGTGTAAGGGTAAGGGGTTATGGGTTTGGGATTTGGCTTAGATATAAGGTTTCAGTTTAGGGATAGCCTAAGCTCAGCTAGGTTAGTAACAGTGGATTACTGTCAGGGGGAGGAGGAGTATTTAGGGGTAGGGTTAGGCTAAAGGTTACTAGTTGGAGATAGTGTAAGGGCTTAAGAGGAATGTTTTCACAGTCTGTGTTTTCGCAGCAACGTCCCCTTAACCCATTTTACCTCTTCAAAATCTTTCGTGTCTGTCGGTCAAGCCCCTCTTCCCTCCCCCAAATCTCCCTTTTCTTTTGCCCAGGCTGCTCCTGACCTCCCCAAATGTGTCATCTTGTTGAGGGCAGCTTCCTGATGACCTTCATGACCTCAGAGTATCTCTCTCCCTGCTGCTGCTGACCAGTCAGAAGGGACCTCACAGCCACCATCCAAGGGGACATACTGTCTGCTGTGCTTGAGAGGCCTCGTCACAGCCTACCCAGCAGCACTGGAGGAAGGTGATGCCCTGCACCACCCCAGAGCTTCCCTGCCTGCAAGCCCACTCGTACATCCGAAGGATTCCTGCATCCCTTTTCCCACATGGCTGCTTCAGTTACCACAGAGCAGCTTGGATGCCATGGCCACCTCTGTGAGGGCAACGGAGTCAAGACCAGAATGTAAGTTTTAGAAAAATGTTGAAGCCTATGCAGAAAAGGAAACCTATGTAATAGCAGAAAAAGTCTTAATTTCCAGCTTTTAATGATCTTTTATGAAAGTTTGCTGATCACAGAGGGATGCTGCCAGGATCTGGCTCCTCAGAGGACTTTGTACCACTGATGGAATTTGATCCTGATTGTCCAGCCAAATTCCCATGCACTGCATCATCTACGTCTTCAGTCCAGATATCAACAATCCGCTCTAAGGAGACTACGGGAAACCACATCCAAGGACTTGCAAAAGTCCAGGTACACAGCATGCCCTTCTTTCCCCTCCCTCTTGGGTTCAGCAATCCTTTTCTTGTCCTTCAAGCGATGGAGATGGCTGCAAGAGCATTTTTCCCTGTCACCTTGCCAGGGACTGAGGTGAAGGTGGCCAGCCTGTAACACTCCCCATCCTCCTTCTTGCCCTTCTTGAAGATGGGTTTGAGATTTGCCTTTTCTGAGGATCCTGGAACCCCCCTGATCTCTCTGCCCCTTCCAAGAATTTTGAGAGAGGCCTCATGATGACACCAGCCAGCTCCACCAGCACCTCTCTGCTGTGTCACACACTAAAACCCACCTTCATATCCCACACTTGCAGGGGAGTTCCCAGGACACCCCACATGCCAGTGCAGGTCCTCTGGGCTGGTTCAAAAGAGAACCAGAAGCAATCTCTTCCTGCAGACCCACAACTCCCATGGGCTCTCCGTGCAGCTCACAGCTTCCCCGAGCATTTTTCTCAGTGTCCCCCTCCCCCAACCTTTCTAGGCCACAGGCTGTAGATGAGAGGAGTGAACAGGGATGTGAGGATGGTGTAGATGAGAGGAGTGAACAGGGATGTGAGGATGGTGTAGATGAGAGGAGTGAACAGGGATGTGAGGATGGTGTAGAGAAGGAGCTTTGTCAAATTATCTCAGGAGTGTTCTTCTGGGCATCACACACCCAAGGATGAGGGTGTCATAGAAAAGAGTGGCACTAGTGAGGCAGGAGAAGCAGGTGAAGACTTTCTGCCTGCCTGCCCCGGACGGGAGACGTTCCTCAGGGTGGCAGCTCTGATGCACACAGGATGACCATGTGAACAGGAAGGGGAGGATGGGATCTGAAAAGCAGGTCATGACAGCAAAGAGCATGAGTGGCACAGTGCCAGTGTGTGAAAGCTCCAGCAATGGGGTGAAATCACAGAAGAAGTGGTCCACTCCTCTGGGGCCACAGAACTGTATCTGGGACACGACTGAAATGATTACTGTGGGTGACAGAAATCCCCCTAGCAAAGGAGACAGACCTGGCAGTTCCTGAGTCTTGTAGAGAGCAGGGGGTGGCACACAGCCCAGTACCGATTGTAGGATGTAGTCACCAGCAGTAAACACTCTGTACGTGCAAAAGCTGCAGGAAACAACACTAACACCATGATGAGCAGAGATGCTGCTGTCCCCGGTCATGAAGCTGGCCATCAGCTGGGGCAGGGTGGTGGGTCTGTAGAAGATCACCAGGGAAGACCAATACCCCAAGAAGAAGCCCATGGGGGTGTGCAGATGCTGGTTTCCCACCATCCGCATGACGATGAGGTTTTTCACAAGCGCAAACACCGTGCAGGTCATATGAAAGAGGAAGAAGAGGTTTGTCTAAGGGCTGGGAACATTCCCCATTCCATAGGTGTGGGGGATTCCATGATAGCCCCATTGGCCTTTCTCCGTGGAAGTTTTTAGGTCCTTCATTTGCCCTCTAACTTGGTAGGGAACTTATGAGGAAGAACATTCGGTTTGGATTTAGTTGCTTGAGTGTCAGACAGGTAAGTCACTGCGAGTACATTTCTTTTGTTTAATTAAAGAAAGAGTATAGCTCCCTGTTCACACAGTCACTGGGCCACCCTAGTGAGGTAGATAATGAAGAAGTGGGGCATCCACATTTCTTTGTGGACAACATTATCACAAATTACAAACAGAAAAGAAAAAAACTCACCGAACAACAATGGTGACAACAAAAAACTCATAAAGGCTGGACCTGCAATGAGGTACATTATGAGTCATATTGCTGAAGAAGATGGACACTCTGCAGCTTCTGGAAAACTTTCAGTTGTAAGTGTCCACGCTGCATCCCTGAGGTTCTGATTCCTCATGCTGTAGATGAGGGGGTTCACAACTGGAGGCACCACCGAGTACAGAACTGCCACCAGCAGGTCCAGGGATGGGGAGGAGATGGAGGGGGGCTTCAGGGAGGTAAATATGGCAGTGCTTATAAAGAAGGAGACCACAGCCAGGTGGGGGAGGCACATGGAAAAGGCTTTGTGCCATCGCTGCTCAGAGTGGATCCTCAGCACAGCCCTGAAGATCTGCCCATAGGACAGCACAATGAAAACAAAACACCCCCAAAAAGATGAAAGCACTAAACACGAGAAGCTGAATTTCCCTGAGGTAGGCGTCTGAGCAGCAGAGCTTAAGAATCTGAGGGACTTCACACAGGAACTGGTCAAGGGCATTGCCCTTGCAGAATGGTAGTGAAAATGTATTGGCAGTGTGCAGCACAGCATTGAGCAACCCACAGCCCCAGGCAGCTGCTGCCATGTGGACACAAGCTCTGCTGCCCAGGAGGGTCCCATAGCACAGGGGTTTGCAGATGGCAACGTAGCGGTCATAGGCCATGACAGTGAGAAGAAAACACTCTGCTGAGATCAAAAAGACTAACAGAAAGACCTGGGCAGCACATCCCAAGTAGGAGATGGCCTTGATGTCCTAGAGGGAATTGGGATGGCTTTGGGGAGAGTGGTGAAGTTGGAGCCCAGATCAAGAAAAGACAGGTTGAGGAGGAGGAAGTACATGTGTATGTGGAGGTGGTGGTCGCACGCAATGGCATGATGGTGAGGCCATTTCCCAGGAGGGCAGCCAGGTAGATGCCCAGGAAGAGCCAGAAGTGCAAGAGACGCAGCTCCCGCATGTTGGCAAATGCCAGAAGGAGGAACTGAGTGATAGAGCTGCAGCTGGAAATCAACTTCCCCCTGGGCCTGAGGGACTGTCCAAGAGGCAAAAGACAGTGACAAGTTTGAAGAGACTTCTCTAAGCAAAACCGGATGCATCTCTCATAGAAATCCCTCTGATATTGCCTCTCCCATTTCAGGAAGACCTGTGGCGGGTCCCTTTCATGGGCTCGGGTTGGTGCTGGCTGAGGGTGCTCCAGGGAGCAGGGGGGTCTGCTGTGGGCTCTGCAGGAGTTACTCCTGCCCTACAGTAATGGGTACGTAGGAACTCAGTCTCTTCTAAGAATAAATCCATTTTTGTGACATCAAAAAGCTTTTCAGCATTGTCACTCCAAATTCACCCAGTCCCGAGCCTGAAAATAGTTCCTCCTGGTAGGCCTCCGTGGCAGAGGCAACTGCCGTAGCCAAGCGAACAAAGACTTTGGGCATTTCAGCCTTGCCAGAGACCTTGGCCATCTCTGTTGCAGCCTGCCCTACACTGCCCAAAGCCTGCACCTCTTTCCCTTCAGGCGGCAGACACCCATCTTGATTTCCCACCTGGCTCTCAGCCCAGCATTTCTGTATCTTCACTGATGTCTCTCCACCTTCACGGTCTGTTCCTTGAAACACAAAGCCTTGGGCTGATCCAGTCTCCCTCTGGGTGACTTCTTACACCACAGCACTGCCCTTTGAGGGACATTTCTTTGTGTTCAGTCTCGGCCTCCTCAGCTTCCCTTTGTGGCACTAGTTCTTTCTCATGCTGCCTCTTACTACAAAGAAAGCCTCCACCATCTCTGAAACCACCCTGGAAGCACGCTCGGGCTACTCTGACACCGTCTGGTGCCTCCACACCACTGGGCCAAAGAACTCCAGGTCCCTCAGCCACTCCACACAGGCCATGTGCACTAGGTCCCAAACCCCACCTTGGCCGACCTCCACTCCACACTCTGTGGTTCCTCCCTACTTCTCCAAAACGGGGAGCATCACCCTGGGACGCACCCATGTGTGTGGGTCACACCAGGGCTGAGTTGAGGGGCATGACAACTCAGGTTGTCTGGGTAGCCCACGCTCCTCCTAACGCGGCCCCGCATGTAGCTGGCCTTGTTCAGTGTCCATACTCGACTGGCTCATAGGGCATCCCTCGTAGTGCCCAGGGTCACCTCTCAGTCGGTCAGGTCCCAGCCTCTCCTGATGTATGGGGTTATTCTCCGCACACCCCCCTGACACCCACCTATGCAGGACTGGCCACTTCCCCTTGTAAAACTCCAAGTGATTTCCATTTGCTGAACCACAGAGTTTCTCAAGGTCCCCATGGACTGAAGAACCATTTGGTCAGCTTTTCATGTTTGCGTGCAGCTGGCTCATCTTGATTGGGGTGTCTCCCACAAGATAACAGCATGAGGACTTGCAGGCCCCTACAAATCCCCTCTCCTGGAGAAACTGTGGGGTCCTGGGGGTCTGGTAGGGGTAAGGCCATAGGTCTGGACCCAGAGGCAAAGTTGCCTTTTATGGCAGAGAGCGGCAGGAACAGGCGGAGCTCTGCCTGGGAATGGACAATGAGTCAGATGAGAGCTGAAAGGTCATGGGTAACCCTGTGGTGGGTGAATGTCTTCTACGGCACCCCTGATGAGGAAGAGGAAGTAGATGAGGCCTTCTTCAGACAACTGGAAGAAGCCTCCTGTTTGCAGGCCCCGGTCCTCATGGCAGGCCTAAACTATCCCAACATTTGCTGAAGGGGACACACAGCAAGGCAAAAGCCATCCAGGAGGTGTTTGGAGTTCATTGACAATGTCTTCCCAACAAGGGTGAGTGAGGAGCCAGTGAGGGGGAATGTCCTGCTGGATGTCATCCTTGGAACAAGGAAGAGCTGGTCGGGGTGTAATAGTCAGGGGTGAGAAAGTAGAGTTGAAGTTCCTGAGAGAAGGCAACAAAGCAAAGAGCAGGACTTCGGGAGAGCAGGCTTTGGTCTGCCAAGAGACATCCTTGATAGTATCCCATGGGATATGGTCCTGCAGAGAAGAGGGGAGAGCTGTTTGATGGTCAAGGATCTCCTCTTCAAGATCCACAACAGTACACCAGGACATGCAGGAAGTCAAGCAAAATTGCAGGAGGCTGGTGTGGGTGAGAAAGGAGCTCCTGACAAAAATCAAGCATGAAGAGGAAGCACAGAGAAGGTGGAAGCTGGCTGCTTTCCAGCCTCAGTGGTTCTGTGATTCTGTGCCAGAGCGAGCTGTGTGTGTATGTGTGTGTGTGTGTGTGTGTGTGTTTGTGCATGGGGGAACTCTTGCTGTAAGGTCATCTCCATCTTCCTGCTGGGCCAAGGGCTGGTTTTGGGGAATGGACAGCCCTGCCCAGTCCCTTTCCTTCCCCAGACACTGGCAGACCCTGGAGCAGAGCTGTCTGCAAAGCCTCACAGGGGACAAGGCTTCAGCAGGACAGTGGTCAGGTGCTGGGGAAGCTACAAAAGTAGGAGGGTCGTTGGGGAACTGTGATCTGAAGGCCATCAAAGGGATCACGATGGGGGGAACTTTCCCACCCCTGACTCTACCCTCTCCCATGCTGTGCCTGCAGAGTGGGGTTGTCAGACCACATTTGGGCAGTGGGGCTGGGCCAGCACAAGGAGAGGTGCCACAAAGCAGCTGCCAGGAGGTGTCAGCAAGGACAGTTACAAAGCAGGAATTTCTATATATTGCATTTCTTGTGGAAGCATGAGTGTAGGAAAAGAAAAACTCACCTGGAGATGCTGGTGGCAAAGGAAGTCAAAAGCAAACAGAAGAGCTTTGGTCGCTTCTGAGGGACCAAGGCTGTACAAGGGTTGCTGCTGAATGGGGAAGGTGATGTAATAACAGCAGGCACAGCTGGGGCTGAAGGAATGAATGCCTGCTGTGCCTGAGTCTTTCCTGAAATGGTCTCCAGGCCCCTGTGCTCAGGGAAAGGCTTCAAGGAAGAGGAGAGCATGCATTGGCATGAAAGTCAGGAAATCCCACAAGGACAGATGCCAGGTTCTGTCCCTGCAGGGGACTAACCCTGGCAGTGGCACAGGTGGGGGGCTGCGTGGCTAGAAGGAGGCGTTTTGGAAAGGTGTTGGTGGACAGCGAGATGGACAGGACAGAGCCGTGTGCCTTGGAAGCAAGGAAGGACAGGAGGACCCTGGGCTCTACTAACAGGAGCACGGCCAGGTGACTGAGGGAAGGGATTATACAGAAAACTGTGTCCAGATTTCAGATCCCAATATAGGAAAGCTGTCGGCAAGCTGGAACAACTTTAGCAAAGGGCCCCCGTAATGGTCCGAGGCAGGAACACTTTACCTGTGAGGAGAGGCTGAGGGAGCTGACCTTGTCCAGCCCAGAGAAAGGAAGATCTTGGGCAAAACATGTAGCAGCATTGCAGTGTTCCCAGGAAGACTGAGTGAGGCTCATGTCCATGGCACAAGACACAAGGACTAGAGGCAAGGGGCTGAAACAAGGGGGTTAGTGCACATATAGAGAAATACATTTCCAACCACAGCCACATGCTGGGAGCTGTTTCCCAGGGAGTTTGTGTGGGCTCTATCCCAGAAAGCGACCAAGGCGTCTTTGGCTAAAGCCCTGAGTTATCTGGTCTAGCCCTGCTTTGAGCAGCAGGTTTTTTCCAGAAACCTCCTGAGGTCCCTTCCATCCTGAAAGATGCTGTCCTTCCTTCCCTTCATGTTTTCAAATGAGGGGAAGCTCTCAGCTTCTCCCTGCCCACAGAAGTAATTCACATCAGGTGCAGGTCTGATTGATATGTGCCCCCATACATACAGCTCTGACCATAGCAAGAATCCTTCAGTACGCATTAGTGTGATTTCCCCAGGACTATCAGTATCTATTAAAAAAAAAAAAAAAAGAGAACGAAAACCAAGTCATTCATCTTCCAAAACATAAATATATGCAACACAATATTCTGCATCTATGGTAGCAGACTTGAAGTAGTGGAAGGGGTAGCGGGGCATCCTGCTGAAGTGAAATAAGTTAAGTTTTGATTTTGAGGTGGCAGAATGACAACAGGTATTTCAGGGCTGGCATACAGAGAGAAACAGAAGATTCAAGCAAGTGTGGGGCTGTGATACTTTGGGTGCGAGAAGAGCATGATGAGAGGATTGGAAGAAGGCAGACAAGTTGTGGGCAATTCACAGGCCTTGACCAATCCTTGCTTGACCACAGCTTTCTGTTTGAATCAACAGCCAGTAAGGCCAGAAGGGCATCAGTATGGCTTGGGAGATGTCACCGTGCGAGTGCAGCGGGGAAATGGGGACATAGGTAAAGTCTGCTGGGAAACCATCAGAGGCATAGGACAGTGTAGGACAGCCTGCAATGGGGATGACTGAGAACATTGCAGCAGGTGAGACTACCACCAGCCAACACAATTGAGATCCTTATCTTCTCCACCCTGGCTGCTGTCTCTTCTACTGAGGCCCATGAGAAGACACCAGGTTCTTACAGCCCCAGAGCATTGTTGCCTCCTCACCCACCCGCTGTGGATCCTGTCCTGCACTCAGCATTACACACCCCCACATCTCACTGCTCCTTGGAAGAGCCCCAAGCATCGTAGGAGGTAACAGATCCCCTTTCCCAGAGGATGGGGGTCAGCGCTTGACTGTCCTGTTTGGTGAAACACATCAAGGGTTTTCCCAGCTACATTCCACGCTTGGTTTTCCACCTCTAAGCCATGCCTCTGACTTCCTACTTCACCAGCTCCCAGGGATCGTCCCTTTTCTGGTCATTCCCTCCATGGCCTTTTCAGGGATGGCCCTCACTGGGGCCCACTAACACTCTTGGAACCTTGGAGGCTTGCTACTGACTTTTACTTCTGTAGGGGCTTCTTAGGTCTTTCAGGATCTGCAGTTCAGGAAGTCAGCACCAGAGGGCTCATTAACATGCAAAACACCCTAACGAGTCAAGTTACTTTCCATAGTTTTCTTTTAAGTCTTCAATTCTGATGTGGTTAATAAGAGCAGTTTCAGGAGTGTAATCTAAGTGAAATGATATGACCACTAAACAACAAGAAAGGGTTTCTTTTTCTCCACCTTATTTCTCTGCTTATACATGAATTGATATCAGCAATCTCTAACTGATATTGATCCTGTGCATCTTCTAATTCAGTGTGAATAGATATGAAAATCCAGAGCCTTTATGTTCCACAACCTGTGGTCAGTCTTCATCCCTACCCCCAACCTACCATGTCTCTCATCAGCCACCTGGGACTTGGAGCAGCCCTGTTCCAATCTGAGCTACCTCCACTGAAGTCTGTAGCTGTGTGTTTCAGCCCATGGGCACCAATTCCCACCTGTGTTACTTGGAGAATGATGGCACACAGACACAGAAGGGTGTTTCTCAATTGCCTACATATGAAAACCAAGGAAGGCATAGTTCAATTAAAAATAAAAGACATTTTTCAGCTAGGTGTTAAGTCCGTATTACCTCCATTGAAACCTGCTTCCTACAGAGGATAACCTTAGGCCAACAGAAAACACAGTTTGTGTTTAGTCACAGAACCCACGACCTCCCAAAACATTCCCTGTCCTGGACTTTGTTTGTTTCTCCATATTCGCTCTTTTGCACACAGCGTGTCACACACTGAAGTCACGAGCTGCCTTGATTCGCAGAGGGGAGCAAAGAGACAAAGGGAATGAAATGTTCCCTTTTAAATAGCCAAATCTGCACTAACCCCAACATATCTGGGTTACAGGAACGTCTTCAAGCAGACTCCGCATCATCTAGACACACTTGTTTTTCATTCCCTGCTTGGAAAATTACAGGTGACTATTGTAGGTGAAGGTGGGATGAGAGTGATCACCTCTAACACTAGGCACCTTGGGTGCAACTGCCCAGGCTTCCCTTTCTAGTCAAGGGAGAGAAAACACTTGTCTCAGCCAAGAGGCTTTGACACACCCTGCCTGTCCAACAGCTCATGCTCCAGAAGTTCTGCCATTGGTCCTGCTGCACATTTCTCGGTCCCGCATGAGGTCTTCAGCTACCTCAGGGTATCCTGGAGGCAGTGGCCACCCCTGTGTGGGCAACTGCATCAACCCTTCAATGGAGATGATAGGTACATATTGAAACATATGCAGAAAAGAGCTGAGGATAATAAATGTGTAAGAAGTCTTCATTTTCAGAGTTTTGAGGGTTTCCTATAAATCCTCAGGATTGTTTTCTCTATTGGCCTTTGACACAGAACAGATAGCTGATCACCCTTTCTCTCCTTCTACATAAATCGAGATTTATATAGTCATTTCTGAAATGCATTACCTATGAACACATTGAATGGCAAAACTGTTCTCAGGACAAGTTTATTTTAAAACATTTGACATCTGCATTTCATAACTAAACAGAGCTGAGAGCAATGGAGGTTGGAGAGGTTGGATAGAGCCCACTATTATTTCTTTGCTACCAAGCAATGTCCAGAATTGGTAGCACTTCCCTCCTATCCTCCCTGTTTTTGAGGTGGCCAAATCTTTATGGGCTACACAATGGCATAACATCATGGCCCTCCAAGTGCCAGACCCCAACCAACACACCACAGAGGCCCAGAGCACAGCCGATGAAAGGAAATGCCATTGCTATTTGACAAACTTCGGATAAACTTCTCCAATGAAATGGCTGCCTTGGTAGATGACTAAGGCATTCGACACTGTCTCCCATAAAATCCTGACAAAGCAGCTGCTGAAGGAGAGGCTGGATGAGCAGAGAGTGAGGGGGATTGAAAACTGGCTGAATGGCCGGGCCCACAGGATGGTGACCAGTGGCACGAGGTCTCGCTGGAGGCCAGTCACCAGTGGTGCACTGCAGGGGTCAATAGTGGGTCCAGTCCTGTCCCTTCAAACCTCTATTGTAGTTTTGTGGTCCTGTGGCATCCTTCAGGGAAATCAGCGCTACTGGGCACCTCTCTGAAGTGTCAGTGCACTGATGTGCGCAGCGTGCTGAACAAAGAGGAGGAATTAGACGTCTGTGTGTGGTTACAGTGAGCGACAGTCTCATGTGGAGAGCAGAGACGGTGTGAGATAGCACACAGCAGGAGTGCGGCCAGGGATGGACAGGCTTGTAAGGCAAGGAGGGGGAGATGCCCTTTATGATAGAGAGAGCAATGGGAATGCATGGATCTCTGCCTTGGGACAGGTGATGGGCTTTCTGTGAGCTCACGGGTCAGGATCAGCAGGCAGACCAACACTGTCCCGAGTGAGCACCGTAACAGACAGAACTCAAGCCATGGACTGAATGAACTCAAAGGACACTTTGTGCCCATTTTGCAGGGGTGGTCCATAGAGTAAGGGAATGATATCTGTGTTTAAATGAGAGGTTGGGAAGGGGGGGTGATGGTTACTGAGGCTGTATTGGGTAGTGTGAGACCTGAGCATGCAGTAAGCAGAATGGAATAAGAGGGGGATCTTGTCCTGGTTTTTGGCTGGGATGGAGCTAATTTTCTTCATAGCAGCTCATATGGGGCTGTGTGTTTTGGATTTGTGACCAAAACAGTGCTGATAACACAGGGATGAGTTAGTTACTGCTGAGCAGTGCTTGCACACCATCGAGGCCTTTTCTGCTTCTCACACCAACCCACCAGCGAGGTGGCTGGGGGTGCACAAGAATTTGGCGGGGGACACAGCTGGGACAGCTGACCCCAGCTAACCAAAGGGATATTCCAGTCCGTTAGATGTCACGCTCAGCAATAAAAACTGGAGAAAGAAAGAGGAAGGGGGGACATTAAGAGTTATGGTGTTTGCCTTCCTAAGTAACCGTTACGCCTGATGGAGCCCTGCTTTCCTCAAGATGGCTAAACATCTGCCTGCCGATGGGAAGGAGTGAATGAATTCCTTATTTTGCTTGGCGCTCATGCACAGCTTTGCTTTACCTATTAAACTGTCCTTATGTCAACCCACGAGTTTTCTTCACTTTTACCCTTCTGATTCTCTCCCCCATCCCACTGGCGTCAAGTAAGCAAGTGGCTCTGTGGGGCTGAGCTGCCTACTATGATTAACCACAACACTCCAGCCTCTCTAGATCCTTCTGGATTGCAGTAGTGCCCTCCAGCAACTTGACTGGCTCTTCCATGCTGTAGTGGCATCTGCAAACCTGACAGGAGTGCACTCCGTCAGTTCCTCCAGGGCATTGGTATAGACATTAACCAGGACAGATCCTAGGATGAACACTTACAGTTCTCCAGGTGTCACTGGTCTGCAGGCAGAGAAGCACTCGTTCACCTCAACCCTCCAAACCCCACCATCCAACCAGCCATCCAGACTGTAATGCCTTTAATTGGATACAATGCACAAGCATATAAAGGGGGTATGGTGTTGAAGCCTTGCTGAAATCCAGGGAAATGATAGACACTGCTCTCCTCTCATCTAGAAAAGCAGTCCTGTTCATCACAGAAAGATGCTAGGATGGCCAGGCATGACCTACCCTTGCTAATTCAAGTCACTCTCCCTTTCAGGTTCCCAGAAATGGGATTCAGAAGGGCAAGGGCTGTGACACACCCTCACCAAAGTGAGGTGAAACAGCCTTTAGTTCCCCAGCTCGTCCTTTGGGACTTGTTGGAAGATGCATGCCTCTCTTGTTCTTTGCAAGTCGTCTGGGACCTCCCCCAGTCTCCATCACCATTCCAAGATGATGCAGAATGTCTTTACAATGGTGTTGGCTGGCGCTCTCAGCACCCTTGGATGCTGGCCATCTAAAGAGGTGAGTCTGCTCAAGTAGCCCCTGACTTGGTCCTCATCCACTGCTGGCTGTTCTCCTCCTGTCTGAGTCCTGCCTGAGGGCAACAGAGACGTGGGAGACCTTGCAGGGAAAGACAGCAGAAAAGAAGTCATAGTGTACGTCAGACCTACCTGCATTTACTCTTTCTAAATCCAGTAGTGGCCCACTTTACTTTTCTTTGGTTTTCAACTCTTAAGGAAGCAGTAGTGGCTCATCTTGTTGCCCTTGACATCCCTTGCTAGCTTGAACTTTGGGGGAGCTTTCAGTCTCCTAATACAATCCCTGTATTCCCACCAGAGCCCTGAGCAGGCCAAGGTCTGCTTCTCTGGGATCCCAAACCTGAGCTCTGCTACTCTCTGGCTTCAGTTCCCTTCAGAACCATGACGCAACTACTTCACGGTCACTGCAGCCAAGGCTGACACTTTAATGTCCCTGACCAGCCCTGACTCAGCCTCCTGGCCCACCTGGCTGCTGTGATAAGAAGTCGACCCTGAGACTCTCCAGGACCCAATGGGGCTGTTGGACCCAGTCACTTTGCCTGTCCAGTGAGGGCAAGGTTTGCTGATCTGGAGACTTCCTCAGGTTACCTACAGAAGACTTTGTCCACGTCCTCACCCTGACTGAGTGGTTCTAACTCCCACCTTCATGTCACCATCAGTGGTGCGTCATCTGTTCCTAACCCAGTAATGATTGCACAACCTGTTGTCTACCCCACCATATGTGTTCGAGTTGCCCCATCCTTTACAGAGGCCATGCCCCAGCCTCATTCTCCCACCTTTCCCAACCATCCCCCAGTGTCTCCGAAAGGACCTGTCTCTATCCTTCACAGTACCCAAAATTGTGCAACCTGACCCACCATGTCGCCACAGTGGTTCCCTCAGAAGCTCTGTGATGGAATCAGGGGCTCCAGATCCTCCTGCCTGTGTCCCTTGCTGTGAGGGCATGGATGCACATTTGGTTTGCAGCCACTCACCAAAGACTTCTCACATGCGGAAAACTGGAACTAAGCACCCTGGAGCCCCACGTATGCGAAGGCCTTTCTTCAGAGCAAAAAACTTGCTGGGAAGGATGACAGGTGTCAGGGTAATGATGAAATGAGATGCTCACAAAGACAACAAGCCCTGCAGTTCCCAACACCTGAGAAAAACAGGCCAGGGCCATGCCAGGCTTGCATGAGAGGAGTTTGCTGCCTGAGGTGACTGTGCAGGACCTTGTGTCAATCTCCAGGAACACAAGGTACCCCTGAGAAAGTCCCTGGCTGAGGTAAGCCTGCAATCCAGCCAGGCAGTGGACATGAGTGGCATGTGTTTTCTTCATAGCATCATTAGGTGTGTGGAGGACAAGGGAGAAAGAATTGTCAGGGGTTGAGAGCAGAAGGACATGAATGGAGACCTGTCTCCCTACCCACGCGGGTGGGGTAGACTAGGCCTCCCTAACTGCGCGGGTGGGGTAGAGCTGGCCTCCCTACCAGCAAGGTAGGGATAGACCTGACCTCCCTAACCGCGAGGGCAGGGTAAACCTGGCCTCCCGACCGGCGCCGGTGGGGTATACCTGGCCTCCCTATCCATGCAGGCCGGGTAGATCAGGCCTCCCTAAACATGCGAGGGGGGTAGAGGTGGCTTCCTTATGGGTAAGGTCAGGGTAGACCTGGCCTCCCTAGCCGAGTGGGTGGGGTAGAGCTGTCCTCCGAGCCAGAAAGGTCAGGGTAGACCTGGTCTCCCTAGCCGAGTGGGCGGGGTAGACCTGGCTTCTCTAACTGCGCGGGTGGGGTAGACCTGGCCTCCCGACTGGAGCTGGTGGGTTAGACCTCCTCCCTAACAACGCAGGCATGGTAGACCTGGCCTCCCCATCAGCGCGGGCTGGGTAGACATGGCCTCCCTAACATCGGGGGCAGGGTAGACCAGGCCTCCCTAACCGCGCGGGCGGAGTAGACCTGGCCTCCGTACCGGCAAGGGCAAGGTACACCTGGCCTCCCTAACCGTGCGGGTGGGGTAGACATGGCCTCCCAACTGGCGCCGGCAGGGTAGACTTCCCTCCCTAACAATGAAAAGGTGATTCTTAGACCTCACTCTTTCAGATGGGAGAAATGTCACTGCTGAAAGAAGCATCTCTCTGTAGCTGAGGGAAGGATCATCACTGATTGCTTCAGCCTGTTTCCCAGCAGGTTCCCCTGGAGCCCCAGGGACACCTGGAGGGAGCCCAGAGGGGGCAGAGAAAGGGCTGCCTTGGGCTGGTCCTCTGCTGCTGAGCTGGGCTGGGCTCCTGGGCTGGAGGGAGCTCATGGCAAGCAGGCAGCACTGCAGAGAGACAGCTCTGCCCAGGAGCAGCTCCTCTGCAAAGCGCAGCAGGGCTGAGGGCACTGCCTGCAGGCACCGAGGGGAGAGGAGGGAAGGGAGAGGGAGGTTGAAGGCAGTCTGAGGTGGGAGGAGAGAGGAGAGCTGACCTGGAGAAAAATCTTGACAGCCCTTCACAGGGTAAGTCTCTGGCAGCAGGGCAATGCAGCTGTGGTTCCTGGAATGACCTCCTAAAGCTGACACATCCCACAGCCTATGGGATCTGTCAGAGGGACTCTCACAGTGTCTGCAGTGTAGAGAAAAAGGCCATGCTTTGGAGCACAGCTTCCCTGCTGCACCCTCAGAGGGACAGGGCATGTCAGCTGCCTTCACCTGGGGATGGCTGCAGAGTGTGAAGGTGGGTGTGCAGCCAGGGGTGCCCAGGGCTGTCCTTCTGAGCAGGGTCCCTGCACCGTGGGGGGCTGTGTGCTGGGGCAGGGACTCTGCCACCGGTCAGGGTAAGTACTCAGCCTGCCTGGGGAACTGTAACAGCAGATATGGGAGAAGCTGTGGGTGGAAGAAACAACTTGCAGCGGGGCAGGGTCCTTCTGCTGACAAGAGGGTGCTGTGTGGTTCAGGGCTGCTCACGGCTCCAGATCACTCTCAGGATATTTCCAAGGACACTTTTCAAGGGGAATGTTGAAGCATGGACTACTATATCTTAAGGATCTTCCCTGAGTCTGTGTTTTCAGTTTCCTACTCTGGGGGAATTTTTGGGAGAAATGGAAAAGGAGCTGTCATGCTTTCAGCAAGTCCCTGAGACTCCTGAGCTGTAACTTGGAGTGATCAGTAAGTCTGAGAGGAGCCTCCTGAGGTAGAGCACAGGGACTGAGAACAACTGCCTGGCTGTGCTGGTGTCTGGGAGGTGGCATGCACAGCTGGGTAAGGGTAACTCTATCCTGAGTGCCCAGCTGCCTCTCCCCTTGCCTCTCTGAGCCAGTCGATCTCTGCTTTTTTCTTTGGTTCTCCACCTGTCTGTGTTACTGTCATTTTCTTGCTGCTGTCATCAGGCTCTGTGGGGATGGGAGTTTCAGCTGCAGAGTCACACACTGATCTTGTGGGTCCTGTCATGCAGCTGTGTCCACGGGAACAAGTGTCCCAGCTTTCCTGTAATCTGAGGGTTATGCTCAATGGTGTCTGCGGGGCTGGGGAATGAGCTGATTCTCCCTTACAGAGATGCCATCACATCAGGTCACTGGGCTATCACCTCAGACTGTCCTTCCAAGCTGTTAGCTGCCCTGCAGGATGCCAACCTGTCTCAGAGCAGCTTTCTGTGATCTGAAAGCCCCATGGAGAAGCACAGAGGTGCTAGGACTGAGGAAATGCTCTTGGGTTGGTGAAATGAGCCTGGTGTGTCTTTGGCTAGAAGCAGGGTGCTGAGACTTTGAGAAAGGGGGAGACATTTGGTGGTCTGCGGTGGATGTCTCTGCTCTCAGCAGTGTCTGGTGGCTTTTCAGTGTAAAACATGGGAGTGTGATCACCCTCCATCTCAGAAAGGTGCAAGCACAGTGAAATGGGGAACTAGACAGAAGGACAGAGCAGCTCCCCCTCTCTCTGCACTAAGCCACAGGCAATCCTCTTGCCTTGCCTGGCTCACGCTGTTCTCCCAGAGTGCAGCAGAAATGCTGAAGGTTCCCGAGATCTAAGAAAACTCCGCAGGGGCCATATGGGCAGCTGTAAAAAAACCTAGAACTTTTAAACTTCTTTTACCTTCCTGGTTCCTGAGCACTGGGAGTGCAGATGCTGACAAGCTCTTCTGGGTTAGGAGTGGTTTCAGCTGACAAAGTCAAACACCAGACTGGCCTCTGCCCGCACCAATCCCATGAACCCACTGCTGCAGAGCAGGGCTAGCTTTTCAAGAGCCCATGGGCAGAGGCCCTGCTCTTCATTGCACACTCGGCCAGCACCAAGCAGGGCTCCAGCCACAGACCTGAAGGAAGGTCTCCTAGAAAAGGAAAAGGGTCTGTGTGTGTGAGAGTGGGAGGGACTATGGGAAATGGCTTTGATATTGCTCAGAGAACAATGCCCTGACTCTTCACTGTCTTTTTTCTACTTTGACAGCACCCCATTCCCAGAGGATGAAAATGTCCAACAGCAGCTCCATCACCCAGTTCCTCCTCCTGGCGTTTGCAGACATGCGGGAGCTGCAGCTCTTGCACTTCTGGCTCTTCCTGGGCATCTACCTGGCTGCCCTCCTGGGAAACGGCCTCATCATCACTGCCATAGCCTGTGACCACCGCCTCCACGCACCCATGTACTTCTTCCTCCTTAACCTCGCCCTTCTTGACCTTGGCTCCATCTCCACCACTGTCCCCAAATCCATGGCCAATTCCCTTTGGAATACCAGGGCCATCTCCTACCCAGGATGTGCTGCACAGGTCTTTCTGTTAGTCTTTTTGATGTCAGCAGAGTATTTTCTTCTCACTGTCATGGCCTATGACCGCTACGTTGCCATCTGCAAACCCCTGCACTACGGGACCCTCCTGGGCAGCAGAGCTTGTGTCCACATGGCAGCAGCTGCCTGGGGCAGTGGGTTCCTCAACGCTGTACTGCACACTGCCAATACATTTTCACTACCTCTCTGCCAAGGCAATTCTGTGGACCAGTTCTTCTGTGAAATCCCCCAGATCCTCAAGCTCTCCTGCTCAGATGCCTACCTCAGGGAAGTTGGGGTACTTGTGGTTAGTGCCTGTTTAGTCTTTGGGTGTTTTGTTTTCATTGTGCTGTCCTATGGGCAGATCTTCAGGGCCGTGCTGAGGATCCCCTCCGAGCAGGGTTGGCACAAAGCCTTTTCCACGTGCCTCCCTCACCTGGCTGTGGTCTCCTTGTTTGCAAGCACTGGCATTTTTGCCTACCTGAAGCCCCCCTCCATCTCCTCCATAACCCTGGACCTGCTGGTGTCAGTTCTGTACTCGGTGGTGCCTCCAGCCATGAACCCCCTCATCTACAGCATGAGAAACCATGAGATCAAGAATGCCCTGATACCACTAATGACTGGATGTTTTCATAAGGAATAAATTTCCTTTTGTCTTCTGCATATTACTCACATCTCATTACAGGACCTCCCTGTCTTCATGTGTGTTTTTTTAAGTTGATTTTATTTTTTTTTTCTTTGTTTTACTTGTCTGAATGCTTTCCACAAAAAATGTCTTTCTTCCACTTGTTTCTAATTCACAGTCTATCCAGCTTTTCTGTGCCCTGGAGGCTGTGCAAATGAGCTGTTCCTTCTGTGTGCTTAAACAAAATAAAGGGTCCTGCAGTGACTTGTTTTTCCAAGGCCCTTCCTCCAAGACCTTCTCTGCAGCTGCCGGGAGCAGTGCCTGTGTTCGAAGGGGAAGAAGAAAAGAGTCCTGGCACAGCAGCAGCGCCAGGGATCACCAGCGCTTGGTCTTTCCCGAGCTGCTCTCTTCCCATTTCTATGCTTTGCTTCTGAACCCTTGGGTTGGTGGAAGACCTGAGTGCTCTTCAAGCTTGGTTAGAGTCCTGCTGTGTGGCAGACCTGTGACCGCAGGCAAGGACAGGCAATGGGCACTTGTGTGACAGAGCTGGCCTCCATAGCAGCATTTCCATCATACAAGGGGATCTCCTCAGGCCTTGTGCCACAGATGCCCCCCAGCCCTGGGGCTCAGCCCTCTCCACCCCCGAGGAGCTGCTGTGCCCTTCAGAGGGTCTGGGGCTGTGGGGTGAGTGCTCAGAGCTCTGCTGCACCCTGTAGTGGGCCCTGCTGTGGGGCCATGCCAGACTGGGCTGCACTGGGGAAAGGGAGGTCGAGAGAGGTCAGGGAACGTGGGAAGAGTTTAGGGGCAGCTGGTCTGGGCTGGAAAGTGCCCAGGAGAGGAAAATATCAGTGTAGAGCTTGTAGTGTGTCACCACGCAGGGCGAGGACTGACACCAGGGGTTTGTGATGTGTAGGCAGGGCTTGCGGAAAGTATGGAAGAAATTCAGGTGCAGAGGAAATTATTGCAGAGTTCTATTTTTTATTGAACCATGCCTTCCTTTGGTTTTGTTTTTTGGGAATTGAGAAACATCCTTCTGTGTTTGTGTGGTGTTTGTTCTCCAAGTGAATCAGGTAGCAACTGGTGTCAACGGGCTGAATCATGCAGCTGCAGACTGTAGTGGAGAAAGCTCAGAATTCAACAAAGGTGCTGTAAGTCCCAGGTGGCTGATGAGAGAAGTGGTGGGGTTGGAGGCAGGAACAAAGACTGCCCATAGAGTGTCTGACATACAGGGTCTTGGCTTCTCTGTATATTCAGACTGCATTAGGAGATGCTGAGGGTCAGTGTCAGTCGGAGTTTGCTGTTATCCATTGATGCGTAAGTAGAAAAATAAGAAGCAGAAAAAGATGAAAGTGTTTCTTACTGATGTTTGGTACTGAAAACTTTTCACTTGGACTGCACTCCAGAAACCTCTCAAACTAACCATGTAAGAACTGAGGAAGGAAGGAAAGTTAGGCCCAGAGGCTTGGCTTGTTAGGGCATTTGGCATGTAAATGAGCCCTGAGGTGCCAAGTTCCTGACCCGCAGATACTGAAAGAAGATTTCACTGGCCTCTAGAGAAGTGCACGTCAGCAGCACATCTCCAAGTTTCTGAAGGTGTTATTTAGTCCCACCGAGGGCCATAGTGAAGTGATCATGGAGGGAATGAGATGACAAGGTGACTGTCCCTGGGGGCTGGTGAAGCAGGGACACAGAGGCATTGGTTACAGGTTGAAAACCAACCGTGCGGGCAGCTGTGAATGGCCTTGGTGTTTCATCAAGCAGGATGTTCAAGCGCTGACCCCCATACCCTAGGAATGGGGACCCTTTCCCTCATGGCATGCTCAGGACTCTTCCAGGGAGCAGTAAGATGTGGGGCTGTGCGATGATGCCGAGTGCAGGACAGCGATAGGACTCCTCCGGGGCTCTATGGTAGGTGGGTGAGGAGGCAACAAAGCACTGGGTTTGTAAGGAACTGGTGTCCTCTCAGGGGCTGCAGTGGAAGAGACAGCAGCCATAGGCAAAAGGACAAGGATTTCAGTTCTGCTGGTAGGTCCCTGACCCCACAAAGGGACCATCCCCATCACAGCCTGTCCTAAACTGTTCTATGCCTGTCCTAACTGTTCTAAGCCTGTGGCTCTTTCTCTGCAGATTTTAACCACCACTCCTGCTTCCTCTCCTCACTCTGACCCCATGATGTCCCAAGCTTTATGGATGACTTTCTGTCCTTGCTGATGATTTCTTCATACACAAAGCTGTGGTTTTTGGAGGTTTTGCCAAAGGCTGTGCATTCTTCATAACCTGTGCAGCTTCTTCCAAAGCCGGGCTAATGCTCCTCAATCAGGCAAGAGTTCCAGCCCCCAGGCTCACTTGAATCCTCTATTTATCTCCACATCCCAGCAGTAGACTGCACATCCTCTTCCTTCTGATGCCTCAAAATCAAAACTCAACCTATTTCACTATAGCATGACACCCTCCCACTCCACGCTGTTTCACATCATCTTCCTGCCTTTAACGCACACACACCCCCCACTCACTCCCTGCGTGCCCTTGTGTCTCAGAAACCCTTCCTCTTCCCCTGCAGTGATGGGACATCAGCCCAGGAGGTCTGTGCCTTCTCCAGGCTCATGGATGTTTTCTTGAGGTCCATCCAAGAGTGGGGAGTGAAGGAAGAAAAGAGATCATGTCAGCTCATGGGGGGCATTACTGAGCACATTCACCCTCAGCAGTGGGCATTGCCCTTCTGCCAGGCTGAGCCATGCACACCAGGTGGAAAAGTCTCCATCATCCCTGTTTGCACAGGAAGGGCCTTCCTTCCTGCCATCTTCCCACGACAATCCTCTTCTTCCTCCTCGATACACAGACATCAACTCTTTCCATTTCTGGGCTCAGACATGACTGTAAGGATTTGCTAAAGCCATCTGCCATCCCCTTGTTTCTCCCTGGCATCCCCCGACCCTCTCTCCCAAACCTACACATGACCAATCGCTGCTGCTCAGGGCCTCTCGCTCTTCAGAAGAGGCCTTGAGCTTCTTGGTTCCTCCTGGCACTTATTATAAACTTCCTTGCTCCCTCCAGAGATCATGGTGAGCTTTTTTGGCCGTAGCACGGCCTTTATGACCACCTCGTATGAAATGGTTGTCTTTTTATGATTGTCTGTTGTGAAGGACTGTGCTGACTTGCTGACTCACATTGCTGCTGCCTCGACATCCTGCTGTTGTAGTGGAGTACGCACAAGACGTCCCCGAAGAAACCACCACATCCGCGCCTGCCGAGCTGTGCTTGCCCGATAGGGTAATGAGTTCTGTGGAGATGGGTGGACTTTTCAGAGAAATCGTGGAGACCGGGACAATAAAAGAACGGCGTACTCCCCCCCTCAATAAGTGAAAGAGCAAGGAGAAGGAAGACCCGAACCTGGAAGACATCGGAAGGACTGTAACACCTGAACCTGAAGGAAAGACACCTGGCTGGCAGCAGAAGAAGAACCCGACCCTCCATCACTGGTGTTGGAACCCACTCAGCGGGATGTTGCTGGTCTCGTGGTGGTGGTAACTAGTCTTGCTACCTCTCTTCTGTTCTCTTGCTTGGGTCTGCCTCTTTTTCTTCTTCTTCCCTCTGTTCTATCGCAGTTAGTGGTTGTTGTAGGAAATAAAAATTGTAAGGTTGTACAGCATCTGACCTCGTTTGTCTCTTAATCTCGCTCTCGGGATCATTTAACAACCCTCCCCGATATTGGATCCGGACAAGAGGGTGCTGCATACGTCAGGGCTGCTCACAGCTCCAGAGCACCCCAGGGCATGCCCAGGGGGACTTTTCCAGAAGCACATCAAGGCAGGGGCTACTTGGGAGGAAAGGTGCTTTCCAGGGTTTGTGCTCTCAGTTTCCTGCTGTGGTTGCGGGGCAAAATAGGACATGTCGGTGTGTATGTCAATGGATGAAACCACTAGCAAATATCAAACCAAAGAAGGCAGCAAGTATAAAAAGAGGCCTGAGAGCCAGTTATTTTAGAGACCATCAGACTGGACTGGGTATTGGAGAGCCCTGAGAGTCTGTGAGTTGGCTACTGGATGGATAATGTGGCCCAAACCACCTCCTGGAGAAACTGAGGGGTTTGGGGGGGTCAGGTACTGATAAAGCCATTGATCTGGACCTGGGAGGGAAGCTGCCCTTTATGTGAGAGAGCAGCGGGCGTGCATGGAGCACTGCTGGATAGGGACAGTTGGACAGTCCGCATGAGAGGCCAGAACAACATAAGCAACATTGTGGTGGGTGTCTGTGTGCTGCAGACCTCCTGAACAGGAAGGAAAAGCAGGTGAGGCCTTCTTCAGACAACTGGAAGAAGCCTCCTGTTTGCAGGCCCCAGTCCTCATGGCAGACTGAAACAGCCCTGAAATTTGCTGAAGGGGCAACATAGTGAGGTGAAAAAGCCATCCAGGAGGTGTTTGGAGTTCATTGACAGCATCCTCGTGGCAAGGGTGCCTGAGGAGCCAGTGAAGGGGAGTGTCCTGCAGGAAGTCATCCTTGGAAACAAGGAAGAGCTGGTCAGGGGTGTAATAGTCAGGGGTGAGAAAGTAGAGTTGAGGTTCCTGAGAGGCAAAGAGCAGGACTTGAGGAGAGCAGGATTTGGTCTGCCAAGGGACATCCTTGACAGTATCCCATGGGATATGGTCCTGCAGAGAAGAGGGGAGAGCTCTTTGATGGTCAAGGCTGTCCTCTTCAAGCACCAGGACAGTACACCCAGACAGGCAGGAAGTCAAGCAATCTTGCAGGAGGCTGGTATGGATGAGAAAGGACCTCCTGACAAAAATCAATATTCCGAGACTGGATATTAGGAAAAAATGTCTTCACCGAAAGGGTCATCAAGCATTGGAACAGGCTGCCCGGGGAAGTGGTTGACTCACCATCCTTGGAGTTATTTAAAACATCTCTAGATGTGGCACTTAGGGCCATGGTTTAGTGGTGGACTTGGCAGGGTTAGGTTTATGGTTAGACTCAATGATCTTAAAGGTCTTATACAACCTTGCTCGAGCACAGTGTGTGCAAAAGAGGTGCCTGAAGGCCAGCCCCTGCCCTGAGCTCCTGCTGGGATCCATGCGGATGCAGAGTGGCTGTCAGCTGCTCACACACAAACACCTGGTAGCATTTGAGGTGCCATGGGTGGTCAAAAACTTGTGTTTTGCAGACAAAAACGTGTCTTCAGGCTCTGGTGGAGCATACCTGGGACACCCACAAGTGCCTGAGTATCAGCTGTGGGGTTGTGGACAGGGGTCCTTTGGTGACCTCAGATTACACCCACAGTTTAGGGCACCTGAATGTCAGTTAGACTTACATTTCCATGGCAGCTGCTGGTCTTTCAGCTGACCAAAAGGAAGCGTGCACCAGAAGGATGGTCAGACCCCTGTCTAGGCACCCCCAGCTGCACTCACTATTGCTCAGCTCACTGCAAAACTCAGACATGAGCACACCCCTGCATTGCAGGCACCGATATAATGTCCAGGCTCTCTTTTAAATGGCATAAGAATGGCCTCTAGTGCCGTGCCTGGGGCACTTAGTGCAATGGCATGTGGCTGGCAAATATGGCACAGGATGTCCAGGAAAGCTATTTTCCACTGGAGACGGAGGTGGGAAAACAGACCATGACCTTCCAACAGGGCTGGTGCCATTTTGCCAGCACCTGAATGCCAGCATTATGGCAAGGTCCATCTTGTCCACAGCAAGGGGCACTGCATGATTGGGAGGCATATTGGTGGCAGTCGGGAGGCCAGGTCTACCCCGCCTGCATGGTTATGGAGGCCTGGTCTACTGGGTCTGCGCAGGTATAGAGGCCAGGTCTACCCCACTATCACGGTTAGGGAGGCCAGGTCTACTGCACCGGCACCGCAGGGAGGCCAGGTCTACCCCAACGGTGCAGGAAGGGAGGGCAGGTTATCAACGCCCGCGCAGTTCAGGAGGCCTGGTCTACCGTGCCCACACGGGTAGTGAAGCCAGGTCTACCCCACCGGCAGCGGTCGGGAGGCCTGGTCTACCCTGCCCAGGAAGGTAGGGAGGCCATGTCTACCCCACCGGCACCAGTTCGGAGACCAGTTTTACCCTCCCTGCGTGGTTAGGGAGTCCTGGCCTACCCTGCCCGGGAAGGTAGGGAGGCCAGGTCTACCCCGCCCACACAGTTATTGAGGCCAGGTCTACCCCACCCACATTGTTCAGGAAGCATGGTCTACCCTGCCCGCGTGGGTATGGAGGCCAGGTCTACCCCAACTGTGTGATTACAGAGGCCAGGTCTACCCCACCCACGTGGTTAGGGAGGCCTGGTCTCCCTGGCCCGCACCGGTAGGGAGACCAGGTATAGCCTGCTTGCATGGTTAGGGAGGCCAGGTCTACCCCACCAGCTCCCATCTGGATGGCAGGTCTACCCTACTCGCGCGGCTAAGGAGGCCTGCCTACCCCACCTGCGCGGTTAGGGAGGCCTGGTCATCCATATCTGTATGGGTAGGCAGGCCATGTCTACCCCACCCATGCGGTCAGGGAGTCCAGGTCTACCTGGTCCACATGGTAAGGGAGGCCAGGTCTACCCCAACTGTGTGATTACAGAGGCCAGGTGTACCCCACCCACGTGGTTAGGGAGGCCTGGTCTACCCAGCCCGCTCAGCTAGGGAAGCCAGGTCTACCCCGTCCTTGCCGGTAGGGAGGCCAGGTCTACCCATCCCGCTTGATAGGGAGGCCAGGTCTACCCCACCGGTGCCGGTAGGGAGGCCTGGTCTACCCTGCCTGCGTGGTTAGAGAGGCCAGGTCTACTGCGCCCGTTCGGGTAGGGAGGCCAGGTCCACCCCACCCACGCAGTTAGGGAGGCCTAATCATCCCGGCCCGCACTGGTAGAGAGGCCAGGTCTATCCCACAGCACTGGCAGGGAGGCCTGGTCTACCCTGCCCTTGCTGGTACGGAGGCCTGGTCTATCCCACCCACGTGGCTAGGGAGGCCTGGTCTACCCGCCCGCTCGGGTAGGGAGACCATGTCTACATCACTGGCGCTGGTAGGGAGGCCAGGTCTACCCCGCCCGTGCCGTTTGGGAGGCCAAATCTACCCTGCCCACTCGGGTAGGGAGACTAGGTCTACCCCGCCCGCGCGGTTAGGGAGGCCTGATCTACCTTGCCTGCGCGGGTTCGGAGGCCAGATTTACTCCACCAGCGCCGGTCTGGATGCCAGGTCTACCCCGCCCACGTGGTTACGGAGGCCAGGTGTACCCCTCCCATCCATTTAGGGATGCCAGGTCTACCCCACTCGCGCAGGTCGGGAGGCCAGGTCTACCTTGCCCGCATGGTTGGGGAGGCCAGGTCTACCCCGCCCTCGCAACTAGTTAGGGCACGTCTACCTCACCGACGCCGATAGGGAGGCGAGGTCTACCACGCACTTGCTGGTAGGGAGGCCAGGTCTACCCGGCCTGCGTGAGCAGGGAGGCCAGGTCTACGCCACCTGCGTAGTTAGGGAGTCAAGGTCTACCCCACTCTTGCCGGTAGGGACTCCTGGTCTACACCACCCGCTTGGCTAGGGAGGCCAGGTCTACCCCACCCGTGGTGTTAGGGAGGTCAGGTGTACCCCGCCTTTGCTGGTACGGCGGCCTGGTCTACCCAGACGCTGTGGGTAGTGAGACCATGTCTACCCCACCGTTGCTGGTAGGGAGGACAAGTTTACCACGCCCATGCAGATAGGTATGCCTGGTCTACCCCGCCACTCAGGTATGGAGGCCAGGTCTACCCTGCTCGCTCGGTTAGTGAGGCCAGGTCTACCCCGTCGGTGCCGGCAGGGAGGCCAGGTCAAGCCCACCCGCGTGTTTAGGAAAGCCTGGTCTACCCCACCGGCATCGTTCGGGTGGCCAGGTCTACCCTGCCCGTTCAGCTAGGGAGGATAGGTCTACCCAGCCGGTGCCGGCAGGGAGGCCAGGTCTACTCCACCGGTGCAGCAGGGAGGCCAGGTCTACCCCACTGGTGCAGCAGGAAGACCAGGTCTACCCTACGAGCACTGGTAGGGAGTCCAGGTCTACCCCATGGGCGTCAGTAGGGAGGCCAGGTCTACCCCACCTGCACATTTAGGAAGGACTGGTCTACCCGGATCTCACTGCTCAGGAGGCCAGGTCTACCCCACTGACACCAGTCAGGAGGCCACGTCTACCCCTCCCGCGTAGTTAGGGAGGCCTGCTCTTCTCCGCCAGAGCGTTTAGGGAGGCCAGGTCTACCCCGTCCGCACGGTTAGGGAGGCTAGGTCTACCCCACTGGTGCTGGTCGGGAGGCCAGGTCTACCCCGCCTGCGTGGTTAGAGAAGCCAGGTGTACGCCGCCCGCTCAGCTAGGGAGGCCAGATCTACACCGCCCGCGCGGTTAGGGAGGTCACGTCTACCCTGCTCACGCGTTTAGGGAGGCCAGATCTACCACACCGGTGCCAGTAGGGAGGCCAGGTGTATCCTGCCTGCATGGATAGGGAGGCCTGGTCTACCACACCAGCACTGGTAGGGAAGCCAGTTCTACCCCACCCATGCGGTTATGGAGGCCAGGTCTACCCGGCCCGCTCTGCTTGGTAGGCCATGTCTGTACCGCCCTTGCTGGTAGGGAGGCCGGCTCTACCCCTCCCACGCAGTTAGGGAGGCCAGGCCTAACCCACCCGCGTGGTTAGGGAGGACAGGTCTACCCCACCCGCACAGATAGGGAGGCCAGGTCTACCCGACTCGTGCCAGTTGGGAGGCCAGGTCTATGCCGCTAAGCGTAGTTAGGGAGGCCAGGCCTACCCACCAGTACCAGTGGGGAGGCCAGGCGTGCCCCGCCCATGCGGTTAGGGAGACCTGGTATACCCCGCCGCTCAGGTATGGAGGCCAGGTCTACCCTCCTGCTCGGGTAGGTTGACCAGGTCTACCATGCCCACTCGGTTAGGGAGGCCAGGTCTACCCCACCGGTGCCGGCAGGGAGGCCAGGTCTAGCCGACCCGTGCAGTTAGGAAGGCCTGGTGTACCCTACCGGCATCGTTTGGGAGGCCAAGTCTACCCCACCGGTGCAGCAGGGAGGCCAGGTCTACCCCACCAGCGTCGGTAGGGAGACCAGGTCTACCCCGCCCATGCGGTTACAGTGGCCAAATCTACCCCACCCTTGCTGGTAGGGAGGCCTGATCTACCCCGCCCGCGGAGTTAGGGAGGCCAGTTGCAACCCGCTCACGTGGTAAGGCAGTCCAGGTCTACCCCACCGGCGCTGATAGTGAGGCCCGGTCTACCGCGCCCACGGGGTTAGGGAGGCCTGGTCTACCCGGCCCACGCAGGCAGGGAGGCCAGGTATACCTGACCGGTGCCGGTCGGGAGGCTAGGTTTACACCTTCCACACAGTTAGGGAGGCCTGGACTACCCCGCCCGCGCATTTACTGAGCCCTGGTCTACCCAGCCCGCGCAGGTAGGGAGGCCAGGTCTACACCACTGGCACCGGCAGGGAGTCCAGTTCCACCCCGCCCTTGCCTGTACGGTGTCCTGGTCTAGCCCGCGTACTCCACTAGGGGTGCCAGGTCTTTCCCACCGGTGCCGGCAGGGAGGCTAGGTCTACCCCGCCCGCACAGTTAGGGAGGCCATGTCTACCCCACCAGTGCTGGTTTTGAGGAGAGGTCTACGCTGCTCTCGCGGTTAGGGAGGCTAGGTCTAATCCACCCGCACAGTTAGGGAAGCCATGTTTTCCCACTCCCTTGCCAACAGGGAAGCCAGATATACCCTGCCCCCTTGGCTGGGCAGCCCAGGTGTACCTCGCTGCTGCCAGCAGGGAGTCGAGGTCTACCTCACACGTGCGTTTAGAAAGGCCACGTCTACCCCATCGGTGCCCTTCAGGAGGCCAAGTCTACCCCGCCTGCGCGTTTATGGAGTCCTGCTCTACCTCGCCCGCTCGGCTAGGTAGGCCACGTCTACCCCACCCTTGCTGGTAGTAAGGCCAGGTCTAGGCCACTCGCACGGTTAGTGAGGCCAGGTCTACCCAACTGGCGCCGGTCTGGAGGCCAGGTCTACCCTGTCTGCTAGGCTAGGGAGGCCAATTCTACCCTGCCAGCACTGGCAGGGAGGCTAGGTCTACCCCACCGGTGCCAGTAGGGAGGTCAAATCTAGACTGCCAGCTCGTTAGAGAGACCAGGTCTACCCCACCCGCGCAGTTAGGGAGGCCATGTCTACCCCACTGGCACCGGTCTTGAGGCCAGGTCTACCCCGCCTGCACATTTAGGGAGGCAAGGTCTACGCAGCTTGCGCGATTAGGGAGGCCACGTCTACCCCGCCATTGCTGGTAGGGAGGCCAGGTCTAATCCACCTGTGTGGTTAAGGAGGACATGCTTTCCCCCTCCCTTGCTGATAGGGAGGTGCGGTCTACCCCACCCGCTTGGCTAGGGAGCCCAGGTCTACCCCGCTGGTGCCAGCAGGGAGTCCTGATCTACCTCACATGTGCATTTAGAAAGGCCAGGTCTGCCCCAACAGCACCGTTCGGGAGGCCAGGTCTACCCTGCCCCTGCTGGTACGTATCCTGGTCTACCCCGCCCACTAGGCTAGGGCAGCCAGGTCTACCCTGCAAGCACCGGCAGAGAGGCTGGGTGTACCCGGCCAGTGCAGGTAGGGAGGCTAGGTCTACCCCACCGGTGCAGCAGGGAGGCCAGGTCTACCCCACCAGCGCCGGTCGGGAGGCCAGGTCTACGCTGCTCGTACAGTTAGGAAGGCCTGGTCTACCTTGCCCGCATGGGTTCGGAGGCCTGGTCTAACCCGCCGTGCGGTAGGGGAGGCCAGGTCTACCACGCCTGCACAGCTAGGGAGGCCAGGTCTACCTCTCCAATGTGGATATGGAGGCCAAATCCACCCCGCCTGCTCGGGTAGGGAGACCAGGAGTACCCCAGTGGCACGGTCAGGAGGCCAGGTCTATCCCGCCCGGTTGGGTAGGGAGACCAGGTCTCCCGCTCCCACGCAGATAGGAAGGCCAGGACTACAACACCATTGCCATCAGGAAGCCCAGTTCTACCCTGCCCTTGCTGGTAGGGAGGCCAGGTATACCCCGCCCGTGCGGTTAGGAAGGCCTGGTCGGCTCTGTACGCGTGGGTAGAATGGCCAGGTCTAAACTGCCCACACGGTTAGGGAGGCCAGGTCTACCCCACCTGCACGGTTAGGGAGGCCAGGTCTACCCCGCCCGCTCAGGTAGGGAGACGATGTCTACCCCACCAACGCCGGCAGGGTGGCCAGGTCTACCCCGCCTGCGCGGTTAGGGAGGCCAGGTGTACCCAACCGGTGTCAATCTGGAGTCCAGGTCTACCCTGCCCACTCGGGTTGGGAGACCATGTCTACCCCACCGGCGCTGGTAGGGAGGCCAAATCTACCCTGCCCTTGCCGGTAGTGAGACGTGGTCTACCCCACCCGCTAGGCTAGAGAGGCCAGGTCTACCCCACCGGCACCAGCAGGGAAGCCAGGCCTACCCCTCCCATGCAGTTAGGGAGGCCAGGTCTAGCCACCGGTGCAGCAGGGAGGCCAGATCTACCCTATGGCACTGGTAGGGAGGCCAGGTGTACCCCATCCGTGAAGTTAGGGAGGCCAGGTCTACCCCACCGGTGCCAGTAGGGAGGCCAGGTCTACCCCGCCTGCGCAGTTAGGGAGGCCTGGTCTAGCCCACTCGCGCGGTTAAGGATGTGGCAGTACATCCTGACCCCTCATCCTGCCAGCAGGAAACAAAACTCCAGGAAGGGAGAACGGGAAGGAAACCCTGGAGGCTGCAGGTTGAAATTTGAACTGGCTAATCGAGATGCGCCAGGTACACTGAGGTGACCCTCCTAGCCAATAGAATTAAATGACCACAGGTCAGATTCGACAGGGGTATAAACGGGGTCCTGCCAGAGGACACATTGGCAGTCTTCCTCAGAGCAGCAGGTCAGCAGTTGGGGACTCCCTCTTGGGTCAGGGCACCGCCTGAGGTAACTCCACAAGGGAGAGAGCCCTCAGCTTTTAGGTGCACATTTTGAGCCATCGCCTTAAATCTTGGGGATACTTAAGTCAGCCATGTAGTATTAATTCTCTTTACATCATTGAGCATGTGGACTTCTAACTAACTTTTGCTGAAGAATATATCTGAGTTTTAACACCTGTTGGATTTAGGTCAGTCCTGCATCCGTAACACCCACCCAGGCCAACTCCCCCCAGTTTATATACTAGGCATGATGTCACATGGTATGGAATAACCCTTTGGCCAGTTTGGTTCAGCTGCCCTGGCTGTGTCCCCTCACAACTTCTTGCGCCACTCCAGCCTTCTGGCTGGCTGGGCTTGAGAAGCTGAAAAATCCTTGACTTTAGACTAAACATTACTTAGCAATAGCTGAAAACATCAGTGGCTTATCAACATTCTTCTCATACCGAACCCCAAACGTAACACCGTACCAGCTGCTAGGAAGAAGAAATCTATCCCAGCCAAACCAGGACACCACCACACGGAGGAGAGCAGACACTGCACTGGAGGGCAGGGCCGCCTTCCCAAAGGACATAGGCATGCTGGAGGGGTGGGCCAAAAGAGGGCTGCATGCTATCCAGTAAGGACAAATCCAAAGTCCTGCCCCTAAAGCAGACCAAGCCCCTCCAATGAGGGAGGCAAGGGGCTGCATGGCTGCGTAGCAGCTCTGTGGGAAAGGCTCTGGTGGTCCTTAGGTGCCATGAGGCAAAAGATGAACCAGCAGCAAAGATGACCAACAGAATCAAGGGCTGCGTGAGCAGGAGCACAGCCAAGGAAATTGATTATCCCTCTCTCCTCAGAACATTTTACATCATATCCAGAAGAATTCCCGAGGCTTTGAGCCCCCTGTAGTGCCAAAGAGACATTGGCAAACTGGATCCAGGTCAGATGAGGGCCACCAAGGTGATCAGGGCTGAAGCACTTGTCATGTGAGAAGAAGCTAAAAGAGCTGGCCTTGTTCAGCTGGGAGAAAGGAAGGTCATGGGGGAACCTGCAGCAGCATGGCACTGGTCCTAGTAAGGCTGAGTCAGGCTTATGTCCGTGGTACAAGACACAAGGGCAAGAGGCAATGGGCTGGAAAAAGAGAGGGTCAGGGCACATACAGGGCGAAACTTTTCCAACACGAGGAGAGTGAAGCGCTGGAAGCTGTTTCCCAGAGACTATGCAAAGGCTTGATCCTGGCAAGTGATGAAGAGATGTTTACATAAAGACCTGAATAACCTGTTCTGACCCTGCTTTGTGCAGGAGGCTGGTCAAGACACCTGCCAAGGTCCCTTCCAGTGTGAATGAATGATGCTGTCCTTCCCTCCCCTTCATGTCTTCCAGTGAGGGAAAGCTCTCTGGTTCTCCCTGGCCACAGAAGTCATTCACATCAGGTGCTGGGCTGCTTTGCAAGTGACCCCAAACAGCCCTGACCACATTCTTTGCTTCCATTTTACTTCCCTGAAACTACAAGTGCTCCTGTTTTACTATCATAATACCATCCAAAAAGAACAGACTCCTTGTTAGTCTTTTCCCCATTGGTCATGCATTACTTCTTTTGTAGCCTCTTCTGGTGTTTTTGAGAGGGTTCCGGTGGCATTTTGCACCTTGGTAGGAAACTCCATGAAGCGCATCATTCTCTTTCATCACCTGCAGTGTCCTGTAATTCTCCATATTCATCCACTGCTTGAGGCAGTGGCCCACAGACCTGACATGTTGAGGTGGTGTATTTTCAGCCCAGAGGGCTCTTGAGACACTTGTGGATTTGGCCAAAGAAACCTCCAGAAGTTTTACAAGGCAAAGGGGACAAGGTTTGCACTGGCTCAGAATAACCTCATGCATTGGGACAGGCTGTGACATGACTGGCTGAGGAGTTGCCTGGGGGGAAGGGTATTGTTGTGGAGGGACATCACACCAATGTGATCAAGTGAAGTCCATTTACTACAACATTTGATACAGTTATATACCTTATGCGCTTGTGCACGCGCCCTATACAATACTCTAATTGGTACAATACCCCGTTTCACGCGACACTATCTTATTCTCTATTGGCTGAGCAAGCTTCTTCACGAGGTGTCCAGCAGTCACTTATCTCATTCTTCAGCATCCAGGTGTTGTTTGTCAGGCTCTTCTTATCTTCCTTTTTCCCAGCGTACAAGGACACAGCGTCCTTGTCTGCTCCAGCGTTTTGTAAACTTATGCTTCGTTCCCACCTAACGGCTGGATTGCTCACATTCCTTTGCCCAGCCAAGAAATCCTCAACAATTCCCCCTTTTTGTTTTTGAGCAATCCAAGTTTGCCTAATAACTTGGGGTGCCATTTTCCTTAACAAGCTGAACAAGGTAGAATTATTACAATAGCTAAAATCACAACAACTACAATAATGCCCGCAATTCTTTGAGCCAACCCGTTACCCCTAATGACCCAGACCATGAGAAAGATGAACCATCCATACATTCTTGTGCCATCTTGCTCCGCGAATTCAGCCCAGCAATCGGGAGGTGCCAGCATCCCGTGGGCGTCCCCACGGAGGCAACGATGGCCTCACCGTACACCAGCCCGATGCTCTTCGGAAAATCCCGGTATCTATACATTTGCAGAGGAATGGGTTTTAGCACACATGGCCAGCGGGTGCCAAAAAGTCCGCCTTGGTTGCAATCTATGACGCATGCGCTCGCTGGCCAGGCGTGCTGCACGAGTCATAGTCATCTTGTCTATTGGTTCATGACTGCAATCGTTCATATGAATACATGTATAAACTGCCATGAAGATGAGTAGGAAAAGGTTCATTTGGCCTTTATTTGGGCATAAGCTGTCATGTCACTTGGCCATAGGAATTTCCCACCAGGCTCATACATGATTCCCGAGATGTTGCCCTGCCTCTATGAACTTCTCCATTACAGTTTGCTGTTACCTACATGTATCTTGGACCACCTCTGGCAACTCAAATGTCACCAGGTATTTGTGTCTGAACACCTGACTCCTGCCTTCCAGCTCCATTAACTCAGATGGGAGCTGAGAGAAGGAGCTCCCATGCAGATGCCTATTTTGTGCACACCTGAAGAGAGTCAAGAAGAATCCCACCTCCTGTGGCTCTGTGGTGTGCATGGGAGGGAGCTGAGTCTCCTTCAAATGCCATGAATACAAAATGAAGGCTGAGATGCCTGCATAGTCCATGGATCCCTTCCCTCAGTAGGTGCAAAGGAGATCCCTGCCCTTCACTCTCTGAGTATCCTGTCCATAAAATAACACGACAAATGCGGTACATTAAAAGTAATTCTGAGAGAGGAATTATATTTTTGGAAAGAAAAGAATGTGGCATGTAAATGAAACTTTGTCTCTGAGAAGAGAATTTTCTTTCAGGAAAGAAGTGTTCCTCCTTAACTGAGGGAGGCAACATCAGTGTTTGCTTCAGCCTCTTTCCCAGCAGGTTCCCCTGGAGCCCCAGGGACACCTGGAGGGAGCCCAGAGGGGGCAGAGAAAGGGCTGCCTTGGGCTGGTCCTCTGCTGCTGAGCTGGGCTGGGCTCCTGGGCTGGAGGGAGCTCATGGCAAGCAGGCAGCACTGCAGAGAGACAGCTCTGCCCAGGAGCAGCTCCTCTGCAAAGCGCAGCAGGGCTGAGGGCACTGCCTGCAGTCACCGAGGGGAGAGGAGGGAAGGGAGAGGGAGGTTAAAGGCAGTGTGGGGTGGGAGGAGAGAGGAGAGCTGTCCTGGAGAAAAATCTTGACAGCCCTTCACAGGGTAAGTCTCTGGCAGCAGGGCAATGCAGCTGTGGTTCCTGGAATGACCTCCTAAAGCTGGTACATTCTAAAGCCTATGGGATCTGTCAGAGGGACTCTCACAGTGTCTGCAGTGTAGAGAAAAAGGCCGTGCTTTGGAGCACAGCTTCCCTGCTGCACCTTCAGAGGGACAGGGCATGTCAGCTGCCTTCACCAGGGGATGGCTGCAGAGTGTGAAGGTGGGTGTGCAGCCAGGGGTGCCCAGGGCTGTCCTTCTGAGCAGGGTCCCTGCACCGTGGGGGGCTGTGTGCTGGGGCAGGGACTCTGCCACCAGTCAGGGTAAGTACTCAGCCTGACTGGGGAACTGCAACAGCAGAGTGGGGAGAAGCTGTGGGTGGAAAAACAACTTGCAGCAGGACAAGATCCTTCTGCTGACAAGAGGGTGCTGTGTGGGTCAGGGCAGCTCACTGCTCCAGATCACCCCTAGGACATTTCCAAGGGCACTTTTCAAGGGGAAGGTCGAAGTAGGGATTACTATATCATAAAGATCTTTCCTGAGCCTGTGTTTTCTGTTTCCTAGTCTTGGGGAATTTGGGGAGAGAAATAGAAGAGTAGCTGTTATGCTTGAACAAGTCCCTGAGACTCCTGAGCTGTAACTTGGAGTGACCAGTAAGTCTGATAGGAGCCTCCTGAAGTAGAGCACAGGGACTGAGAACAACTGCCTGGCTGTGCTGGTGTCTGGGAGGTGGCATGCACAGCTGGGTAAGGGTAACTCTTTCCTGAGGCTTCAGCTGCCTCTCCCCTTGCCTCTGAGCCAGTCAATCTCTGCTTTTTTCCTTGGTTCTCCACTTGTCTGTGTTACTGTTACCTTGCTGCTGCTGTCAGGCTCTGTGGGGATGGGAGTTTCAGCTGCAGAGATACACACACACTAATATTGTGGGTCCTCCCATGCAGGTGTGTCCATGGGAACAAGTGTCCCAGCTTTCCTATCATCTGAGGGGTTCTGCTCAATGGTGTCTGTGGGGCTGGGGAATGAGCTGATTCTCCCTTACAGAGATGCCATCACATCAGGTCACTGGGCTATCACCTCCGAGTGTCCTTCCAAGCTGTTAGCTGCCCTGCAGGATGCAAACCTGTCTCACAGCAGCTTTCTGTGATCTGAAAGCCCCATGGAGAAGCACAGAGATGCTAGGACTGAGGAAATGCTCTTGGGCTGGTGAAATGAGCCCAGTGTGTCCTTGGCTAGAAGCAGGGTGCTGAGACTTTGAGAAAGGGGGAGACATTTGGTGGTCTGCTGTGGATGTCTCAGGTCTCAGGAGCCTTCAGCATTTCTTCTGCACTCCGGCAGAACAGCGTGAGCCAGGCAAGTCAAGAGGATTGCCTGTGTCTTAGTGCCTAGAGAGGGGGAGCTGGTCTGTCCTTCTGTCTAGTTCCTACTTTCACTCTGCTTGCACCTTTCTGAGATGGAGGGTGATCACACTCCCATTTTTTACTCTGAAAAGCCACCAGACACTGCTGAGAGCAAACAAAACTCCCCAGGGGCGATGTAGGCAGCTGTAAAAAAACCTAGAACTCTTAAAATGCTTTTGCCCTCCTGGTTCCTTAGCACTGGGAGTGCAGATGCTGACAAGCTCTTCTGGGTTAGGAGTGGCTTCAGGTGACAAATTCAAATACCAGACTGGCCTCTGCCCGCACTGGTCCCATGAACCCACAGCTGCAGAGCAGGGCTGACCTTTCAAGAGCCCATGGGCAGAGGCCCTGCTCTTCACTGCACGCTCGGCCAGCACCAAGCAGGGCTCCAGCCACAGACCTGAAGGAAGGTCTCCTAGAAAAGGAAAAGGGTCTGTGTGTGTGAGAGTGGGAGGGTCTATGGGAAATGGCTTTGATATTGCTCTGAGAATAATGCCCTGACTCTTCACTGTCTTTTTTCTACTTTGACAGCACCCCATTCCCAGAGGAAGAAAATGTCCAACGGCAGCTCCATCACCCATTTCCTTCTCCTGGCATTTGCAGACATGCGGGAGCTGCAGCTCTTGCACTTCTGGCTCTTCCTGGGCATCTACCTGGCTGCCCTCCTGGGAAACGGCCTCATCATCACCACCATAGCCTGTGACCACCACCTCCACGCACCCATGTACTTCTTCCTCCTCAACCTCGCCCTTCTTGACCTTGGCTCCATCTCCAGCACTGTCCCCAAAGCCATGGCCAATTCCCTTTGGAATACCAGGGCCATCTCCTACCCAGCATGTGCTGCACAGGTCTTTCTGTTAGTCTTTTTGATCTCAGCAGAGTGTTTTCTTCTGACTGTCATGGCCTATGACCGCTACGTTGCCATCTGCAAACCCCTGCACTACGGGACCCTCCTGGGCAGCAAAGCTTGTGTCCACATGGCAGCAGCTGCCTGGGGCTGTGGGTTCCTCTATGCTGTGCTGCACACTGCCAATACATTTTCATTACCCCTCTGCCAAGGCAATGCTGTGGACCAGTTCTTCTGTGAAATCCCCCAGATCCTCAAGCTCTCCTGCTCAGATGCCTACCTCAGGGAAGTTGGGGTACTTGTGGTTAGTGTCTCTTTTGTATTTGGGTGTTTTGTTTTCGTTGTGCTGTCCTATGGGCAGATCTTCAGGGCTGTGCTGAGGGTCCCCTCTGAGCAGGGACGGCACAAAGCCTTTTCCACATGCCTCCCTCACCTGGCTGTGGTCTCCCTGTTTGTAAGCACTGCCATATTTGCCTCCCTGAAGCCCCCCTCCATCTCCTCCCCATCCCTGGACCTGCTGGTGGCAGTTCTGTACTCAGTGGTGCCTCCAGTTGTGAACCCCCTCGTCTACAGCATGAGAAACCATGAGATCAAGGATGCCCTGAGAAAACTAATGACTGCATGCTTTTTAGAAGGAATAAACTACCTCTTGTCTTCTGCATAGTACTTATATCTCATTACAGACCCAACCTGTCTTTTGCTGGTCTTTTTATGGTGATTTTGGGTGTGGTTTTATTCCTTCTTTTTCACTTTGTTTTATTTATCTGAATGCTTTCCACAAAGAAATGTCTTTCTTCCTCCTGTTTCTAATTCACAGTCTGTCCAGGCTTTGCTGTGCCCTGCAGGCTGTGCAAATGAGCTGTGCCTTCTGGATGTTTAAACAAAATAAAGGGCCCTGCAGTGACTTGGTTTTCCAAGTTTCTTCCTCCCAGACCTTCTCTGCAGCTGCAGGGAGCAGTGCCTGTGTGCAGAGGGGAAGAAGAAAAGAGTCCTGGCACAGCAGCAGCGCCACGGAGCACCAGTGCTTGGTCTTTTCTGAGCTGCTCTCTTCCCACTTCCATGCTTTCCTTCTGAACCCTTTGGTTGGTGGAAGGCCTGAGTGCTCTTCAAGCTTGGTTAGAGTCCTGCTGTGTGGCAGGCCTGTGACCGCAGGCAAGGACAGGCAATGGGCACTTGTGTGACAGAGCTGGCCTCCATAGCAGCATTTCCATCATACAAGGGGATCTCCTCAGGCCTTGTGCCACAGATGCCCCCCAGCCCTGGGGCTCAGCCCTCTCCACCCCCGAGGAGCTGCTGTGCCCTTCAGAGGGTCTGGGGCTGTGGGGTGAGTGCCCAGAGCTCTGCCGCACCCTGTGGTGGGCACTGCTGTGGGGCCATGCCAGACTGGGCTGCACTAGGGAGAGGGCAGGAGAGGTGGAGGGAGGTGAAGGGAAGTGGGAAGAGTTTAGGGGGAGCTGTGGTGGGCTGGAAAGTGCCCAGGAGAGAAAAAATATCAGTGTAGAGCTTGTAGTGTGTGACCATGGAGGGCAAGGACTGACACCAGGGGGGTGTGGTGCAGAGCCAGGGCGTGTGGAAAGCATGGAAGAAATGCAGGTGTAGGGGAGAGGAGGAGTCTGGTCTCTGCCCTTGGCAGTGCGGACAGATAGGGAAGGTGGCTCAGGGCCTTTGTCACCCCCAGCATCTCTCATTGGCCATTTCCAGCACTTGCTGGTCACCCTGGGTTTACGGGTGAGTTTCGCTGTGAGGCCACCTCCATCATCCTGGTGGTCCAACGGCTGGTTTGGGGGAACAGACAGCCCTGCCCAGCTTCTGTTCTTCCCCAGACCCTGGCAGACCCTGGAGCAGAGCTGTCTGCAAAACCCCATGTAGGACAAGGCTGCGGCAGGGCTTGGGTCGGGTGCTGGGGAAGCTGAAAAAGTAGCAGGATCATGGTGGAACTGTGATCTGAAGGCCATCTTTGGGATCACAATGGGGGGAAGGTCCCCACCCCTGACTCTCCCCTTTCCCATGCTGTGCCTGCACAGTGGGGCAGTGGGACTGTTTATGGGCAGTGGGGCTGGGCCAGCACAAGGACAGGGTGCTGACAGGGGCCATGAAGCAGCTGCCAGGAGGTGCCATCATGGACACTCTTTCTAAGGATTGTATACCAGAGGTTAATTACTGAGAACTTATAGCTATTTTTGTCATGTAAAAAGAAAACTTAAATAGCCTTAGTTCATAATCGAGAATACATAGGAGTTCCATTTCAGCACTGTCCTGTTACTTCTATTACTGATAGTTCCATGAATTCCAAAACGTCCTTGAGAGCTTCCATATTTTTCCTTGGTTCCAAACCTCGGACTGCTCAGACACGGAGAGTACTACCTCAAATCTCTGCAAACCAAATCTCTCCCACCTGCTCTCATCCACATTCTTTTACCCCAGGACACTTCTAACCATCATGTCAGCACACTACGTGGTCTCTTTTTATCTGGGTGAAGTCAGGGTGCTCCCTCAAAATGCCTTCCCTACAGAAGTCTTCTCAACCTGCTGATGCCACTTGTATCACCTCTCACAATGTACAGCTCCATATTAGTTCAGCAGAGCTCCATGGGATGGACAGTTTTCCTGCTCCTTTCATTAGAAAAGGTGACAAAGAGGAGACACTCCTTCCCAGGAAGCCAGAGCCCTGGGTGTTGCTCACTTGGTTCTTACTGGCACTTCATTCAGACTCTGTTGTAGTGGCTTTGGTGCTTTTCTGTGGCTATTCTTCCTGCAGAGAAGATCTTAAAAAGACAATGATTTCATAAACAATGGTCATAAAGGCCCTGTTGTAGACAACAACGTTTGCCATGAGCTCTGGAGAGAGCCAGGAAGATAGTTAATAAGCACCAGGAATATGCAGGAATCTCAAGGCCTCTTGTGAAGAGCGAGTGGCTCTGAGCAGCACTGATTGGCCATGTGTAGGGCTCAGAGAGAGAGTTGAGGGATGTCAGTGAGAAACAAGGAGGTGGCTGATGGCTTTAGCAAATCCTGAAACCCTCTCTGAGGCCAGAAATGGCAAGCAGTGGATGTCTGTGGATGGGGAAGAGGAGGAGGTGTGTCCTGGGAAGATGTCAGGAAGGAAGACCCCTCTTCTGCATGTCAGGGATTAAAGAGATTTTTTTCCATGTTGTGTGCATACCCAGAAAATGGAGAAGGCCCGCTGCTGAGGGTGGCTATCATGCCAAATGATCTGAACATGCTCTTTTCTTGCTTCACTTCCCATACATGGATAGACCTCAGGAAACATCTATGAGTGTGGAGGATGCACAGACCTCCTGGGATGAAGTATCATCACTGTGGGGAAAAAAGGGAAGGGTTTGTGAGAGACGTGGTTGTGCAGGGAGAGAGCCGTGCACATAAGAATTCAAGTGAGCCTGGGGCTAGTGGAGCACATCTTGGGTGCTAGAGGAACATAAACAAGGCTTTGAAAGAAGCCAGATGGGTTGCAGGGAACTCAGAGACATTGCCTAACCCTCAGAAAACTACAGCTTTATGTTTGAACAACAGTGAGGACACAGAGTTATCAGTAAACCTTGGGGTATCATGGGGCCAGAGTGAGTTGGGGAAGCAGGGGGGAGAGTTAAAATCTGCAGAGAAACAATCACTGACATAGGACAGTATAGGACAGCCTGTGGTGGGGAAAGCCAAGGGCTTTGGTAGGGCTGGGACCCAGAACTGAGGTCCTTGTTCTCTTGGCTAGGGCTGCTGACTTGTGCGCTGAGTGGTCTCCATGTATGTCAGCACTGGCATGATTGCCCATCTGAAGCCCCCCTCCATCTCCTCCCCATCCCTGGATCTGGTGGTGGCAGTGCTGTACTCACTGGTGTCTCCAGTTGTGAACCCTCTCATCTATAGCATGAGGAACAGGGAGCTGAAAAATGCCCTGAGGAAAGTGATTTCATGGACATTTTTCAATACCGGTAAACTTCCAGTCTTTTTCCACAAGTAACTCCCATACTAGGCCCATGCTTTGTTTTATTATCATTGTTGTTATTGCTCTTTGGGGTTTCATGTTCGTAGACCAATACTTGTACTTCCCGTACTTCATGTGAAGCATGAACCTCCTCTGTCTCACCTGGAGGACCGTATAAAAAAGTGTCTTTGTAACACTGGGTCCAAGCTGACTCCCTCATAGCATATCTGTAATAAAAAGGGATCTTGCCTGTGCACTGCCTGATGGTAGGGCTGTTTTTCCAAACCTCGTGTCAGGAACAGCCCTGAGATACTGCACCCCAAAAAGGCCTATGGATCCATGGTTTCAAGGGCAAAAAGCTCATTGTCATCTTGTGACCTGCTAGAGGGGTGGACTTAGGACTCACCTGTTGGTGCCTGGTGACAGTGGAGATGATGAGTCGTCACTGAGGTACAAACCCAGTCCTTACCCACATGTGACAGGGCAGAAGACATCTTCCAGGAGGGGAATCTGTAGCTGCCTGGATATCCTGGGGGATCTCCATGGGCAGCGTGTGCCTGGGGTGTGACTGGAGCTCCACAAAGTGAGAGATTGCCCAGGTGGAATCACCCAAAAGTGTTAATTCCAGGTATTCACAGGGAAAGGAGGACTCTGCAATCACAGGGCAGGCAGCAGGAACCCAGCTGGCACAGGGAAAGGGGGCTGGAGAGATGCAAGAGCTGGCTGAGGATCTCCAGGGCCAGGACTGTCATGCTGCCCTGGGGCGTGGGCCTGGTGGGGGCAGAGAAGGGGCAAATGCAGCCAGTGTTGGGGATCACCTATCATATGAACACAGAAGAGCCAGAGAGTGAGTGGCCATACAGCCCAACCCTGAGGAAGGACCTTTGCTGCATGGTCATGCCTGTCTTCCTCGAGGTCTCTAGGATACCCAGCTCTGCTGCCATTACTAATATGAAGGGAACCAGTTTCCTACCGACACTCATTACACATCAAGTTCCATAGCTCTTGCCACAGCCAGACTCTCAGCCAATCCATTCTCAGACACCTCCAGCTAGATCAGTGCTTGTCTCGACAGATTTCGAAAATCTCCACTGATAGAGATCTCACCAACTGGCCTGGGTCCTTGCTCCAGTGTTTGGCTCCAAGGGTTTTTTCCAAAGCCTGGCTTTCTCAGCCTCTCCTTGTGCACAATGTGCTCCAGGCCCCAGCCATCCTTCTGGCCTCTGCAACTTTCTCTCCAGTCTGTCAGGGTCCTCCTTGTGCTGGTGAGCCCCATACTGGACACAGCAGTCCTGAGGTGGTCGTCCTGCTGTGGGTTAGCCTTGCCCAACACCCAGACACCCACCCAGCTGCTCAGTCACACTTCCAACTGAAAAGGACAAAGGGAGAAAATAAGATGGAATAGCTCATGGGTCACGATAAAGACAGGCAGATCACTTGCTAACTACTGTCACAGGCAAAGAAGGGTTGACTTGGGGAAGATCAATTTAATTTATGCCAAGTAAAAAAAGGTTGGATTGTGAGAAACACTGACAAAATTATTCAAGTCCATTGCCCTCACACTTTCCCCCAGGCTCAGATTACTCCATTGCTCCAAGTTCTTCTACCTGGGAGATCCCAAGGTCAGGGTGAGGTGGAGAAACAGGGGGAGGCAGCTAAAGTCTGCAGGGAAACTGGCACAGGCATAGGACAGTGTAGGACTGTCTGTGGTGCAAACAGGGCCTTTGTGCGGCTGCCCCCCTCCTCCCTGCCAACACAACTAAGTCCTTGTCATCTCCACGGTGGCTGCTGTCTCTTCCACTGAAGCCCATGCAAGGACACTGGTTCCTTACAGCCCCAGGCCCTTGTTCCCTCCTCACCAACCCCCAAAACAGCTTGGGAGGTGTCCTACCACTGTCCTTCACTCAGCATCACCTGTCCCCCCCCCACATAAATGCTCCCAGAAAGAGCTGTAAGCATCCCATGAAGGAAAGGATCCCCCTTCCCAGGGGGATGGAGGCCAGGGCTTGGCCATCCGACTTGGTGAAACACATTTAGGGCTTTCACAGCCACCTTCACGATTGATCTTCCACCTGTAACTAGTGTCTCTGACTTCCTGGTTCACCAGCCCCCAGGGACGGTCTCCTTGTCTGGTCATTCCCTCCACGGTCTCTTCAGTGATGTTCCTCAGTGGAGCCCGCTAACACCCTCAGAAACTTGGAAGTTTGATGCTGGCTTTTACTTCTTGAGAGGCTTGTTCAGTCTTTCAGGATCTGCAGTTCAGGAACTTGGCACCAGAGGGCTCATTAACATGAAAACTCCCTAACGAGCCAAGGCTCTGTGCAGTATTTTCCTTTAGGTCTTCAATTCTTATGTGGTTAATTAGAGAGATTTCAGAAGTATAGTCAAAGTGGAAAGATTTCAATACTAAACAATAAGAAAGGATTCTTCCCCCCCACACACTTTTGTTTATTTTTCTGCTCAGGCACCATGTCATATCAGAAATCCTCAATTCATATTGATCCTCCTAATGGAGTTTGAATGATTACAAAAATCAAGACCCTTTCCGTCTTAACAATCTATGGTCATTCTTCATCCCTACCCCCAGCCCCACCTTTTCTCTCAACCACCTGGCACTTACAGCAGCCTTGTTCAAATCTGAGCTTTCTTCACTGAAGTCTGTATCTGCATGCTTCAGCCCGTGCGCACCAACTCCCTCCTGCTCAGAGAACGTGCTGCACACAGGCACACAGTGATGTAATGCACTCAATGGCTGTATATTAAGTCCATGTTCTCTCCTCTGAAGTCCACTTCCCACAGCAGATAGCCTTAGATGAACAAAACCCACATTTTTGTCTAAGCAGAGATCCCACGACCCCCCAAAACACTCCCTGCCCTGGACTCTGTCTGTCCATATCTGCTCTTTGCACACAGCAAGTCACACATTGAAGTCACGAGCTCCCCTGATTGACAGAGGGGAAAAACGAGACAAAGTGAATGAATGCTCTCTTTTGAATAGTCAAACGGGCACTAAGCCCAATATATCTGGGACACAGGAGCGTCTTCAAGCAGACTCTGCAATACCTAGACCCACACATTTTTCATTCCCTTGAGGGTAAAGTACTTCTGGTTCCATTGCAGGTGAAGGCAAAGATGGGAGTGGTCTCCTCTAATGCTGGGCACCTTGGCTGCCATGGCCCAGGCTTCCTTTTCTTCTCAAGGGGGAGAAATCAGTAGTCTCAACAGAGATGCTTGGACACACCCTGCCTGGTGACCAGCTCCTTCTCCAGAAGTGCTCCGGTAGGTCATAGGTCTCATTTCCCAGTCCCACATGGGGGCTTCAGCCACCCCTGGGTATCTTGGAGGCAACGTGAACCTCTGTGCTGGCAACTGAGTCAATCCCAGAATGAAGATGTTAGCCAAAAGTAGAAACATATGCAGAAAAGAGCTTGGGGCAATAAGTGTGTAAAAAGTCACTTTTCAGCACTTTGATATTGGTCTGCAAATTCTCGTGAATTTTTTCATAGGCCATGGACATGGACCAGCAAGATGATGACACTTTCTCTCCCTTTATGTAAAGAGAGATTTATACAGCCATTTCCAAAAATATATTTCCTCCCAACACTTTGAATGGAGAACTGTGTTCTGGTGACACGTTTATATTGTCATATTGTACATCCACATTTCCTATCTAAAGGGAGCTTGGAGCAATGAAGGTTGGAGCAGTTGGACAGATCACCCTATATTTCTTTGCCAACAAGAAATGGACACACCTGCTATCACTTCCATCGCATCATCCCTTTTTTCTGATCTGGCCACATCTTTATGGGATGTACAATGGCATAACACCATGGCCTGCCAATGCCAGAGCTCAGCTGCTACACAGAGGCCTAGAGCACAGACATATAAAGAGCCCCACAGCAAAGATGTGGAAAGCAAATGTCACTCGTGTCTTCAAGAAAGAAAAAGAAGGAAGGTTCCACCAAGCTGCTGGTGCCATGGTGGCACAGGGGTGATGGTGTCACTGACGGGGCCCTGCCACTGAACCTGCTGGTTTCTAGACTTCCAACCAGCTCTGGGTCCAGCCACCAGCTCCTCCTGTGCCAGCTCTGCCCTGCTCCTCTAGCCCCTCGCACACCGTGTCACCTCTGGCCAAGGCAGAGCCACTCTGTGGGTGCCGTGCTGTCACCATGCCACCCCTGCCCCATCAGGACTAGGCGGAGCAGGATTTCTGAAGACACCCACAAGTGTTTTGGGCTTGGGCTGCTGCTTCAGAGCCACTCTCTGAAGTCACATGAGCACCCCGTCTCTCTTTGCTGACCCAGATGCTGAGCCCAAGCTCCTGCAGAGCCAAGCCCCCTGTCTGCTGGGACACCCTTCTCTCTGTCCCCCAGGGTTTTGTCTTTCACGGGCTGGCTCCATTCCCCTGGGACATGGGAGCTGGCACGGACGCGAAACTGGTAGCTGGTGCTGGCGTTGAGGCCCCCGACGACCTTGGTGGTCTCGGCGCTGCTTTCAGTGTCGATCCACTGGGGCTCGCTGGTGCCCCCCACCTGCTGCAGCTCCATGATGTACTTGGTGATGCCCCCTCTTGGGTACTCAGGGACCTGCCAGGAGAGCCTGACGGCGGTGTCAGACACGGACTCTGCTGAGAGCAACCGTGGGGAGGAGGGCCCTGGGACAAGGAGAGGAGAGTGTCAGTCCCAGGACGGGGCTTCTGGCAATGCAGGGCCTGAACGCTGCTGTGAAGACCGGACCCCATGGATGGCAATGGCAACCAAAGCTGTGCCAGGTCTGAGGGACCTCCAGGGACCCTTGGCCCTGCTTGGAGGAGGTGCAGGAGGAGATGGAGCTGCTCTCCGGGTACAACAGTAGGGCAGGACTGTACCCCCAAAAGCTCCCAGCCTCAGGGACCATCAAGGTAGATGTCTGTGTATAGACTAGCCCTTGGGATATTTTATTTCTTCAACCCTCCCTCACACAGTGTTTCCACCACCTCCTCTAAGCCTTCTCCAGCCTGCCGACATCCCTAACCCCAAATCACCAAATCACACAAAGCTCTTACAAGCTCGAAGTGGAGAAAACCTCACATCCTCCAAGCTTGATGGCCACCAGCCCTCCCAATATGTGCCAGCCAGTGCTTTTGCTCTTTGTGGGAACCTCATTCATCATGATCTTGCTATCTGCCACCTACTCCGTCATGCCTCTGCTGAGAAGCCAAGCCTTTCTAGAGAAGGGCTCCCATCACTTGGTAGAAGCTTTCCTTGTTACAAGCCTGGCGTTGGCCCTGGAGCCACATCTGAGGTGCTGCAGTCCTCATGGGCATCAAAGCCCACCACCTGGGGCACGGACAGTGGGAGCGCTGCGGACCATGGCAGAGCTGTGACATGAGTGGAATAAGCTGAGGTGAGGAAGGACAGCTCCCATGGGTTATTTGGTGAATGGAGGCACAACATGCTTAGGAGAGAGCGACACAGAAGGAGAGAAGTGGGGGATGCCTTGTGTGATGTCAGGGCAGCTCAGATATGTGTGGATGCTCTCTATGGGACAGGCAACTGATTTGGCGGGAGCTTCTGTGTGGGTCAGCTTCTGAATAGGCCATCCAGTCTGATGCTCACCTGGACCTGGAACTCCCAGAAGAGGAAGAGCTGGTCAGGGATGTGAAGACTGGTGTCAGCCTTGGCCATAGTGACCATGAAACAGGGGTCTCCCAGATCCCCAGGGATGGGAAGAAGGAGAGTAGCAGAGAGCAGACCCTGCACATCAGGGAATGAGAATTTGGCCTATTGAGGGCACTGGCAGGTGGGGTCTAGGATGGCAGTGTCAGGGCCCTGAGCAGCATCACCTGCGGCCTCCAGCCACACCTCTGTCCATGGGCCCAGGAGACCATTGAAGCCTAGGCCTGAGTTTCACCCCCAGCTTGATCTATGCTGTAGGGCTACTGGTCTCCAGACACAGCCAGAGACACAGCCTTGCCTGTCCATGGACCTTGTTGATTCGGACTTGCAGGCTCACTTCCCAGCTTGATCTTTATGGGTTGCACAATGGAAGGACTCTGTGGCCCTCCAAGTGCCAGACCCCAGCTGAGTCATGGAGGCCTAGGGCCTTTCTGCTTCCTTTCTTCCTGTCATCCCTTGGTCAGGTTTTGGGAGGAGAGGAAGGAAAAGCAGGGGTGGTTTCCTGGTGCCAATGACTGAACTGGGGGAGCAGAGCCATCGCATGTGAAATGATCTAAAGGCTATGCCAGTTCAAAACTGTTACCTTCTGCTGCTGTCTCAGAGGCCTTAAATCTTCAGCAGGAGCCTGGCAGCTCTGAGGTCCCTCCATCTCCCTCTCTTGTAGCAATGAAGCTGATAGTACCCCAGTCACAGGCTTTCTTTCAATTCTGTTTGCAGCCTAAACCACCCCATTGGTCTGTAGATATGCCAGGAAACTTGCATAAGGAACCCACTCCTGTGGACAAGAAGGTGGATGTTCCCAGGAATGTCTAGGAGGCGTGGCATACCCAGAGCTGAACACACCCTGTGTTCATGGAGTTGGTCAAATGCCTCATCTCCATTTCTGTCATGGTGGCCTAGGTGCCTGGTTCATGTGTCAACTCTCTCTGTGGATGCTGACATTTACTGAGCAACCTGGTCTGACCTCAGAGATGGCCCTGCTTGGAGCTGGGCATTGGACTAGAGACCACCTGAGCTCCCTTCCACCCTGAATTGTCCAATAAGTGTATGATGTAGAGACCCTCGCCACCAACTTTATCTCTTCTTGCACAGCGTGTGGCAAGGCACAGGCTCCTGGAAGGGCTGGTGGGCAGAGACTGTTGGGGAGTCTCTAGTCCAGCCTCCAGGCTGGCTGTGACTTTGAGGAGCAAGGAAGACCTCCAAAGGTGGAGATCACAACAACACTCCTCCTAGTCCATTTTAATTTTCCTCAGGCTCAGCCTAAAGCTCCCAAGAGGCAATTTGTGGCTGTTGCCTCTGTCATATCATTGGCCACTGCAGAAGAGAGCTTGGCTCCACCATCGCTCCAGGTAGCTGTAAGCTTTTCTTAGGTGGCCCCATGCCTCCTTCAGCAGGCTGGAGAGGCCCAGTTCCCTCAGACTCTCCTCACAGCTTGTGCCTTAAGCCCCTCACTCCACCTTGGCAGACCTCCTCCGGACCTTCTCCAGTTTCTCCACTCTCCTTTTGAAATGGGAGGCCCACTGGCTCATATGGCATCATCCTGCTGCCCAGGCCCTTCTCCTCAGAGCACTCCTTAGCCGGCCAGGTCTCTACCCATGCTGCTGCATGCAGTTGTTGTGCAGCTGGTGGGTTGGGACAAAAACAGATAATAGGTGAAAGAAAAAGATTAAAACAAATATAAACCCAACCCAACAGGCAATGCAAAGGCAATCACTTGCCACCTCCCACAAGCAGACTGACACCCAGCCAGTCTCCCTTCAGCAGACACCTTGAACGACAGGAAACTCCACAGACTTCTTCCTCTGCCCGAGCTTTTATTGCTGAGCATGATGTCATATGGTATGGAATATCCCTTTTGTCAGATGGGGTCAGCTGGCCTGGCTGTGTCCCATTGACCCCCAACTTCTCGCCCACCCCCAGCCTACTCGCTGAGAGGGAGCAGAGTGAGAAACAGAGAAGGCCTTGACACTGTGCAAACACTATTCAGCAACAGCTACAATGCTGGTGTGTTACCAACACTGGTTTAGGCACCAGTGCAAAACATAACACCACAGGGGATGCTATGAAGGAAGTGAACCCCACCCCAGCCAGACCAAGGACACTTGAACCAGGGTCCCAAAAAGGGACACAGTAGTGTACAGGTGGTTTGACAAGTGATGGGCGGGGGAGACAATAATTTCCCTCACTCTTTTGGCGAGGCTCTTCTTTCTACACTCCAGGACACTGCTGGCCACCTCTGCTGCCAGGTAGCCCCGGATCATGTGTCCAGGTACACAGCATGCCCTTCTTTCCCCTCCCACTTGGGTTCAGCAATCCTTTTCTTGTCCTTCAAGCAATGGAGATGGCTGCAAGAACCTTTTCCCTGTCACCTTGCCAGGGACTGAGGTGAAGGTGACCAACCTGTAACACTCCCCATCCTCCTTTTTGCCCTTCTTGAAGATGGGTTTGAGATTTGCCTTTTCTGAGGATCTTGGAACCTCCATGATCTCTCTGCCCCTTTCAAGATATTTGAGAGAGGCCTCATGATGACACCAGCCAGCTCCATCAGCACCTCTCTGCTGTGTCACACACGAAAACCCATCTTCATATCCCACTCTTGCAGGGGAGTGCCCAGGACACCCCACATGCCAGTGCAGGTCCTCTGGGCTGGTTCAAAAGAGAACCAGAAGCAATCTCTTCCTGCAGACCCACAACTCCCATGGGCTCTCCGTGCAGCTCACAGCTTCCCTGAGCATTTTTCTCAGTGTCCCCCTCCCCCAACCTTTCTAGGCCACAGGCTGTAGATGAGAGGAGTGAACAGGGATGTGAGGATGGTGTAGATAAGGGACTTTGTTGAACTCTCTCAGGAGAGCTCTTCTGGGCATCACACAGTCATGGATGAGGGTGTCATAGAAAACGGTGGCACTAGTGAGGTGGGAGGAGCAGGTGGAGAAGTCTTTCTGCCTGCCCGCGCCAGATGGGAGAAGTTCCTCAGGGTGGCAGCTCTGATGCACACAGGATGACCATGTGAACAGGAAGGGGAGGATGGGATCTGAAAAGCAGGTCATGACAGCAAAGAGCATGAGTGTCACAGTGCCAGTGTGTGAAAGCTCCAGCAATGGGGTGAAATCACAGAAGAAATGGTCCACTCCTCTGGGGCCACAGATCTGTATCTGGGACGCAATTGAAATGATTAATGTAGCTGGCAGAAATCCCCCTAGCAAAGGAGACAGACCTGGCAGTTCCTGAGTCTTGTAGAGAGCAGGGGGTGGCACACAGCCCAGTACTGATCGTAGGATGTAGTCACCAGCAGTAAACACTCTGTACGTGCAAAAGCTGCAGGAAACAACACTAACACCATGATGAGCAGAGATGCTGCTGTCCGTGGTCATGAAGCTGGCCATCAGCTGGGGCAGCGTGGTGGATCTGTAGAAGTTCTCCAGGGAAGACCAATACCCCAAGAAGAAGCCCATGGGGGTGTGCAGATGCTGCTTTGCCGCTGTCCGCATGGCAATGAGTTTTTTTCCCAAGCACAAACACCGTGCGGGTCATGAGAGAGAGGAGGAAGAGATTTGTCTAAGGGCTGGGAACATTCCCCATTCCATAGGTGTGGGGGATTCCATGATGGCCCCATCGTCCTTTCTCCACGGAAGGTTTTAGGTCCTTCATTTGCCCTCTAACCTGTTAGGGAACTTATGGGGAAGAACATTTGGTTTGGTTTTAGTTGCCTGGGTGTCAGACAGGTAACTCACTGCGAGTACATTTCTTCTGTTTAATTAAAGAAAGAGTATAGCTCCCTGTTCACACAGTCTCTGGGCCACACTAGTGAGGTAGATAACGAAGGAGAAGTGGAGTGTCCACATTTCTTTGTGGACAACATTATCACAAATAAAAAAAGTAAGAGAAGAAAAAAACTCACCCAACAACAATGACAACAACAACAACTAATAAAGGCTGGACCTGCAATGAGTTACATTATGAGTCATATGCTGAAGAGGATGGACACTCTGCAGCTTCTGGAAAACTTTCAGTTGTAAGTGTCCAGGCTGCATCCCTGAGGTTCTGATTCCTCATGCTGTAGATGAGGGGGTTCACAGCTGGAGGCACCACCGAGTATAGAACTGCCACCAGCAGGTCCAGGGATGGGGAGGAGATGGAGGGGGGCTTCAGGGAGGCAAATATGGCAGTGCTTATAAAGAAGGAGACCATGGCCAGGTAAGTGAGTCATGTGGAAAATGCTTTGTGCCATCCCTGCTCAGAGGGGATCCTCAGCACTGCCCTGAAGATCTGCAAACAGGACAGCACAATGAAAATAAAACACCCTCAACAAGATGAAAGCACTAAACACGAGAAGCTGAAATTCCCTGAGGTAGGCGTCTGAGCAGCAGAGCTTGAGGATCTGGGGGATTTCACAGAAGAACTGGTCCACAGCATTGCCTTGGCAGAGGGGTACTGCAAATGTATTGGCAGTGTGCAGCACAGCACTGAGAAACCCACTGCCCCAGGCAGCTGCTGCCATGTGGACACAAGCTCTGCTGCCCAGGAGGGTCCCATAGTGCAGGGGTTTGCAGATGGCAATGTAGCGGTCATAGGCCATGACAGTGAGAAGGAAATACTCTGCTGAGATCAAAAAGGTAAACAGAAAGACCTGTGCAGCACATGCTGGGTAGGAGATGGCCCTGTTGTTCCAGAGGGAGTTGGCCATGGCTTTAGGGACAGTGGTGGAGATGGAGCCCAAGTCAAGAAGGGATAGCTTGAGGAGGAAGAAGTACATGGGTGTGTGGAGGTGGTGGTCACAGGCTATGGTGGTGATGATGAGGCCGTTTCCCAGGAGGGCAGCCAGGTAGATGCCCAGGAAGAGCCAGAAGTACAAGAGCTGTAGCTCCCGTGTGTCTGCAAACGCCAGGAAAAGGAACTGGGTGATGGAGCTGCTGTTGGACATTTTCTTCCTCTGGGAATGGGGTGCTGTCAAAGTAGAAAAAAAGACAGTGAAGAGTCAGGGCATTGTTCTCTGAGCAATATCAAAGCCATTTCCCATAGTCCCTCCCACTCTCACACACACAGACCCTTTTCCTTTTCTAGGAGACCTTCCTTCAGGTCTGTGGCTGGAGCCCTGCTTGGTGCTGGCCGAGTGTGCAATGAAGAGCAGGGCCTCTGCCCATGGGCTCTTGAAAAGCCAGCCCTGCTCTGCAGCAGTGGGTTCATGCGATCGGTGCGGGCAGGGGCCAGTCTGGTGTGTGACTTTGTCAGCTGAAACCGCTCCTAACGCAGAAGGGCTTGTCAGCATCTGCACTGCCAGTGCTAAGGAACCAGGAGGGTAAAAATAGTTTAAGAGTTCTAGGGATTTTTACAGTGACGGTCCTTTTTCTGGTCATTCCCTCCATGGCCTTTTCAGGGATGGCCCTCACTGGGGCCCACTAACACTCTTGGAAACTTGGAGGCTTGCTACTGACTTTTACTTCTGTAGGGGCTTCTTAGGTCTTTCAGGATCTGCAGTTCAGGAGGTCAGCACCAGAGGCCTCATTAACATGCCAAACACCCTCACGAGTCAAGTTGCTTTCCGTAGTTTTCTTTTAAGCCTTCAATTCTGATGTGGTTAATAAGAGCAGTTTCAGGAGTGTAATCAAAGTGAAATGATATGAACACTAAACAACAACAAGAAAGGGTTTCTTTTTCTCCACCTTATTTCTCTGCTTACACATGAATTGCTATCAGCAATCTCTAACTGATATTGATCCTGTGCGTCTCCTAATTCAGTGTGAATAGATATGAAAATCCAGAGCCTTTATGTTCCACAACCTATGGTCAGTCTTCATCCCTACCCCCAACCTACCATGTCTCTCATCAGCCACCTGGGACTTGGAGCAGCCCTGGTCCAATCTGAGCTACCTCCACTGAAGTCTGTAGCTGTGTGTTTCAGCCCATGGGCACCAATTCCCACCTGTGTTACTTGGAGAATGAGTGGCACACAGACACAGAAGGGTGTTTCTCAATTGCCTACATATGAAAACCAAGGAAGGCAGAGTTCAATTAAAAGTAAAAGACATTTTTCAGCTAGGTGTTAAGTCCACATTACCTCCATTGAAACCTGCTTCCTAGAGAGGATAACCTTAGGCCAACAGAAAACACAGTTTGTGTTTAGTCACAGAACCCAAGACCTCCCAAAACATTTCCTGTCCTGGACTTTGATTGTTTCTCCATATTCGCTCCTTTGCACACAGCGTGTCTCACACTGAAGTCACGAGCTGCCTTGATTCGCAGAGGGGAGCAAAGAGACAAAGGGAATGAAATGCTCCCTTTTGAATAGCCAAATCTGCACTAACCCCAACATATCTGGGCTACAGGAACGTTTTCAGGCAGACTCTGCATCATCTAGATGACTGATTTTTCATTTGCTGCTTGGAAAATTATAGGTGACTCTATTGTAGGTGAAGGCAGGCATAAGAGTGATCGCCTCTAACACTAGACACCTTGAGTGCAACTGCCCAGGCTTCCCTTTCTAGTCAAGGGAGAGAAAACACTTGTCTCAGCCAAGAGGCTTTGACACACCCTGCCTGTCCAACAGCTCATGCTCCAGAAGTTCTGCCATTGGTCCTGCTGCACATTTCTCGGTCCCGCATGAGGTCTTCTTCTACCTCAGGGTATCCTGGAGGCAGTGGCCACTCCTGTGTGGGCAACTGCATCAACCCTTCAATGGAGATGATAGGTACACATTGAAACATATGCAGAAAAGTGCTGAGGGTAATAAGTGTGTAAGAAGTCTTCATTTTCAGAGTTTTGAGGGTTTCCTATAAATCCTCAGGATTGATTTCTCTATTGGCCTTTGACATGGAACAGGAAGCTGATCACCCTTTCTCTCCCTCTACATAAATCTAGATTTATACAGTCATTTCTGAAATGCATTACCTATGAACACGTTGAATGGTGAAAGTGTTCTCAGGACAAGTTTATTTTAAAACATTTGACATCTGCATTTCATAACTAAACAGAGCTGAGAGCGATAGAGGTTGGAGAAGTTGGATAGAGCCCACTATTATTTCTTTGCTACCAAGCAATGTCCAGAATTGGTAGCACTTCCCTCCTATCCTCCCTGTTTTTGAGGTGGCCAAATCTTTATGGGCTACACAATGGCATAACATCATGGCCCTCCAAGTGCCAGACCCCAACCAACACACCACAGAGGCCCAGAGCACAGCTGATGAAAGGAAATGCCATTGCTATTTGACAAACTTCGGATAAACTTCTCCAATGAAATGGCTGCCTTGGTAGATGACTAAGGCATTCGACACTGTCTCCCATAAAATCCTGACAAAGCAGCTGCTGAAGGAGAGGCTGGATGAGCAGAGAGTGAGGGGGATTGAAAACTGGCTGAATGGCCGGGCCCACAGGATGGTGACCAGTGGCACGAGGTCTCGCTAGAGGCCAGTCACCAGTGGTGCACTGCAGGGGTCAATAGTGGGTCCAGTCCTGTCCCTTCAAACCTCTACTGTAGTTTTGTGGTCCTGTGGCATCCTTCAGGGAAATCAGCGCTACCGGGCACCTCTCTGAAGTGTCAGTGCACTGATGTGCGCAGCGTGCTGAACAAAGAGGAGGAATTAGACGTCTGTGTGTGGTTACAGTGAGAGACAGTCTCATGTGGAGAGCAGAGACGGTGTGAGATAGCACACAGCAGGAGTGCGGCCAGGGATGGACAGGCTTGTAAGGCAAGGAGGGGGAGATGCCCTTTACGATAGAGAGAGCAATGGGAATGCATGGATCTCTGCCTTGGGACAGGTGATGGGCTTTGTGTGAGCTCACGGGTCAGGATCAGCAGGCAGACCAACACTGTCCCGAGTGAGCACCGTAACAGACAGAACTCAAGCCACGGACTGAATGAACTCAAAGGACACTTTGTGCCCATTTTGCAGGGGTGGTCCACAGAATAGGGGAATGATATCTGTGTTTAAATGAAAGGCTGTGAAGGGGGTGATGGTTACTGAGGCTGTATTGGATACTGTGAGACCTGAGAATGCAGTAAGCAGTATGGAATAAGAGGGGGATCTTGTCCTGGTTTTTGGCTGGGATGGAGTTAATTTTCTTCATAGCAGCTCATATGGGGCTGTGTGTTTTGGATTTGTGACCAAAACAGTGCTGATAACACAGGGATGAGTTAGTTACTGCTGAGCAGTGCTTGCACACCATCGAGGCCTTTTCTGCTTCTCACACCAACCCACCAGCGAGGTGGCTGGGGGTGCACAAGAATTTGGCGGGGGACACAGCTGGGACAGCTGACCCCAGCTAACCAAAGGGATATTCCAGTCCGTTAGATGTCACGCTCAGCAATAAAAACTGGAGAAAGAAAGAGGAAGGGGGGACATTAAGAGTTATGGTGTTTGCCTTCCTAAGTAACCGTTACGCCTGATGGAGCCCTGCTTTCCTCGAGATGGCTGAACATCTGCCTGCCGATGGGAAGGAGTGAATGAATTCCTTATTTTGCTTGGCGCTCATGCACAGCTTTGCTTTACCTATTAAACTGTCCTTACGTCAACCCACGAGTTTTCTTCACTTTTACCCTTCTGATTCTCTCCCCCATCCCACTGGCGTCAAGTAAGTAAGTGGCTCTGTGGGGCTGAGCTGCCTACTATGATTAACCACAACACTCCAGCCTCTCTAGATCCTTCTGGATTACAGTAGTGCCCTCCAGCAACTTGACTGGCTCTTCCATGCTGTAGTGGCATCTGCAAACCTGACATGAGTGCACTCCGTCAGTTCCTCCAGGGCATTAGTATAGACATGAACCAGGACAGATCCTAGGATGAACACTTACAGTTCTCCAGGTGTCACTGGTCTGCAGGCAGAGAAGCACTCGTTCACCTCAACCCTCCAAACCCCACCATCCAACCAGCCATCCAGACTGTAATGCCTTTAATTGGATACAATGCACAAGCATATAAAGGGGGTATGGTGTTGAAGCCTTGCTGAAATCCAGGGAAATGATAGACACTGCTCTCCTCTCATCTAGAAAAGCAGTCCTGTTCATCACAGAAAGATGCTAGGATGGCCAGGCATGACCTACCCTTGCTAATTCAAGTCACTCTCCCTTTCAGGTTCCCAGAAATGGGATTCAGAGGGCAAGGGCTGTGACACACCCTCACCAAAGTGAGGTGAAACAGCCTTTAGTTCCCCAGCTCGTCCTTTGGGACTTGTTGGAAGATGCATGCATCTCTTGTTCTTTGCAAGTCATCTGGGACCTCCCCCAGTCTCCATCACCATTCCAAGATGATGCAGAATGTCTTTACAATGGTGTTGGCTGGCGCTCTCAGCACCCTTGGATGCTGGCCATCTAAAGAGGTGAGTTACTCAAGTAGCCCCTGACTTGGTCCTCATCCACTGCTGGCTGTTCTCCTCCTCTCTGAGTCCTGCCTGAGGGCAACAGAGACATGGGAGACCTTGCAGGGAAAGACAGCAGAAAAGAAGTCATAGTGTACGTCAGACCTACCTGCATTTACTCTTTCTAAATCCAGTAGTGGCCCACTTTACTTTTCTTTGGTTTTCAACTCTTAAGGAAGCAGTAGTGGTTCACCTTGTTGCCCTTGACATCCCTTGCTAGCTTGAACTTTGGGGGAGCTTTGAGTCTCCTAATACAATCCCTGTTTCCCCAGACAACATTTCTAAACTCCTCCGTTGTAGCCTGCCCCTGCTTCCACCTCCTGTGTGCTGCCTTTTGGCACTGGAGCTCGGCGTTGAGGTTCCTGTTTAGCCCAGCTGGATTCTGGAGATGAAGGGTTGTTTTCCTGAGTATCAGGACAGATCCTTCCTGTGCTTGAGGAAGATGTCCTTAAAGGCCTCTCAGCGAGCTTAGACTTTTACCTTTCAGAGCTGCCTTCCCATGGGATCTCCCACTACCACCAGAGCCCTGAGCAGGCCAAGGTCTGCTTCTCTGGGATCCCAAACCTGAGCTCTGCTGCTTTCCGGCTTCAGTTCCCTTCAGAACTATGATGCAACAACTTCACGGTCACTGCAGCCAAGGCTGACACGTTAATGTCCCTGACCAGCCCTGACTCAGCCTCCTGGCCCACCTGGCTGCTGTGATAAGAAGTTGACCCTGAGACTCTCCAGGACCCAATGGGGCTGTTGGACCCAGTCACTTTGCCTGTCCAGTGAGGGCAAGGTTTGCTGATCTGGAGACTTCCTCAGGTTACCTACAGAAGACTTTGTCCACGTCCTCACCCTGACTGAGTGGTTCTAACTCCCACCTTCATGTCACCATCAGTGGTGCATCATCTGTTCCTAAGCCAGTAATGATTGCACAACCTGTTGTCTACCCCACCATACACATTCAAGTTGCCCCATCCTTTACAGAGGCCATGCCCCAGCCTCATTCTCCCACCTTTCCCAACCACCCCCCAGTGTCTCCTAAAGGACCTGTCTCTATCCTTCACAGTACCCAAAATTGTGCAACCTGACCCACCATGTCACCACAGCGGTTCCCTCAGAAGTTCTGTGATGGAATCAGGGGCTCCAGATCCTGCTGCCTGCGTCCCTTGCTGTGAGGGCATGGATGCACATTTGGTTTGCAGCCACTCAGCAAAGACTTCTCACATGCGGAAAACTGGAACTAAGCACCCTGGAGCCCCACGTATGCGAAGGCCTTTCTTCAGAGCAAAAAACTTGCTGGGAAGGATGACAGGTGTCAGGGTAATGATGAAATGAGATGCTCAGAAAGACAACAAGCCCTGCAGTTCCCAACACCTGAGAAAAACAGGCCAGGGCCATGCCAGGCTTGCATGAGAGGAGTTTGCTGCCTGAGGTGACTGTGCAGGACCTTGGGCCAATCTCCAGGAACACAAGGTACCCCTGAGAAAGTCCCTGGGTGAGGTAAGCCTGCAATCCAGCCAGGCAGTGGACATCAGTGGCATGTGTTTTCTTCATAGCATCATTAGGTGTGTAGAGGACAAGGGAGAAAGAATTGTCAGGGGTTGAGAGTAGAGGGACATGAATGGAGACCTGTCTCCCTACCCACATGGGTGGGATAGGTAGACTAGGCCTCCCTAACTGCGCGGGCAGGGTAGAGCTGGCCTCCCTACCGGCAAGGTAGGGATAGACCTGACCTCCCTAACCGCGAGGGCAGGGTAAACCTGGCCTCCCGACCGGCGCCGGTGGGGTATACCTGGCCTCCCTATCCATGCAGGCCGGGTAGATCAGGCCTCCCTAAACATGCGAGGGGGGTAGAGGTGGCTTCCTTATGGGTAAGGTCAGGGTAGACCTGGCCTCCCTAGCCGAGTGGGCAGGGTAGACCTGGCCTCCCGACTAGCGATGGTGGAGTAGACCTGGCCTCCCTATACGTGCGGGCCAGGTAGACATGGCCTCCCTGCTCAGGCGGGCCGGGTAGACCAGGCCTTCTGAACGGTGCAAGTGGGGTAGACCTGGCCTCTCTACCTGTGCAATAAGGGTAGACCTGAACTCCATACCCACACGGGTGGGGTAGACCAGGCGTCCCTAACCACGTGGGTGGGGTAGAGCTGGCCTCTGAGCCAGGAAGGTCAGGGTAGACCTGGTCTCCCTAGCCGAGCGGGCGGGGTAGACCTGGCCTCCCGACTGGAGCTGGTGGGTTAGACCTCCTCCCTAACAACGCAGGCATGGTAGACCTGGCCTCCCCATCAGCGCGGGCTGGGTAGACATGGCCTCCCTAACATCGGGGGCAGGGTAGACCAGGCCTCCCAAGCGGCGCCGGTGGGGTAGCCCTGGACTCCCTAACCACGCGGGCGGAGTAGACCTGGCCTCCGTACTGGCAAGGGCAAGGTAGACCTGGCCTCCCTAACCATGCGGGTGGGGTAGACATGGCCTCCCAACTGGCGCCGGCTGGGTAGACCTCCCTCCCTAACAATGAAAAGGTGATTCTTACACCTCACTCTTTCAGATGGGAGAAATGTCAGTGCTGAAAGAAGCATCTCTCTGTAGCTGAGGGAAGGATCATCAGTGATTGCCTCAGCCTGTTTCCCAGCAGGTTCCCCTGGAGCCCCAGGGACACCTGGAGGGAGCCCAGAGGGGGCAGAGAAAGGGCTGCCTTGGGCTGGTCCTCTGCTGCTGAGCTGGGCTGGGCTCCTGGGCTGGAGGGAGCTCATGGCAAGCAGGCAGCACTGCAGAGACACAGCTCTGCCCAGGAGCAGCTCCTCTGCAATGGGAGAGGAGGGAAGGGAGAGGGAGGTTAAAGGCAGTGTGGGGTGGGAGGAGAGAGGAGAGCTGACCTGGAGAAAAATCTTGACAGCCCTTCACAGGGTAAGTCTCTGGCTGCAGGGCAATGCAGCTGTGGTTCCTGGAATGATCTCCTAAAGCTGGCACATCCCACAGCCTATGGAATATGTCAGAGGGACTCTCACAGTTTCTGCAGTGTAGAGAAAAAGGCCATGCTTTGGAGCACAGCTTCCCTGCTGCACCCTCAGAGGGACAGGGCATGTCAGCTGCCTTCACCTGGGGATGGCTGCAGAGTGTGAAGGTGGGTGTGCAGCCAGGGGTGCCCAGGGCTGTCCTTCTGAGCAGGGTCCCTGCACCGTGGGGGGCTGTGTGTTGGGGCAGGGACTCTGCCACCGGTCAGGGTAAGTACTCAGCCTGCCTGGGGAACTGTAACAGCAGAGTGGGGAGAAGCTGTGGGTGGAAGAAACAACTTGCAGCAGGGCAGGGTCCGTCTGCTGACAAGAGGGTGCTGTGTGGGTCAGGGCTGCTCACGGCTCCAGATCACTCTCAGGATATTTCCAAGGACACTTTTCAAGGGGAATGTTGAAGCATGGACTACTATATCATAAGGATCTTCCCTGAGTCTGTGTTTTCAGTTTCCTACTCTGGGGAAATTTTTGGGAGAAATGGAAAAGGAGCTGTCATGCTTTCAGCAAGTCCCTGAGACTCCTGAGCTGTAGCTTGGGGTGATCAGTAAGTCTGAGAGGAGCCTCCTGAAGTAGAGCACAGGGACTGAGAACAACTGCCTGGCTGTGCTGGTGTCCGGGAGGTGACATGCACAAATGGGTAAGGGTAACTCTTTCCTGAGACTGCAGCTGACTCTACTCTTGCCTCTCTGAGCCAATCGATCCCTGCTCTTTTCCTTGGTTCTCCACTTGTCTGTGTTACTGTTATCTTTTCCTGCTGTCTGTTTCTCTGGGGATGGGAGTTTCAGCTGCAGAGTTACACACACACTGATCTTGTGGGACCTGCCATATAGCTGTGTCCATGGGAAGAAGTGTCGCAGCTTTCCTATAACCTGAGGGGTTATGCTCAATGGTGTCTGTGGGGCTGGGAAAATGAGCTGATTCTCCCTTACAGCGATGCCATCACATCAGGTCACTTGGCTATCACCTCCGAGTGTCCTTCCAAGCTGTTAGCTGCCCTGCAGGATGCAAACCTGTCTCATAGCAGCTTTCTGTGATCTGAAAGCCCCATAGAGAAGCACAGAGATGCTAGGACTGAGGAAATGCTCTTGGTTGGTGAAATGAGCCCGGTGTGTCCTTGGCTAGAAGCAGGGTGCTGAGACTTTGAGAAAGGGGGAGACATTTGGTGGTCTGCAGTGGATGTCTCTGCTCTCAGCAGTGCCTGGTGGCTTTTCGGTGTAAAACATGAAAGCATGTTCACCCTCCATCTCAGAAAGGTGCAAGCACAGTGCAAGTGGGAACTAGACAGAAGGACAGAGCAGCTCCCCCTCTCTCTGCACTAAGCCACAGGCAATCCTCTTGCCTTGCCTGGCTCACGCTGTTCTCCCAGAGTGCAGCAGAAATGCTGAAGGTTCCCGAGATCAAAGAAAGCTCCCCAGGGGTGATGTGGGCAGCTGTAAAAAACCCTAGAACTCTTAAACTGCTTTTACCTTCCTGGTTCCTTAGCACTGGGAGTGCAGATGCTGACAAGCCCTTCTGCATTAGGAGCGGTTTCAGCTGACAAAGTCACACACCAGACTGGCCCCTGCCCGCACCGATCCCATGAACCCACTGCTACAGAGCAGGGCTGGCTTTTCAAGAGCCCATGGGCAGAGGCCCTGCTCTTCATTGCATTCTGAGCCAGCACCAAGCAGGGCTGCAGCCACAGACCTGAAGGAAGGTGTCCTAGAAAACGAAAAGTGTCTGTGTGTGAGAGTGGGAGGGTCTATGGGAAATGGCTTTGATATTGCTCAGAGAACAATGCCCTGACTCTTCACTGTCTTTTTTCTACTTTGACAGCACCCCATTCCCAGAGGATGAAAATGTCCAACAGCAGCTCCATCACCCAGTTCCTCCTCCTGGCATTTGCTAACACGCAGGAGCTGCAGCTCTTGCACTTCTGGCTCTTCCTGGGCATCTACCTGGCTGCCCTCCTGGGAAACAGCCTCATCATCACTGCCATAGCCTGTGACCACCACCTCCACGCACCCATGTACTTCTTCCTCCTCAACCTCTCCCTCCTCGACTTGGGCTCCATCTCCACCACTGTCCCTAAAGCCATGGCCAACTCCCTCTGGAACAACAGGGCCATCTCCTACCCAGCATGTGCTGCCCAGGTCTTTCTGTTAGTCTTTTTGATCTCAGCAGAATATTTTCTTCTCACTGTCATGGCCTATGACCGCTACGTTGCCATCTGCAAACCCCTGCACTACGGGACCCTCCTGGGCAGCAGAGCTTGTGTCCACATGGCAGCAGCTGCCTGGGGCTGTGGGTTTCTCAGTGCTGTGCTGCACACTGCCAGTACATTTTCACTACCCCTCTGCCAAGGCAATGCTGTGGACCAGTTCTTCTGTGAAATCCCCCAGATCCTCAAGCTCTCCTGCTCAGATGCCTACCTCAGGGAAGTTGGGGTACTTGGAGTTGGTGTCTGTTTAGACTTTGGCTGTTTTGTTTTCATTGTGCTGTCCTATGGGCAGATCTTCAGGGCCGTGCTGAGGATCCCCTCTGAGCAGGGATGGCACAAAGTCTTTTCCATGTGCCTCCCTCACCTGGCTGTGGTCTCCTTGTTTATAAGCACTGGCAGTTTTGCCTACCTGAAGCCCCCCTCCATCTCCTCCCCATCCCTGGACCTGCTGGTAGCAGTTCTGTACTCGGTGGTGCCTCCAGCCATGAACCCCCTCATCTACAGCATGAGAAACCATGAGATCAAGGGTGCCCTGAGAAAACTAATGACTGGATGCTTTTTAGAAGGAGTAAACTGCCTCTTGTCTTCTGCGTAGTACTTATATCTCATTACAGACCCAACCTGTCTTTTGCTGGTCTTTTTATGGTGATTTTGGGTGTGGTTTTACTCCTTCTATTTTGCATTGTTTTACTTATCTGAATGCTTTCCACAAAGAAATGTCTTTATTCCTCCTGTTTCTAAATCACAGTCTATCCATCTTTTCTGTGCCCTGGAGGCTGTGCAAATGAGCTGTGCCCTTCTTTGTGTTTAAACAAAATAAAGGGCCCTGCAGTGTCTTTTTTTCTGAGATCCTTCCTCCGAGACCTTCTCTGCAGCTGCAGGGAGCAGTGCCTGTGTGCAGAGGGGAAGAAGAAAAGAGTCCCGGCACAGCAGCAGTGCCACAGAGCACCAGTGCTTGGTCTTTCCTGAGCTGCTCTCTTCCCACTTCCATGCTTTCCTTCTGAAACCTTGGGTTGGTGGAAGGCCTGAGTGCTCTTCAAGCTTGGTTAGAGCCCTGCGGTGTGTCAGGCCTGTGACTGCAGGCAAGGACAGGCAATGGGCACTTGTGTGACAGAGCTGGCCTCCATAGCAGCACTTCCATCATACAAGGGGATCTCCTCAGGCCTTGTGCCACGGATGCCCCCCAGCCCTGGGGCTCAGCCCTCTCCACCCCCGAGGAGCTGCTGTGCCCTTCAGAGGGTCTGGGGCTGTGGGGTGAGTGCCCAGAGCTCTGCCGCACCCTGTGGTGGGCACTGCTGTGGGGCCATGCCAGACTGGGCTGCACTGGGGAGAGGGCAGGGGAGGTGGGAATAGTTTAGGGGGAGCTGTGGTGGGCTGGAAAGTGCCCAGGAGAGAAAAAATATCTGTGTAGAGGTTGCAATGTGTGGCCATGCAGGGCAAGGACTGACACCAGGGGTTCGTGGTGCAGTGACGGGGCTTGTGGAAAACAGTGAAGACATGCAGGTACAGAGGAAAGGAGGAGGCCGGTCTGTTCCCCCAGTGCCATGGACAGACGCGCAATGTGGCTCAGTGTCTTTGTCACCCCCAGCATCTCTCATTAGCCATTTTCAGCACTTGCTGGTCACCCCATATTTAAGGGTGAGATTTGCTGGGAGGCCACCTCCACCTTCCTCCTGGGCCAAGGGCTGCTTTTGGGGAACAGACAGCCCTGCCCAGCCTCGCTCCTTCCCCAGACCCTGGCAGACCCTGGAGCAGAGCTGTCTGCAAAGCTCCACATGGGTCAAGGCTGTGGCAGGGCAGGGGTCGGGTGCTGGGGAAGCTGCAAAAGTAGGAGTGTTGTGGGGGAACTGTGATCTGAAGGCTGCCATTGGGATCACAATGGGGGGAACTTTCCCCATCTATGACTGTCCCCTTTCCTGTGCTGTGCCTGCAGAGTGGGGCTGTGGGACCGTGTTTGGGCAGTGGGGCTGTGCCAGCACAAGGACAGGTGCCATGACGCAGCTGCCAGGAGGTGTCAGCAAGGACAGGTACAAAGCAGGAATTTCCTTATATTGCATTTGTTGTGGAGGCATGAGTGTAGGAAAAAAAAATTCACTTGGAGATGCTGGTGGCAAAGGAAGTCAAAAGCAAACAGAAGAGCTTTGGTCACTTCTGAGAGACCAAGGCTGAACAAGGGCTGCTGCTGAATGGGGAGGGTGATTTAATAACAGCAGGCACAGCTGGGGCTGAAGGAATGAATGCCTGCTGTGCCTGAGTCTTTCCTGAAATGGTCTCCAGGCCCCTGTGCTCAGGGAAAGGCTTCAAGGAAGAGGAGAGCATGCATTGGCATGAAAGTCAGGAAATCCTGCAAGGACAGATGCCAGTTCCTGTCCCTGCAGGGGACTAACCCTGGCAATGGCAAGGGTGGTGTGTTGCTTAGCTGGAACGAGGCATTTTGGAAAGGTCTTGGTGGACAGCGAGATGGACAGGACAGAGCTGTGTGCCTTGGAAGCAAGGACAGGAGGACCCTGGGCTATAAGAACAGGATCACGGCCAGGTGACTGAGGGAAGGGATTATACCAAACACTGTGTCCAGATTTCAGATCCCAGTACAGGAAAGCTGTCGGCAAGCTGGAGCCAGTTTAGCAAAGGGCCCCCGTAATGGTCCGAGGCAGGAACACTTTACCTGTGAGGAGAGGCTGAGGGAGCTGGGTTTGTCCAGCCTGGAGAAAGGAAGATCTTGGGTGAAACATGTAGCAGCATTGCAGTGTTCCCAGGAAGACTGAGTCAGGCTCGTGTCCATGGTACGAGACACAAGGACAAGAGGCAATGAGCTGAAAGAAGGGGGTTGGTGTACATATAGAGAAAAGCATTTCCAACATGAGGCTAGTCAAATGCTGGAAGCTGTTTCTCAGGAACTTTGTGCGGGCTTTATCCCAGAAAGTGACCACGGCGTCTTTGGATAAAGCCCTGAGTAATCTGGTCTGGCCCTGCTTTGAGCAGGAGATTGGCCGAGAAACTTCTGAGGTCCCTTTTTGCCTAAATGGTGCTGTCCTTCCTCCTCCTTCATCTTTTCAAATGAGGGAAATCTCTCAGGTTCTCCCTGACCACAGAAATAATTCGCATCAGGTGCAGAGCTGCTTCACAGTTGACACCAAACAACCTTGGCCATGTTGTTTGATTCTCTTTTTATTCCCCCCACCCAAGCTCTTCTCTTGTACTGTTGCAAAACCTGCCAAGAGGAACAGCCTACCCTCTTAATCCTTTCCACATTGGTCTTGCATTTCTTGTTTCGTATCCTATTCCTGAGATGGTTGCTGTGGTATTTTCAACTTTGGGTAGCACCTTGGGTTAACTTTCCTCACAGCAGCTCCTACGGTGCTTTGCATTGGTGGCTGAAACAGTGTTAATAACACTGCCATGTTTTAGCTATTGCTAAGCAGTGCTTGCACAGTGTCAAGGCCTTCTCTGTTTCTCTCCATGCCCCCTCAATGAGTAGTTTGGATTGCTTGACACTAGAAGAGCAGGGGATGTCATTTAGCAAGGCCAAGCTTCTTGCTCTATATTGGTGTCTGTGTCCCTGTTTTTGGTAGCGGATGGGCAGCAGGAGCCCCTGGGAGAAGAGACAATGGGTTATCCCATGCCGGACACAGCCAAGTCCAACCAGCTCTGCAACAGACCTACTGCTGGCAAAAGCTAACCCATCAGCAAAGCCGGTGGCACCTCTGTGAAAGTGTATTTAAGAAAGGGCACAAATGCCAGAGTGGAACAGGAGTAAGGAAAAAAAAGAGTGTGAGGAAAATTCCTGCAAACAGCAAGGTCAGTGAAGAAGAGGGGGAGGAGGAACTCCATATGATGCAGAAGAGATTCCCCTGCAGCCTGTGGAGGATCAAATGCCAGAGAAGTTGGATATTTCCTGAAAGAACTGTAGCCTGTGGGAAGGATGCCACAGGAAAAGCATAAGGAGGGAGCAGCAGAGGTGACCTGTTAGGAACTGACTGTAGTCCCCATTCCCCCTTTTCCCACTCACAGGGAAAGGAGGTAGAGGAGTCAGCAATGAAGGAATGAAGCTGAGCCTGGGAAAAAAAAGGGGACAGGGGAGGTGCTGTTGTAGTATTTAACTTTTCTTCTCACTATCCAACTGCCCTGGGTGCAGCTGGGACAGAGTTAATTTTCACAGGAACCTGGGAGGGGGCACAGCCAGGACAGCTGACCTGAACTAGCCAAGGAGCTGTTCCATGCCATGCGACATCATGCTCTGTATATAAATGGGGAGTGGGCTGGGGGGGGGCTCTTGGCTTTCGGTGGGGGAAGTGGCGGAGCGTCGGGTTCCGGATGCTGAGCAGTTGCACTGTGCATCACTCATTCTGTATATCCTTTTATTAGTACCGTTGTTGTTGTAACGTCTCTTTTTGTGTTGTCCCAGTAAATTGTCCTTATCTCAACCCACGAGGTTCCAGGGTTTTTTTTCTTTTCTCCTTTCTGGTTCTTTTCCTCATCCCACCGGAGGGGAACAGGGAGGAGTGAGCGAGCAGCTGCGTGGTCCTTTGTTACCAGCTGGGCTGAAACCACAACAACAACCCTATTTGAACTGGTAATAAAATAAGTTCATTCTCCTCCTTTTGAGCCTGTTTTGCTCACGACTAATTGGGAAGTGATGTCCCTGATTTCATAACAAGCAATTCAGCATTTTTTTCCTTTTTTCTCCTTCTGTACTGTTGAGGAGGAGGAGTGAGAGAGCGGCTGGCTGGGCATCTAGCCCCTGGGCATCTGGCCGCCAGCTAAGGTCAACCCACCACACAGTCTCCCACAGTATTCTTATATCAATGCTAGGAAGCTACAGTCTTGATAGGTGGGCAAAGAGGTGAGTAAAAGACTGATTGGATGCATCAGGGTCTCTTCTGGGGCTTAATGATGCTATCAGTGTCCTGGAGGAGCTGACAGAGTTTTCAGATGACACAAACCTGAGGTGCGGACCAGTCTATACACCGGAGTGCTGCCTTCTGGACGAACCTCAACAAGTTGGCAGAGTGGGCCAAAAAGAACCTACTAGATTTCAGAGAGAAGAAACGCCAAGTCCTTCCCCTGGGGTGGCCTAACCCTGGGCAACAGCCCCCGGTAGGGTGCAGCTGAGCAGAAAAGGCCCTGGGGGTCATGGTGGACAACAAGCTGCCCAGGAGTCAGCAGTGAGCCCCTGCGGCCAAGAAGGCCAAGAGCAGCCTGCCTGTATGAAGAGAAGCATGGCCAGGAGATGAGGGGGAGGGATTCTCCCCCTCCATTCACTGCTTGCTAGACCACATGCACAGCACTGCACTGAGTTTGGGGCCTCCTGCCCCCAGTACAGGAAAGACATTGATCAACTGGAGCAAGTTCAGTGAAGGGGCACCAATACAGTCAGGTGTGTGGGGCTGTGCACAGGGCTGGAGAACTTTCCACCTGAGGAAAGGCTGAGGGAACACTGTTCAGTATGGAGATGAGAAGGCTTCAGGAAACCTCACAGGATCATTTCAGTACCTACCAGGCAGTTAAGAAAAGAAAGCCAGGCTCTTCCTCATGGTGCATGGTGGGAAAAGGAGAGGCAAGGGACAAAAGTTGAAAGAATGTTCAGGCGGGACATGAGGTCCATGAGGTCATAACCATAAGGTCACTTATGCACTGGAAGAGGTTGCCCTGAGAGGTTGTGCAGTCCCAGTCCTTGGAGGTTTTCAAGCCTTCTCTCCCCCTAAATATGGTCTCCAAACATTGAACAGAACACTCTTGCTCATGCAAGAAGGAAGCAAAAGCCTATGGCACTGGAAAAGCTCTGCCTCCCCTGGGCCCTCTCTTCCCTATGAGAGAGGTCTTCCACCAACCCCACCCTTCTTCCACCTCCAGCTTTGGCAGCTGCGTGTGTCTGGCCTTCCCACTTGCCTTCACCACTCACCTTTGTAACTGACGCCCGACGCATATCTTGGCACTCGCACTGTAAGTTGGCACCCACCCCACACCTGGAGTCTACCTGGCCATGGAGGCAGGGAGAGGCCAGGTCCCCTCTGCCCGGCGCTGGGCACAGCTTTTTCGTGGGAATGTCCCCAAAGAGCTCTCTTCATGTGTGTGTCAGCCTGTGGCCTGGCAGGGGTGGAACTGGGAGAAGGCCTGCTGGGGCAGGGCTGAAGTAGCTCAGCTGGGAGAGCGTTAGACTGAAGATCTAAAGGTCCCTGGTTCAACCCCGGGCTTCAGCACTGATTTTCTCCTGTAGATTTTTGCAGAGAGTGCCTGCCTGCCTGCCTTCTTCCAGCCTGCCCTGGCCCTCCTTGCTCCTTCACCTCTTGCCAGTGCACTGCCCCTGCACTGTAGCCTATGGCATTGGGCAAGACAATTGCCCCAGCTTTACCACCGTGACAATGCCATCCCTGCATATGGTCCAACTACCAACCTTTGAGTAAACAGCTGAACACATCACCCACCCTGCTGCAGAGACCCCAGCAGGGCTGTCCCAGGGCACTGTTTTGCTGTCAGGACAGTCCTCAGTGCTGAAGGAGTGGGAAGGTCCCTGAGCCCAGCCCACTCCCTCAGCCCCAGGCAGATGGAAGCTTGCTGTTCACCTCACCTCCAGGCATGCTGGGGGACAGAGGGTGCAGGGGGAGGCCCAGTGCCTGGAGGAGGGGGTGTAAGATTTCTGCCCCCAGGTCCTCTCCACCACATGCCCTGGGATGCCATAACAGCCTGAGAACACCTCACCCCAGGGAGGGCATTTCCCTCACCCTGTTGCACTGCTCCTGCTGTGGCGTTGGGGACGGATGTGTCACAGAGGGGTGTTGCGCTGGGTGGCAGAGGAGGCTCAGGGGTTTTCTCCTCTCCATCAGCCCACCCCAGAGTTGGCCACAGCATGAGAGAAGTGCCAGCAGCAAGAGCCTCCTCCCGTCCCATTGCCCTGCAGAGACGTTGAAGGGCAGCGCTCTGCAGTGCAGCCCTGTGCCAGGATCAGACCCCAGCAGAGAGGCAGGCCCGACTTCCCTCATCTCAGAAGGGTTCAAGTGCTGTTTTCTGCAGAGGGTCCCTGGGCACCCAGGGACAACAGGGCTGTGCTTGTCATAGACGCATCACGGGAGGAGAGTGTCTCTCCTGCTGGCAGGCATCAAGGGGATGGAGCTCAGTGGAAGAGCGCCTGCTTCGCATGTGGGAGGTCCTGGGCTCAATCCCGGGCATCTCCAGGGGTGGTGCTTTTGCCCTGACTGCCCAGCCTCAGGCATGTGTGGGCTGGAGCTCTGGCACTGCTCCTCTCCAGGCCCTGTGGGCCTGCCCTGCCCACCCAGGGCTTGGCTGTGAGGTGGGCAGGGCTGTGGGAGGGCTGTGTGCACTGCCTCTGCTGAGTCCCCTCTTGGAGGAGAAGCAGGCAGCTGTGCTGGACCTGAGCCCAGGTCACTGCCCTGAATCCTAGACCCACCCCACCCACTACCCAGGGACAATGTTTGGCAGCAGAGTGTGCCTGTGAGGAGACCTCAGGGAGGGCATAGACAGCAGCAGCACGCTAAGGAATCCTTTCTGGCTGCACTGGGAGATGTGGTGTGAGGGTGCTGGCCCAGCCCAGGTGTCCTTTGGGACCAGAGCCACACTGCCCTGGTGGCTTTCCAAGGCTAAGGGTCTAAGATTGTCCTGTCCCCAGGTGGAGATCCCATACCACATGGGAAGCACTCTGTGCCAGCAGGTAAGGGTGTCTGGGCTGGATGAGCACAGGGAGGGCTGTGGGACTCCCAGCTGGAGTTTTCCCTCCACCATCCTTCCACCATTGCCACTGGCTTGAGCAGAGCCTCAGCTCAGGGAACCTGGATCTGCTGAAGTCAGGCATAGCCCTGCAGAGGTGGGACTGGTGGGGCTGGTGCTGTTGCCGAAAAACTTGGAATAAAGAACTTATCAACACCAATTTAGTGTAGATAAGCAGATACTTCTTTATTGACGGCTGGTTGCGCGGGTGAGTCCTCTCACGAACCACGCACCCCTGAACACCAAAATCATACACCTTCTTTTGAACTTATTCATACATATTCATTAGATTTCTGAGAAATGTTATGCATATTCATTAGATTTCTGGGAAGTTATTAGCATATGTAAATGTCCTTTACGCAGGCTCAGTGAAGGTCTCTGGTGGTCTTCAGAAGCCCTCTGGTGGTCTTCCATAGTCTTCCTCACTTTGTCCGATAGTTGACCTCTCTTTCGTGATTCTGCGCAGTTCGATTTTCGCCATCATGTATTAGATTTACATAAAAGTACATTCAATGTTAATTCTTGAATTTAACATTTCTAGTGATTGGCCCTCAGTCACACCACCTTATCAATATTCTTATACTAAAACAACCATTGGCTAATCTCACTTAACTCTACTGGTTGGAATCCTTGATAATGAGATCGAGGCAGGAAGGGTAAGGGGTTTCCAAAGAGCAAACTGGTGTCCATAACGGTTTCCTTAGTTTCCTAAAACAAAACACTACAAACCAACAAATCTTTGTCAAAGTTTCTGTGGTTCACTGATTTCAGACAATACTTGAATTCTTAGAGTTACACATAGTACATTTTCTAAAGTTCCTAAGTTCCTATGACTACATTTCAAACTTAACACTCCCATACCTATGCTTCACAATTTTCTACTTCTTCATCAAACCAAACTCTTTTATATAATTAGATTTTAATTTCTTTATCAAAATCTTTGCAACAGTGCCCACCTCTTGTTCCTGGGGTGTTTGGTGACTCCGTCAATACTCCATAACTACTGTGCTGGTAGGATCATGGAGTCACAGGTCTGTCCACAGCCATGCACAGGCAGGGAGGGCCAGGAGATGGTGCCTCGGCTGCTCCCTGGCAATAACACCCACAAACAAAATGGGGCATGAGACACAGACTTTCACTGCAGGGTGCCCAGCACCCTGGTGAGCCAAAACTCAGAGAAATAAGGCTGCTCTCCTATGGGCTTTAAACAGCCAAGCTCTGCCCAGCATGGGGGCCGCAGTGCTGAGACTTGGGGTCTCACTGTGACCCCCCCCTCAGGCAGGTCCTCGGGAGCCGCAGGAACAACCACAGATCTGGGCTACAGTGACAATCTTGCTTTGCTGCAGAGAATGGACCCAGCCTGCAGGGCCAGACTGTTCAGGACCCCAGATGCCATGAAAAACAGGTTCTTCCTGCTCAGGCGTGCTGCCCCCTCAAGCACACACAGGCCCTTGGCTCATCTCCCCAAGGAGGAAGAGGAAAATGCCTGCCAGGTGCCAGAGTAAGGGAGAAATATTACCCCTGTGGGAGGGCAGAGCTGGCAGCGAGGTGGCACAGGACAGACGCTAGGTTCCTCTCCCCAGTCCCCACTTGGAGCTCCTTGAGTCTGCATGTCGGCGTCCATACTGCCCATAGTCCCCACCATCCTGTGTTCGGAAGATAACACTCCCCCCTTCTTTACTTCACTTTTATACCTTACTTCTCTGAGATGCAGGGCTGGAGCTTGCCCCCATGGGAGTTTTCCAGGGGTTGGAGGCTGTGCTTGCAGTGCCCATGTATGTCACCCATGACCGTGGGGGTCTCACCTTGGGAACGCTGCTCTCCTATGGGGTCTGCCAGCAGGAAGGCTCTGGGGTATGGGGCAGAGGGATGTGTGTGCCTGGGCTTCTCCCAGATCCCCCCAGGATCACCCCAGGGATGGAGGAGCTCCCAGCAGAGAATGGGGCAATGCTGAAGTGGGAGAGGATGTTGGTGACAGCCACCTCTTCTCCCCTAGGGCAAGATCCTGCTGCTTGCAGCAGTACTGAGCTCCACCAACTCCCCAAAGGGAACCCTGCCACAGACAGCCAACGCACCTTCCAACCCGCAGCAGAGGAGCCTTTTGGGGAAGTGCCAGAGGGGTGTGGAGACCCACCAGCGGGAGCAGGGAGGGAAGTTTGGGCACCAGGTCCTGCCCAGGTGTCAAACCCTTCTCCCCGCCTGGTTCCTGCATAAGAGATTTCTCTGCCCATGGGCACTGGGGCAGGTGAAAGCCACAGCCAAGGGAGAGGAACCCTGGCTCAGCTCCCAGCAGCGCCTCTTTTAGGGGAGGGACACAAAATCTCCTCTGCCATGGAAATGTGCCCACGTGAGCATCCTCCCAGATGAGCCCTTCTCCAGGCCAGAGGCTGGACCATGGCTTCTGGCTGCAGCACACATCTCTTGGGGATACTTTCTCCATCCTCCCAGCCCTCCAACAGTGCTGAGGGAAAGGTGCCCCCATCCCCCCTGCTCCCATCCCTCTTGTACCCGCACACAAGTACCGCCCTGACACAAATCCAAACTGACATCCCTGGTGAGGCAGCAGGAGGGCAGGGGGCTGGAGGAGAGCAGGAGGAGGGGGTTCAAGGGCTGCCATGGGGCCTTACAGCCTCTGCTCAGAAAGAAGGCAGCTCAGTGCCTTGACAAGAGTGCTCAGGGTCTGCGAGGGCCCAAGGCAGCAGGAGCAGCCCATGGAGACTGGGGTCCTGGCAGAGCATGAGGAGAGGGAATCCCAGCCCCGTGTGTCCCAGAAAGCGGCTCTACACCCTGTGCTGGGGCAGTGGGGAGCAGAGCTGCCTCCTAACCATGGTGGGAGGTAATCCGTGGGCCATCTTCCCCCCTGGGGCTGGCTGGGGTTTTCAGGGCACTGCGGCCACCTCAGGGCTTACTCTGACACGGCAGCTCTGTCATAGCCTCTGCACTGTGGGACCAGCATGGCCCAGGCCCTGCCTGAGGCAAAGAGCAGCTGGGAAACCCTAGGGCGAGGAAATGGGTGCTCGCACTGGGGTGCATCACGGGACCTATCAGAGAGCCATTTGGACTAGAAACTGCCTGTGGCCAGCAGGATGGAAATGTCTCTGTCAGCAGGATTATTCCCCAGGGACCATGGGCTCTCGCTGCTCCACAGCCTGACCCCCAGCCTGCTGTCCCTGAGACATGCCCGTTTCCCCACCTCCATGACTTTGTTCTCTGCTCCTCCTCATCAGCCTCAGGAAGATGCCCTCACACTTGGGCAGGCAAGCACCAGCTCCGGGTCAAAGCCCCCAGAGACTTTTATTAGGAACAAAGATGATGTACAGCATAAAAACGGGAATAAAAATAGGGGAAACTCCAGGCGGTTTCTGTTGCCCATGAGACAAGCAACATGGTTCCCAGGTGCTCACGGCTCTCCCAGCTCCACAGACCTCTTCTCCCTCCTGGCTGCACGCAGCTGCACAGCAGGGATGGGCTCTCATGGCCTGGGGCTCTGGGACTGTTGTGCACAGAGCTCCGGTGTCACAGCCATTGTGTCCTCAGGGGGATGTGCCAGAGACACCTCTTCAGCATCATCATAGCCCATGCTCCCCAGGGACAGGGGCCACGTGTCTCCTTCAGCTCCAGGCACCCCAGCACTTGTCCAGGAGCGCAGGCTGGCCCCTGCAAGCAGCAAGGCAGGACAATGCAGTTCGGCCCATGGGGTCTGTACAGCATCTTCCTCCCTGCTCCTCACCACATTCAGCTCCTTCTCCTACCCCTAGTCCCTCTAAGGAAAACGCCTGGGACAGGTTCCCCCTTCCCAGGAGGCTGGGGTCTCAGGACAGCAGTGACTTGGGTGACCCCAGGGTTGGCACCCCAGGAACCAGCAGTGCTAAATTTCCCTCTCACCTCCGGGTGCATCCCTGGGCTCTGCTCCCTCCTCTGGCTCCCTGGGCATTTCCCTCTCTCCCTGCCCAGGGGCAACATCCTCCACGGGATCAGAAACCTCCCTGGCATCATCATAACCATCTGCTGGGTCACCTCCAGGTGGGACAAGAACATCTGAAAAGAGAGGGGAGCTGGTGACAGTGAGAAGATACATCCTGCAGAGCAGAGCGAAGATGCGCAGGGACACAGGGCTGAGACACGGGTATTGGCAGCACCACAGGAGACCCCCATGTCCTCCCCATCTCCAGTGGTGACACTGAGAGACACCTCTGCCCATCACAGGTCTTCAGGGAGATCAACTCCTTCTTGCCTCTGTTACCTGGTGCTGATCCCAGACCGTCCTCCTCCTCGCTGACCCCAGGGTAGGGCTGCAGCTGGGTCAGGGACTCCTCTGAATAGGAGCCTGCAGAGATGCACAGTGGCTATTATGAAGTGAGCGCCACTGACCTGCATCGTGGTCAGTGCTGCTGGGGAAGGGGGACCCACAGAGCTGGGGCTGCGTGGGGAGGAGGGCTGGGAAATCACCCTGCATCCCTGGGGCAAACCCTGTCTCAAAGGTGCTCCCAGAGCTGCCCTAGGACAGCCCCTTCCCTCACTCCGCGGGTGTCCTTGGGGTGCAGGGGCAGGAAGAGAGGGGCTGTCCAGCTGGGACAGGCAAAGCTGTTTGTTTGGGAGAAAGCTCCCGTTCCAGGCCCAGGACCTGGATGGTCTCCCCACAGACCACGTGGCCCCAGGAGGGCCGTGGGCTGGGGGGCTTCAGGGAATCAGCCTGGGGTTGGGGCCAGGGGAAAGGGTCCTGCAGATGTGCCTCCAGGGAGGACCCACACCCACCTGAGCGACCAAACCTCGCCTGCTTCTCCCACGCTGGGCTGTAACCAATCTCCTCATACAGGCCCTCAGGGAAGGGCTCCTGAGCACTCCTGGAGCCTGGGGACAGAGGTAGGGCTGGCAGAGGGACAGGCAGAGGGGCAATGGGATCACACTGCGCTGCCCCAAACCTGTTTCTTGGGCCAGCCCAGGACTGGCCCGATGGCACAGCCCCACTGCACTGTCCAGGCACAGCTGCCACATCCCCAGTGAGGGCAATGTCACCATGGAGATTATCTGGGGCAGCGTCACCCTCACATCATCCCATCGGAGACAGCGCTCATGCCCCTCTGGCCCCAGGGTCACGCACCCCTTGTCTGACCCTGGAGCAGCTCCCATGTTTCTTCCACTTGGAGCTTTCCCCTATCTGCCCCACAGGTCTAGAGCAGCCAGGGGATGGGCAGGTCTGGGCAGAGGGGACAGCCTGCGGGCCTGACACCACGGGGACAGACCGTTCTGCCCTGCACTCCTCCCATCATCTCCCTTGTCCCAGAGTCCCCCCCAGCACTACCCAGACCATTGCCAGCCTTGGCCATCTCCCTTCTGCTCACATTTCCCCCAGCCCCGCTCTTCCATTTCTTTCCTTGCCCCATCGCTACCTCCCCCCGCCTCTGGGCTCTCTCCACCCCTTGCTGCTGGTGCCCCACAGCCAAGCACTCAATGGGGTGGTGCATGGGACAGGTGGCAGCACACGGTCTCATGCCCCCAGCTCTGCCTGTGCCCCCCACTGACACCCCGCAGCCCTTCCAGGAGGTATTTCCCCCTGGGACCGCTGTGGAAAGACCAACCTCTGCGCCCAGCCCTGGTGCTTAGTGCTTGCCCAGCCAGGAGGGCCAGGAGCAGGCAGAGAAGGGCCCCCAGGATGATGCAGATGATGACGGGCACCGAGACTCTCCCGCTGCCACTCAGACGGCCCCGGGGGGAATCTGTGTGGGCAAGAATATGGAACGGCCAGCACCAGGCCTGGGTGAGGTGGGAAAAGAACCATTCCTGACCCCCATCACACAAGGCAGCAGGGGGTGGAGGGCCCCAGGGATGAGCGATGGAGAAGCTTCTACCCTGATGAGTAAATTACAACCTTCCCTACCCCCCTCACCACCAGACCAGTGCCTTCTCCTGGGAGTTTCACACCCCAGCAAGGAGCCCCTTCCACCCAGCTGGGGGTCACAGTCTAGCCCTGGGGATACCCAGCCCCAGGGGCAAGACAAGTTACCTGCTCGGGCTGGGACTGCTGCTGTCGTGGGTGTAGCTGCAGAGGAGGAAAAGGAGAGTTGGGCTGAGAGGGTGGGTGTGCGGGTAGCGGGGAGCCTCCCCCCCAACACACCGTGTGTGTGTCTGTGGATGTCCCTGACACATCCCACCCAAATTGCCTCTCCTGTGGTGCTAGAAAGAGAGGGCGGGATAGGGCTCAGTGCCTCTGCTGCGGGTGGCAGGCAGGATGGCACAGGCAGCCCAGGGGATAACCCTGGGGCTGCAGGGCCCCACAGGCAAAGGCCAGAAGACGTCCAGTTCCACCGAGGCTGCTCCCCACTTGGCACCAGGCTCCTGCACTCCACAGAAATGTTCTTCCTCTTGGGAGGTTACGGGCCATGCCAGGACCAAGGGGGCAAACGGCCTTCCCCCTGAGCAAGGGGTCCCAGCCCTGCCACTCACCTGAGCAGTTTACACCAGCATCTTCCTTGTGCCGGCAAGCACCACCATCCCCAGGCCGGGCCCAGCAGTCCTGCAGAGACAGCTCTGTCCCACGGCACTCCACCTGCTCCAGCCAGATGGGGCCCGTCCCCATCCCAAACGCAGCCTCATGCAGGGCAGACACCGCGGGGCCACAGCCCAGCTGCCTGCACGCCACCTCGGCATCCTGCATGTCCCAGGAGTCGTCGCACACCGTCCCCCAAGAGTTACGGTGCCAGACCTCCACTCTGCCCGAGCACCTGTCCTCACCTCCCATGGCACGAATCTTCTCCCTGTCTGGAGAAGGCAAAGACCTCCCATGGCACGGAGACAGCAGGCAGAGCCCTGCCGGACAAGAAGCACCCACAGAGGAGCAGCTCCCTACCTGTGCAGCTCGTGGAGTTGGGGCACGGGGCCAGCGGGATCGAGGGCATTTCTGGGCGTCTCCCTGAAGAAGGAAACACTGTGGTGAAAGGGCTGGTTTGGGAGATCGTGCAGAAGAGAGCAGGGCTGAGCTCTGCTTGTTCCTCCCTCTGCCATCTCGATCACCTCAGCAACTGAACCCTGGTCATCGAGGGGACAGACACAGGACTGCAGGGGGACCCCGACTGCTCAGCCCCAAAAGGTCCCTGTTTAACAAAGCAGCAGGAGCGTGTCTGTGGAGGGGAGGCTCTCCTGAACCCTGTCTGGTCTCTTCTGAGACCTCACCTGGAGATGCCTCTGCCTCCCCCAGGTGCTGCTGGCAACCTGGGTGGCAACTGCTGCTGGACGTGTGTGGCTGTGATCGCTTTTCTGCCACCAGCAGTAGAAGGGACTGACATGAGAAGGAAAAGCCCCTCCAAGTTCTTCCTCTGCATTTGGCCATACCCAGCAAGGAACAGGAGCTGGGGTGGCACTGGGGTGCCCAGGTGGCTCAGAGTTACCATTACAGGTGATGTGGGTCTCCTCTTGTGGGTCTTCACATGACCGTGGGTTCCAGGGAGCAGAGGGACACTGCCAGAAGGAGCTGGTTTTCTCCCCACACTGCACATAATCCAGCCACGTAGGGCCAGACACCCTTCCGTAAGGCAGCTGTGTTTCCAGGGATCCTCCATCCCCGCAGCCCAGCTCCTTGCATGCCAGAGACACCGTGTGGAGAGTCATTGAGTTGGAGCAAATGCTGCCCCATGTCCCGTTGTAGAAAACCTGCAGGCGCCCGGAGCAGCCATCACTGTTCTCCAGCCTCAGGGCCACGAACTCTGGAAAGAAAGGCACCAAGGGGGAACAGGCTGGTCTGGGGCTGTGGGAGCCAGGACACCTCTGCACCCCCCAGGCCCTTAGCCGGGCAGCACCAGGGCCAGCACGTCCCCCTTGCACCCAAGGGCAGAGAGAAGTCCCTGATGGACAGACACCCCTGCCCTTCCTGCTAACCCTTAGGGATGGCTGAGCTCCCCAGGGACCCGCAGTGGGACTGAGGGTACCTGTGCATGGGTGTCCACAGGACATGCTCGGCCAGGAGCTCAGAGGCAGCCAGGGACAGCCTTGGCCATGCCCGTCTCTCCTTGTGTCCTGGCCTCCCCAGGAACCAGGTTCCCACTACAGCTCCCACCACAGACCTGAGCAGATGACTCCCGCATCCTCTTTGTGCTCGCAGTCGTGCTGCCCCCAGGGACTGGCAGGGCAGTCCCAGAGAGCAGCTTCGGAGCCAGAGCAGTTGACGCCATCCAGCCAGATCTGCCCGGAGCCTGCCCCAAACTGAGCAGAGCCGGCTGCCTCCACTGCCCCTCCACAGCCCAGCTGGTGGCAAACGACGGCGGCATCAGACAGGTCCCAGCCATCGTCACAGACAGTCCCCCAGATGCCCTGGTAGTAGATCTCCACTCTCCCAGCACAACGCCTAGCCCCGTTCACCAGCCGGACCCTCTGGCTCCCTGTAGTGGGCAGAAACCCCAGTTGCTGTCAGGGGCCGGCTGCCCACCCACCCCATCACCTGGGGGGCCCGTGCAGTGCCACTCACCCCAGCAAATGACTCCCACGTCCTCCGCAACCCCTGCCGCCGGTGCACTCTTGGGCAGGGAGGTGTTGCAGAGGGCCAGGTTGACCTCGTGCCCTGCGCACCGGACCCCTCGCAACCCCACGGGACCCGTCCCTCGCTCAGGCTTCGGGGGGTTGTAGGCTGTCCCTGCCTCTCCGCACCGCAGCTGCCGGCACACCACGCTGGCCTCCTGCACGTCCCACTGGTTGTCCAGGACTCTGCCCCATGTCCCATTCTGGAAGATCTCCACTCGTCCGTCACATCGGCTCCCTCCACCCACCAGCCGCAGGGATGCAAAGCCAGCTGAGCCTGGGGAGAGCAGAGATGCCACAGCCATTGGTGGCACTGGGGAGCATGGCATCCTTCAGGGAGCAGGGCGAGGGGGGATTTTCTGATCACACACAACAAGATCGAGCCTTTTGCTGATGAGAAGCAAGAGCAAAACCTGGGCCCTCTCTGCAGCTCACACCCAGGTCTGATGCTGTTGGGGGCACCCAGGCACCTGCTGCCTGGGTGGTGGGATGAGGCTCTGCAGAGCTCTCTCTGGGGATGGGATGCAGTTGTCTGCAGCCAGAGAGGTGGAGCACAGCCCTGCAGCCCTGTCCTGGGCTTGTCCCACAGTAGGAGAATGGAGGAGCCCAGGCCTGGTGGTGGTGCTGGGACCTGAGCCACTGCCCTGGGTGGCAGATGCCTGCCTCTGTTCAGCCCTCAGCTCTCCCAAAGTAGAGCTGTCACTCTGAGCAGGCAAAGCCCTCCAGATGGCTCCTGGGGAAGCCAGGGTTTCTCCAGGGAGAAATTCAGCCTTGCACTGTTGTGGGATCCCTGGTTTGCGTGGCCACATCACACACAAAGGGCAAATGGAGTTAATGCAGCATTTTTCCAGCACTCACCTGAGCAAACGACAGCAGCATTGTTCCCATGGGAGCATGGTGAGGCTCCCAGGGTGATCACTGGGCACTGTCCCAGATGGGCTTCTGTCCCGTCACAGTGGAATGAGTCTCTCCAGATGGGGCCAGTCCCTCTCCCAAAATGCTCTCCTCCAGGAATGGACTCAGCAAACCCACAGTTGAGTTGACGACAGAGAACGTGGGCATCCGAGAGATCCCAGCGGGAGGCACAGAGGCTCCCCCAGGTCCCCGACACCTGGGCCTCTACCCTCCCTGCACACGCTGTGCTGCCGTTCACCAGCCTGAATCCTGTGTATGCTGGGGACAGAGGAGGAGGAGAGAGGGTGGATTGGTGCTCGTGTACCCTCGGTAGCTAGCGGAGAGGCCAGAGGAACAGCATGCCTTTCTTCTCCTTCTGCACTATTTTCATGCTGCAGACAATGCCATCATCCCTCCTGTCCTCACACCTGCCCAGCACAGTCCTTGCTCTCTTCCCCAACCCCTGGCACAGCCCTGGTGTTCAACACCTCCCTAAGTCCTTACGTGTGCAGGTGACAACAGCGCTGTTCGCGTGGGTGCAGGGCTGGTCCCTGGAGGACCCTCTGCGGCAGGAGGTGAGGCGGGATTCATTCCCCACACACTGCAGCTCTCCATCCCAGATGGGACTGACCCCTTCTCCAAAGTGAGCTGGCCCAGTGACAGGCAGGGCCATGCCGCACTGCAACTCCCTGCAGACCACATCAGCAGCTTTGGGACTAAAATGTGAATCACAAACAGTTTTCCACTGGTCCCCGTCATGGATCTCCACACGTCCTGAGCAGTGGCTCTTCCCTTCCACCAGCCGGACAAATCCTGGAAAAAACCCATAAAAACTGGGAGTTCCCAAAGCCCTCTGGCAGTGAAATGCCCATGCCCTACATCACCTCCTAGCAAGCTGTGACCAAACTGCGCATTGCACATCCCAGAGGAAGTTGTTGGGGGAGCGTTGCTGACACAGGCACATCCAGACCCCCACGCACCCCATCTCTACAGCCTCAGAGCACTTGAGGCTGCGTGTCTGTCGCAGACTCACAGCCACAGGTACTGCTCAGACAAACTGCTCCCACACAAGGTTCCCTGTGTTGCCTGGCATGGTCTCCCCAGCACTGCAGTAGTGTGAGCAGTTTGGATCCAGGAGAACCGGCCCAGATGATAATGACTGCTGCAGCCTGCTCTGCCCCACCAAGCTCGGAGCCAGGCTCAGGAACCCCTTGGAGCCACTGGAAATGCACCCCATTCCCAGGTGGTTCTCGGGCCATTGGGGCACTGCTATTAGGTGGGACAGGGCACAGATGTGGTGCAGGTGTACCTGCTGTCACTGTCTTCACCAGCCCCCAGCTCCAGTGCCTGACTGGGGAGGGGGTCCTCAGCCAGGGCCAGAGTACGCTGCCAGGTGTGCACATCCCCTGCCAACAGCTGGGTAGAGGGCAGGAGAGTGGGCAAAGGAGCAGCCCTGGGTTGACACAAGCTCCCAGTGCAAGGACGGGCACCAAGGAGAACCAGAAAGTGCTGGCAAATCCCCTGTGGCACAGGGCAGGCAGGGGCTGGGGTAGGCAGGAAAGACTGGGCAGCAGGTCAGCACTGCCTGCACAGGGCTGTTTCCCTGTGGGCTGGCTCTCATGGGGTGAGCCTGGAAGAGGAATGAAGTGGCCATGGGCCACCCTGTTCTTCTGCCCAAGCCCAGCACTCCTCCCCTCTAAGCAGCCCCTCTGCTTTGGGGAACTCATGTCTGCCAGGGGACACAACCCAAAAGTCCCCGGCCACCTTGGGCCCTTCCTCAGGACTGTGGGCGGCCATGTGAGCTGCTCTCACTGCCTCTGCCATGGTGAGACCTGGTCCTTGGTGCTGCCAGACAGGTCCTGGCTGAATGGGAGGAGAAAGATGGGAACCAAAGGAGACTGCAGAGCAGGGCATGGCATTCGTCTCCCAGCCAGAGGCTCCGATGGAGGGTGGGCTGAGCCACGTCCCAGGCCAGGCAGTGGTGAGTTTGCCCAGGACGTTCCTCAGGGACCAGGGAAACCAGCAATGACAGTCACAGCTCGGCAGTGTGCCTGGCCACACCAGGACCTGCTCCAGTACCCCTCCGTTGTTCCCTGAGGGTGCAGCCAGGTCCCTTCCCCCATCCTGGCCACAAAGGTAGGGAATGGGCTGGCCCCTTACCTGAACACGTCACTCCAGCATCCAAACGGTGATCACAGTACTCTCGAACCCATTCTGTGTTTGTGCAGTCAGACAGGGCAGACTCGGTGCCATCACACTCTACACCAAACATCCAAATGGGGCCAGATCCTGGCCCAAAGTGTGCTTCCCTGTGAGCTTCAAGAGCAGATCCACAGCCCAGCTGCTTACAAACCACTGCAGCATCACTCATCTCCCAGAAGTGACCACACACGGTCCCCCACTGGCCCTGTTGTTTCACCTCCACTCTTCCAGCACAGCGCCAGCTGCCACCCTCCAGCCTCACCTCCGCAGCTCCTTCAAACACCAACATGGGACCAGTCAGAAGAGCACCGAGCCCTAGACTGCAGGTCTGGGAGCCCCCCTTCCCACGCGGAGTCACAGGCACCAGCATGGGAGCCCTCCCCCTTCCACGCTGTCCCCAGGCCACTGTGGGAGCCCCTCCTCTCCCCACGGGCTGTGCAGGCTGGGGGTGCCCAATGCCAGCCCTGCTGGGCCATTCACCATCTCACAGCCCTTGGCACCTCCTTCCACTTCAACAGCCCCATGCCCGTGTCCACCTCCACACTGTGCCCCCGGGCCCTGCCCAGGGCACCATCTCCTCCCCAGCCCAGCACACCCTGCACAGCCCCGTGCCCCCAGGCCCACAGCTTCCCCTGCCCACCACCTGCCCTGGCACCACCTAAACCCACACCACACCCCGAGCTTTCCATGTCCTCAGGGAGCACCGAGACAACCCCAAAGATAACCCCAACGCATGTCCCCTCCTCAACCCCTGGCATCAGCCCAGCCCCCGTGCTTGGCCAGGGCCCCTAGGAAGGAAACTTCTCTGCCACCTGTGGGTGCAGACAGCCCTGTCCCCTTCTCTCCGTGGGGCACAAACTGCCTTCCTGGGGTCGGGACTCCCCTGCAGCCTGGGGGCAGCGAGCAGCACACAAACCCTCCAGGGCACCCTAGAGATTGGCTGTGCCCTGGGGATCGCTGAGTGCTGCCATCACCAGCTGGGTCACCGCCAGCCTCAAGGGTACAGCACCGGGGAACAAGGGGTCCCAAAAGGGTAACCCAGGATGGGGTGTCTATAAATGCAGCCAGGCATGGGCTGCCATAAGTGCAGACAGGCCCAGGGAAAGGCAGAAGGTCCATGGGCTTGAACACCTTCTGACCCTTGTCTCAGGGGAGCCTGGAAAGGAACCGCATTCCCAGTAGGATCCCCATGACCCCACTGGCCCCAGGAAGTGGGATGAGGGAACCGGCACTTACCCCTGCACAACTGGACCCAGAGGAGAAGCCACAGCACCTGCGGGAACACCAGTCCCTCTGTCCGCATCCTGAGAGTCCTGCCCTGCCGACGCAGCACTGCTGCACCCCACTCCCTGTCACGGCTCCCGGGAACTCACGGGGACAACAGTAATGGGAGGGCAATATATCTCTGCAGATGCCAACCCAGCTACAGGAGGAGCCAATCGAAGCAGCAGCACCTTTTTAGACATTATCGGGAACCATCTCCCCTCCGACACAGCCCAGCCCTCCAATGAACTTCTCCAGCGCCATTCATGACCATATATGAGAGATGGCTCCGCTACAGGTGTCACGTCACTGTGGTGGGGGGCCGACACAAGACAGGGCCAGTTGTGGGGGGGAACAGGTTTTTCACCCCCTGAACTGTGCCGTGTGGACTAGGAGCACTGAGCATCTCCTGCACCAGGCACATCCAAGAGCCCCAGGTGTGAGTGTCCAGCCACCCCTGTGCCATGGGAATCACAGGGCTGAGACTGCACCGGGGGCTGTGTCAGGAAGGGAAGGAAACAGCCCCTGCCCCTGCTTCAGACGCCGCTCTGCTGGGAGCAGCAGCTGGGAAAGGGCCTTGGCCAGGGGAAGAGCTCCATTCCACGAGTGCCCGCTCGTTCGTCCCTCCCCGGAGAGCCCCATGGTGGGTCCCTCGCAGAAGCCGGAGACGGAGCTGGGACATGTCCCTGCCCAGCAGCAGACATGCAGCCCAGAGGCTCAAATGTGTCCCTGACTCTCGGCATGTCACCGAGGGGCCGTTATTCCCCGCGGGTGGCTCGGGAGCTGCAGCCTGCAGGTGCACAAACCACAGCCCACGTGACCTCGCAGCGCTCCCCGCGCTCCGGAGGAAGTCTGTGGTTTCCTCCTGGCGCCGTGCCCAGGCACATCCCTGCGGTGCCCCCGAGCCACCCCTACCCCGACTGCTCCAGCCAGGGCTGCAGGGGCAGCTCCTTCGGCCTCGCAGACACGGGGCCGGGCGGATCCCGTCCCTTATGATGCCCCTCTGATGCACGCGGCCACTCTGCTCCGAGCCCCACGGCCATGGGGTGCCATTGGGGATGTGACCTCACACGGCCATCGCTGTGCACTCACAAGTTACACTGTCACACGTGTGTGTGTGCGCGCTGTGTATGGGCTTCCACTGACGATGTTTCTTCCAAAAAGCCGCATTTCAGTGGGGCCTAAATATTATTTCGATGACGTCAGAAGCACCCACACAAGCCATATGCCAGCTCTTTGCCTAAAAGCTACTCCGGCACCGGTGAAATCCCAAGCTCTTACACAAGCCATGTGCCTGCTCCTGGTCCAGCCGCCACTCAGCCACAGGTGATGTCATAGCATCTACAACTGCCACGTACCTCTTCCTGGCTTATCAGGTATTCAGGCACTGCTGACATCACAAAGACGTTCACGAGCCATGTGCCAGCTCCTGGCCTATCATCTGCTCAGGCACCAGTAGCCTCACAAGCACCTACACAATCTATAAGCCTGCTCCTGGCCTATTAGCTACTCAGGCATGAGTGACCTTATAAGAACCTGTACAAGCCATAGGCCTTCTCCCGGCCTATGAAGTATTCAGGCACTATGATCTCCCAACGCCCTACACAAGCTTTTGGCCTTTGCCTGGCCTATCAGCTACTCGGGATTCAGTGACCTCACAGCCACCCGCACAAACCACATAGAATCATTTAGGTTGGAAGAGACCTTCAAGATCATCGAGTCCAACTATCAACCATGCCCACTAAACCATGTCCTGAAGTACCCCGTCCACTTGCTTTTTGAATACCTCCAGGGATGGTGACTCAACCACTTCCCTGGGCAGCCTATTCCAAGGTCTCTCAACCCTCTCGGTAAAGAAATTTTTCCTAATATCTAACCTAAATCTCCCTTGCTGAAACTTGAGGCCATTTCCTCTCATCCACATTCCTGCTCCAGCCCTGTCAGCTATCCAGGAAGCAGTGACCTCACAAGAACCTATACAGTCCATGGGCCTGCTCTGGGCCTATCAGCTACTCTAGCTGAGAGCGACCTCACAAGCACATATCCCCCTATTTGCCATCTACTGGTTGTTGAGGTATTCAGTCTCCAGTGACCTCACAAGCACCCATACAAGCTTTGCACCTGGTCCTGGCCTATCAGCTACTTTGCCAAAGTGACCTCACAAGCTCCTTCACAAGCCATGAGCCTACTCTTGGCCTATCAGTTACTCAGGCAGCAGGGACCTCACAAGCTCATACTAACCTGTTTGCTATGTGCTCATGTGGTGCAGTGACCCCAGCCAGCAGCTAAACCCCCACCCAGTCACTCACTCACTCCCCCGCAGCAGGATAGGGGAGAAAACTGGGAGGGCAACAGTGCGAGCAAAACTCCTGGCTGATGAGAAACATAGTTTAGTAAGTGGAGGGGAAAAAAGGAAACGAAACAAGGGATGGAGAAGCAATCATTCACAGCAGCAGACTGAGGGCCAGCAATCTCTCAGCAATGGCTACTTTGGAGAAAGTCTCCTCCCAGTTTTATCTCTCAACAAGACACCATATGGCACGGAATACCTCTCTGGTCGGTTGGGGTCAGCTCTCCTGACTTTGTCCCCTCCTAGCCTCTTGCCCAGCCCCAGCCTCCTCGCTGGGGGGGTCAGAACGAGAAACAGGGAAGGCCGTGGCATTATGCCAGCACTGATCAGCAATAGCTACAACACCAGTGTGTTATCAATGCTGGTTTAGCCATCAGCACAAAACACGGCACCATACAATGAACTCCATCCCAGCCAGACCCAGGACAATCTCCACCCCTTCTTCCATACCATTTGCATCCTGCTCAGCTCCTGCAGTATTCAATGCATTTCCATCAACCACCCCCACCCCCTTCCCCATCCTTTGACATGATATAAACAGAGTGTACTGGGTTTGGCTGGTGTGGCTCAGGTGGACCCAGGCAAGTCCCAGCCCACTCCTGATTTCTCCCCTCCCTCAGTCATCTGGAGTTTTTTGAAACATCCAATCAGGTCATCAACCTAAAGACAAGGCAAAACATGTAGCACCCGACTGTACCCCACACAAGTCTTACAGGTAGCTCTGAGATCCCCTACAACCATGGGGAAAAGGAGCTCACCACCACCGCCACTCATCTTCTGAGTGCAATACCTCAAAATGAAATTTGCAGTTCACAGGCCCATTGGCTGTTTTTTCTCGTTCATATGGTTCTTCCTGGGCATTCCCTTCGGGTCTTTTCCTCTTTGTCCCCATGCACATGTTCTTCTGAGGTTGGCATTTGGTCCTGGTTTTCTATTTTCACAGCTCACAAGGCCTGTGTCTTGCTGCACTGTGCAAAGCCCAGACTCTGCCCCAGTAACCCTGTATGGCCACCCTGCAGGGCTGGGCTGGGATGTGGGAGCCTCCCAGTCCGGCTCATAAGACTGGGCCCTTCTTTGCACGTGACAGGACTTGTTATGGGGGCGCCTTAGAGGCATCCTAGAAAGGGGCCATAGTCTTTGGGCATGTTCCAGCTTGTCCATGCCCCACCACCTCTCAGGCAGCCTTCCACCCTCTTGAAGTCCCCCCACGCACATACCAGGCCAGTCAGGGCTTATTCTGCAGCCTGGTGAAGTGGGCGAACCCAGCCTGGCCTTTTCCTTTTGTTTCTATTCACACTTATAATTCTTCACTCCATTAGATCTTAGTAAAGAAGGTTTTATCCATTTCATACCTATGCTTTTGTGGCTATATTAATTTGATTTCTATAGCTTTATAAATGTTCTCTCTCTATATATAAATAGTAAGGTGAACCTTGCCATCAAACTTACTGCACCTTGTCAAAGCAGGGTTAAAACTTTGTTAAATTCCATTGAACTTACTGAACTCTGTCAAATTATTATTTTACCTCAATACAACATACTGCTGCTGCTCTCTTTTGAATGAGGTGCATTCCGCTCTTCTGTGACACTGTGGGAGGCTAAGGTCCTTCTTTTGCACTCTCTCCTGGTAGGACACCTATGAGGAAGAACCTTTTTCTGCTTTGGTCATTGCTGAAAGAAATGGTGAAGGAAGTTCAGAGAGGTGAAACATGGAGGGGTGTGCTTCTGAGTGTATTAAGAGTCCCTAGATGTGCTCTGTGCCTTCTGAAAGGGGAGAAATGCCTTCTTCTAGAGGGCAATGTCGCTGATGCTTGCAGAACCCCTTCTGACTACACAGGTGAGATGTTCCACAGGCATGCTTCTTCCATACTGGGTATTTGAAGGCACAGGCCAGAAAGCCAAGGATGGGTATCACAGCAGACAGAGGAACTGGCAATGAGCCTTTCCAAGACAAGTGAGATGAATCTCACTGGGATAGTGGGGCTTGTTCCTGGAGTCACTGTTGCAGTAAAGGGTAAAAGAATTTGGCAGAAAATAAACCCCCTTGCATTCCAGCTTATCCTCAGATGTCAGAGGCACTGGGGGTGGCTAGGTTTAGTTTCTGAGTAATGTCCAATTCAGCACTATAAGTCCGGTCATGTAACTGTCATGATGACGGATGTACTTATAGCACACTGCACTCTCGGCTTACCCACGTTCAATGCATGAGAATTACCAAACTTAGGGAGTTTGGTTGCCTTAACGAACTATCACAGCTAGATTAATGAGCAGCGCAGTCTATTAAAGCAACAGTATAGGTTTTTCTGGATTGCCGGTGATAAATAGGCCGTCTGCAAAGTACATGCAAATGTTGAATACAGTGCGCAAAATCAAAAAAGAAAGCGACTCTCTATATAGAGAGAATTTTAAGTTTCCTGGGGAAGTACTCGGTACAGCCGAGCGTTCAAATCTCACCCAGTAGGTGTCCCTATGGGGGGGGAGAGAGAGGCTCAGCCCATTGACTGGTCCCAGAAATCAGCGATGTCCTCCTGACTTGTCTATGATGGTATCTTCCCTAACAGTCTTCCTCTTTTGGGGTCTTTTTGTACTATTTTTTCTTTTAGGTGGAGCTTGAGTGACTCTAGTCATACATACCTTTACTTTGATTGGTATAAAGTTCTCTTGCTTTGCTTTTAAAGGTATATGCTAGAAAAAGTTCAGAGCGCATGCTCCGAGGGGGGGTGGTTGCACCTTGGAGGCGGGTAACTTTTGGGATGGAGGTGTGTTTTGGTAGTATAATGATATTATATAAGCAAAGTTCACCCAGAGGACATGATATAGCGTGTCACTACTCCAGAACTGGGCACTTATGATATAAATCAGAAGTAAGGCCATAGTGTTGACAGAACCCCCATTCTTTCACCTCCTTGCTTCAGTCGATTCAATGCAGGGACCTTCCATTCTTGTTCCAGTAGTTCCAGTTCCCTAGCCCCGTAGTGATGTCACAGAGCCTGGCCGTGGTGTCTCCACTCTGCTCCACCCTCCATGTTGTTTCTCTTAGAGTCAGCACACCAAGCTCCCCTGCTGTTGCTAACATCTCAGCTTGCAGGTTATGTTGCTTCAGGAATTATTACGGAACAGATCTCTTGCACATCCACTGCATTCCACCCTGGAGGTTTACCTTCCCTTAAGGGGGGACACATATCAGTAAGTCACCTCCAGCAATCACTCCACAGTCACACACAGAAATGTCAGGGCTCTGTGAGGTGTCCACATCTGAGCTGTCCTCATGCACTCCTCATACACACAAGGTGTTCAGAGACACCGGTCCTACCCTTGCATACGCACGGGCACTGCAGTGCAGCAGTCATAGGGTCTCTCTGGCCTCCTCTTGACACTCCCAGAGGCTGGCAGGTGCCTCAGCCCCGCGGTGTATTGCCCTGCTCTGCACACATCGGAGGAGCCCCAAGGCATGAGGAACGGACACGGGGACATCAGGTCAAGGAAGCACATCCCAGTGCTGCATTCTGTTGGTTTCCCAGGGGACGTTACTCTCAAAGTGAAGTGACTTCAGGACACTGCCATTCATGGGATCCCCAGGAATAGCGGATGGCGTTTGTGCTCACTCAGGTTCGTCTCCCCCCACGCATGCAATTTGCGTGCTTACAACTCATCTGTACACTGCAAACATGGACAACATTATCAGAAGTGAACTGGCCAGAAGGCAGAGATTTTGGAGCATCGCCTGAGGAGGTGGCACATGCCCAAGTGGCACCACCATATAATGAGTTATCAGAAGACTATTTACTGATGGATCCTGTCGTGTGGTAGGGAACCATCGGAAGTGAAAAGCTGCTGTGTGGAGTCCAAATGACAAGTCACTGAGGCCACTTAAGGAGAAGGCAAGTCAAGTCAGTTTGCAGAAGTGAAAGCCATCCAACTAGCCCTAGATATTGCTGAACGAGAAAAGCGACCGGTACTCTATCTCTATACTGACTCATGGATGGTGGCTAATGCCCTATGGGGGTGGCTACAGCAGTGGAAGAAGACCAATTGGCAATGCAGGGGTAAACCCATCTGGGCAGCTGCATTGTGGCAGGACATTGCTGCCCGTGTAGAACACATGGCTCTAAAGGTACATCATGTAGATGCTCACATGCCCAAAAGCCGTGCCACTGAAGAACATCGAAATAATGAACAGGTAGACAAGGCTGCCAAAATAGAAGTAGCTCAGGTGGACCTGGACTGGGAGCATAAGGGTGAGCTATTTGTAGCTCGATGGGCCCATGAGACATCAGGACATGTAGGGAGGGATGCAACAGATGGGCTCGTGACCGAGGGGTGGACCTGACCATGGAGGCCATCACACAGGTCACTCACAAATGTGAAATGTGCTGCAATCAAGTGAACCACCAGAGTAAAGTCTCCCTGGAACAGAGGGCGGTGGCTGGGTTTTCAATATGTCTGTCTCCTTTGCTAGGGGGATTTCTGTCACCTGCAGTAATCCTTTCAGTCGTGTCCCAGATACAGTTCTGTGGCCCCAGAGGAGTGGACCACTTCTTCTGTGATTTCACCCCATTGCTGGAGCTTTCACACACTGGCACTGTGACACTCATGCTCTTTGCTGTCATGACCTGCTTTTTAGATCCCATCCTCCCCTTCCTGTTCACATGGTCGTCCTGTGTGCATCAGAGCTGCCACCCTGAGGAACATCTCCCATCTGGCGCAGGCAGAAAGCCTTCTCCACCTGCTCCTCCTGCCTTACTAGGGCCACTGTTTTCTATGGCACCCTCATCCTTGACTGTGTGATGCCCAGAAGAGCTCTCCTGAGAGAGTTTGACAAAGCTCCTTATCTACACCATCCTCAAATCCCTGTTCACTCCTCTTATCTACAGGCTGTGGCCTAGAAAGTTTGGGGGAGGGAGACACTGAGAAAAATGCTCAGGGAAGCTGTGAGCTGCACGGAGAGCCCATGGGAGTTGTGGGCCTGCAGGAAAAGATTGCTTCTGGTTCTCTTTTGAACCAGCCCAGAGGACCTGCACTGGCATGTGCGGTGTCCTGGGCACTCCCCTGCAAGTGTGGGATATGAAGATGGGTTTTCGTGCGTGACACAGCAGAGAGGTGCTGGTGGAGCTGGCTGGTGTCATCATGAGGCCTCTCTCAAAATTCTTGGAAGGGGCAGAGAGATCAGGGAGGTTCCAAGATCCTCAGAAAAGGCAAATCTCAAACCCATCTTCAAGAAGGGCAAGAATGAGGATGGGGAGTGTTATAGGTTGGCCACCTTCACCTCAGTCCCTGGCAAGGTGACAGGGAAAATGCTCTTGCAGCCATCTCCATCGCTTGAAGGGCAAGAAAAGGATTGCTGAACCCATGTGGGAGGGGAAGGAAGGGCATGCTGTGTACCTGGACTTTTGCAAGTCCTTAGATGTCGTTTCCCGTAGTCTCCTTAGAGCGGATTGTTGACAACTGGACTGAAGACGTAGACGATGCAGTGCATGGGAAGTTGGCTGGACAATCAGGATCAAATTCCATCAGTGCTACATACACCTCTGAGGAGCCAGATCCTAGCAGCGTCCCTCCGTGATCAGCAAACTTTCATAAAAGATCATTAAAAGCTGGAAATTAAGACTTTTTCTGCTATTACATAGGTTTCCTTTTCTGCAGAGGCTTCAACATTTTTCTAAAACTTACATTCTGGTCTTGACTCAGTTGCCCGCACAGAGGTGGCCATGGCATCCAAGATGCCCTGTGGTAACTGAAGCAGCCATGTGGGAAAAGCGATGCAGGAATCCTTCGGATGTATGAGTAGGTTTGCAGGCAGGGAAGCTCTGGGGTGGTGCAGGGCATCACCTTCCTCCAGTGCTGCTGGGTAGGCTGTGAAGAGGCCTCTCAAGCACAGCAGACAGTATGTCCCCTTGGATGGTGGCTGTGAGGTCACTTCTCACTGGTCAGCAGCAGCAGCAGGGAGAGAGATACTCTGAGGTCATGAAGGTCATCAGGAAGCCGCCCTCAACAAGATGACACATTTGGGGAGGTCAGGAGCAGCCTGGGCAAAAGAAAAGGGAGATTTGGTAGAGGGAAGAGGGGCTTGACCAACAGACACGAAAGATTTTGAAGAGGTAAAATGGGTTAAGGGGACGTTGCTGCGAAAACACTGACTGTGAAAACATTCCTCTTAAACCCTTTCACTACCTCTAACTAGTAACCTTAAGCCCCAACCCAACCCCTACATACTTCTCCTCCCCCTCACAATAATCCACTGTCACTAACCTAGCTGAGCTTAGGCTATCCCTAACCTCACAGCTTAAATCTAAACCAAATCCCAAACCCGTAACCCCTTACCCTTACACTTACCCTGTTGCTCAGCCTAGCCCCTAGCCTGTACCTCTAGTATTAACATGTTGGCCTTAATCATAGAATCATAGAATCATAGAATCATTTAGGTTGGAAACACCTTCAAGATCATTGAGTCCAACCATTAACCATGCCCACTAAACCATGTCCTGAAGTACCATGTCCACTCCTAGCCCTCACCCCAGCCCTAAAGAAAACCCTAACCCACCACACTCTAACCTAACACACCTTAAACACTAGCCAGGGAACCTCAGCAGAACAGCAAACTCTCTCCCTAACCCTTTGCCTAATCCCTAGCCCTCAAAGGTGAGTTCTAATACCTAATCTACTACCTGAACACCTAATCCCTGAAGCTCTCTCCCATGCTCTGCTGCCCTCATCTTGGTCACCTCTCCTCAACTTTATGTAAGCTGTTTGGCCCCGTGGGATCAGGGCAGGGATCGTGAGGTCCCAGAACAGTCGCATGGCATTGGGAGAGGAATGTGAGGTGACCTGTATCTGATGAGCTCATAGGCCACAAGGAGGAGATGGGTGGGAATGCTATGGTGAGGTCAGATGTGCCTCGGGATCTCATGGGACAGCAGGTTGCACATGGCCATGAAAGCAAGCATGAGGTCATTGGAATCTCCAATCTCTTGGGGTCATTGGCCTTTGGCAGACACATGGCTGGCATGTGGCTATGCCATCACTTTTGCCTGAGAATCTGAGAGCCAGCAGCAAGCATGTGCCTTGGTTGTTGTTCGGTACCTGGAGGTTCTGGTTTGTGACATCCCCAGTAAGAAAGTCACGCAGCCTCGGTGCAGTAGCATTTAAAATGCCATTTGAGAGAGCAAACTCTACAAACAGTGAATAAGGCCAACTACATACAGGGCTGTATTAGGAGGAGCGTGGCCACCCAGGCAAGGCTGTTCTCATCCCTCTGGCCTCGGCACTGCTGTGGCGACATCCGAACTTGCATGTCTGGATGTGGGGTTCCCCTGTCTGGAGGAGCTGGAAGGAACTGGAATGGTCCCAGAGGACATCTGCCAGGATGGGCGTTGGGGCCTCTTTGGAGAGGCTGAGGGACTTGGGCTTCTTCAGCCTGGTGAAGTGGAGGCTCAGGGCACGATGGTAGTAGAGTGCACCTGCTTGAAGGGTGGCTTCAGAGATGATGGAGCTTTTCTTGGTGAAGTGGGAAGAGAAGGAAACCAGCACAAAGCGCAGCTTGGAAGGTTCAGACTGGAAGTGTTGAGAAAGAAATGTCACTCAAATGGTAGCCTTGTGGTGCAAGAGGTCACCCAGGGAGAGACCAGATAAGCCCATGGCCTTGTGTTTCAAGGAAAATCCAGCCAGGCTGGAGACACATCCGTGAAGGAATAGAAACGCTGGGGTGAGAGCTAGGTGGGAAAGCAAGATGGACGTCAACAGCCTGAAGGGAAAGAGAAAAGGCATGGGACAGGTTATGACAGCCTGCAGTAGAGATGGCCAAGTGCTCTGGCAAGGCTGAAAGGCAAAACAGGTCCAAGGTATTTGTTTTCTTGGCTTTGTCAGCTGCCTCTGCCACCAAGGCCTACCAGGCAAAACTGGTTTGGAGGCTGTGGACTTAGTTTCTTCCTCACCCCTGCTTGGGGAGGCCGGGAGGTGTTGCACAGTTTCCCTACGCTTGGCATTGCTCACCCTCACATCCTGCTGACCCAGGAAGAGCCCTGAGCCATGCATGAGGGACAGGATCTGCCTTCCCAGGGCCTGGGGATCAGGGCTTGGCCTTTCTGCTGCATAAAACAAACCAAGGGTTTTCTCAGCATTACAGCCACCTGCACAGTGCTTTTGCCTCCCTGCAATCACAGCCTCCAGTTATCTGCTCTAACGAGTCCCTGGGGAGGCTTTGTCAGGAATGGCCCTCAGTGGGGCCCATTAATGCTTCAAGGTGCTTTGCTTCTGACTTTGACTTCTTGAGAACTTCATTTCAGTCTGCTCTCAGTAGCTGAGGTTCATGTGCTCAGCCTCAAACACACCATGGGGCTCATTAAGATACAGAAGGCCCTAGGAAGCCATGTCTCTTCCTGCAATTTTCTTCAAGTCTTCAAGACTTGTACAGCTAATTAGAAAGACTTCATAGTGTAGTTAAGGAGGAAGATTTCAAAGTGCACCTATACCCATGATTTTTTTCTTTTAAAGGATAGGTTTTTTTACTTTTCAGTATAGAGAAGAGGTGATAGAAGCATTCTCCAAGTGATAATGATCCAGAGTGTCTCCTCTGGAGGTCTGGACAGCTAGGAAAAGCAGTGTCTTGAGGTCTGACACTGTATGGACACCCTTGCTCCTCACCTCTCAAACCTCAGCACTTCTGACATTGGCCACCTGGGGGCTTCCATCTCTGTTCCTTGCCTCAGGCTTCTCCACTGATCTCTACAGCTGGAGGTTACAGCTCCATTGCATCATCTCCCCCCTGCTCTCCTTAGAGAACTGGCTGCACACAGGCCCAGCAGAATTTTTCCTATTTGCAAGCAAAGCAAAGAAAACCATGATGAAGTTTCATAAACAATAAGTCACACTCCTCAACCACATTGCGAAGAACAAGCTGCCCCTAATGAGGCTGCCTTTCTACAAGAGATAGTCTTATATGTTTGTGACAGATACTAAAAAGTTAGAGATAAACACAATTAAAGATTTGGCTAAAGAGGCAATTAGGCTACTGGAGGACAGGCAAGCTCTTAGCTCCCTGAAGCTCAAAGCAGCTGCATAGGGGAGAGGTATCTTGGTGAACAAAGAATAAGGGAAGGAGAGAAGTGGAGCATCATGGAAAGGGCCTTTGCCTAGGCAGTCTGCATCTGAAAAGATGACTTTCAGAAATGGTCATTGTGTCAGGACAGGTGTAACTATGTGAAAGAGTAGAGCAACTAAATACACCGTAGGACAGGCAGAATAGTGGCAACAAAGTTACAGGGGAAGATGGTTATTTCTTTGGAATGTCCCCTTTAAAGTGTCATGGAATTGGTAGGGGTCTCTTGAGAGTGAACACAACCCAATGTTGGGCCCATCTTCTAAGAGGCCAAAAGTGCAACTCAGGGAACCACAGGCTGTACAAGGTCACTTTGATGAGGAATTTGCCATTGAGTGACTCCTCATGGGTGACACTTCTGGGCACCTAAAATAGGACAACTTCGGCATGGCCTTCCAAGGGTAAATCAGGCCTTTCCAACCTGATTGCTGTCATGACGAAGGAAGTGCATTTGTGCATGAGGGGAGCACAGTGGATGCTGTTTACCTCCACTTCAGGAAGACTTTTGGCACAGTCTCCCTCAACATTCTTCTACTCAGGTTAGGACATTATGCTCTGGATGGATAGACAAGGAGATGGGCAAAACACCAGTTGGATGATGAGGCAGAGAGCGCAGTGGTCAAGGGGCCCTACCCTACCTGGAGACCAGTGGGACATATTGGGGCATTGTGAGGCTGCACGGGGGAGTCTCCTGGGCGCTGTGCAGTTTAACCCCTGTATCCATGACCCAGAGGAGGCAACTCTCATCACATTTGTTGATGGCACTATATTGGGAGGACCATGCCCGTGCCTTGGGATGCCATTCAGGGGAACCCTAACAGGCAGAAGGACTGTCCTGTCAGGGACTTTGTGAAATACAAGAAAGACAAAGGCCAGATCCTGCGCCTGGGATAGACTAACAGCCTGCAGTGGCAGGGGAAGGGGACTGCCTGGCCAGAGAGCATCTCTGAGGAAACAGCCCTGGTGGTGCTGGGGGACAGAAGGAAAAAAACAATCCAGCAGTGTTGGATGATCCAGGGCTACCTGGTAGCAGAGGTGGCCTGCAGTGTCCTGGAGTGTAGAAAGAAGAGCCTCGCCAAAAGAGTGAGGGAAATTATTGTGTCCCCTGCCCATCACTTGTCAAACCACCTGTAAACTACTGTGCCATTTTGGGGACCCTGGTTCAAGTGTCCTGGGTCTGGCTGGGGTGGGGTTCACTTCCTTCGTAGCAGCCCCTATGGTGTTATGTTTTGCACTGGTGCCTAAACCAGTGTTGGTAACACACCAGCATTTTAGCTGTTGCTGAATAGTTTTTGCACAGCGTCAAGGCCTTCTCTGTTTCTCACTCTGCTCCCTCCCAGCGAGTAGGCTGGGGGTGGGTGAGAAGATGGGACAGAATGGGAGACAGCCAGGCCAGCTGACCCCATCTGACCAAAGGGATATTCAATACCATATGAGGGCATGCTCAGCAATAAAATCTTGGGCAGAGGAAGAAGGCGGTGGAGTTTCCTGTCGTTCAAGATGTCTCTTGAAGGGAGACTGTCTGGGTGTCACTCTGCCTGTGGGAGGTGGTAAGTGATTGCCTTTGCATTGCCTGTTGGGTTGGATTTATATTTGGTTTAACCTTTTTTCATTCACCTATTATCTGTTTTTGTCCCAACCCACAAGCTGCACAACAACTCCATGCAGCAGCATGGGTAGAGACCTAGCCAGCTAAGGATTGCTCTGAGGAGAAGGGCCTGGGCAGCACAATGATGCCGTATGAGCCAGTGGGCCTCCCATTTCAAAAGGAGAGCGGAGAAACTGGAGAAGGTCCGGAGGAGGTCTGCCAAGGTGGAGTGAGGGGCTTAAGGCATGAGCCGTGAGGAGAGTCTGAGGGAACTGGGCCTCTCCAGCCTGCTGAAGGAGGCATGGGGCCACCTAAGAAGAGCCTACAGCTACCTGGAGAGATGGTGGAGCCAAGCTCTCTTCTGCAGTGGCCAATGATATGACAACCTTTGGAGCTCTTCTTTGCTCCTCAAAGTCACAGCCAGCCTGGAGGCTGGACTAGAGACTCCCCAACAGTCTTTTGCCCACCAGCCCTTCCAGGAGCCTGTGCCTTGCCACACGCTGTACAAGAAGAGATCGAGTTGGAGGCGAGGGTCTCTACATCATACACTTATTGGACAGTTCAGGGTGGAAGGGAGCTCAGGTGGTCTCTAGTCCAATGCCCAGCTCCAAGCAGGGTCAGCCCTGAGGTCAGACCAGGTTGCTCAGTAAATGTCGGCATCCACAGAGAGAGCTGACACATGAACCAGGCATCTAGGCCACCATTACAGAAATGGAGATGAGGCATTTGACCAACTCCATGAACACAGCTCTGGGTATGCCACGCCTCCTAGACGTTCCTGGGAACATCCACCTTCTTGTCTACAGGAGTGGGTTCCTTATGCAAGTTTCCTGGCATATCTACAGACCAATAGGATGCTTTTGGCAGCAAACAGAATTGAAAGAAAGCCTGTGACTGGGGTACTATCAGCTTAGTTGCTACCAGAGTGGGAGATGGAGGGATCTCAGAGCTGCCAGGTTCCTGCTGAAGATTTAAGGCCTCTGAGATAGCAGCAGAAGATACTAATTTTGAACTGGCATAGCCTTCAGATCATTTCACATGTGATGGCTCTGCTCCCCCAGTTCAATCATTGGCACCTGGAAACCACCCCTGCTTTTCCTTCCTCTCCTCCCAAAACCTGACCAATTGATGACAGGAAGAAAGGAAGCAGAAAGGCCCTAGGCCTCCATGACTCAGCTGGGGTCTGGCACTTGAAGGGCCACAGAGTCCTTCCACTGTGCTTCCATAAAGAATCAAGCTGGGAAGTGAGCCTGCAAGTCTGAATCAACAAGGTCCATGGACAGGCAAGGCTGTGTCTCTGGCTGTGTCTGGAGACCAGTAGCCCTACAGCATAGATCAAGCTGGGGCTGAAACTCAGGCCTAGGCTTCAATGGTCTCCTGGGCCCATGGACAGAGGTGTGGCTGGAGGCCGCAGGTGATGCTGCTCAGGACCCTGACACTGCCATCTTAGACCCCACCTGCCAGTGCCCTCAATAGGCCAAATTCTCATTCCCTGATGTGCAGGGTGGGTATGCTCTCTGCTACTCTCCTTCTTCCCATCCCTGGGGATCTGGGAGACCCCAATTTCATGGTCACTATGGCCAAGGTTGACACTGGTCTTCGCATCCCTGACCAGCTTTTCCTCTTCTGGGAGTTCCAGGTCCAGGTGAGGATCAGACTGGATGGCCTATTCAGAAACTGACCCACACAGAAGCTCCCACCTCATCACTTGCCTGTCCCATAGAGATCATCCATATATATCTGAGCTGCCCTGACATCACGCAAGGTATCCCCCACTTCTCTCCTTCTGTGTCGGTCTCTCCTAAGCATGTTGTGCCTCCATTCACCAAATAACCCGTGGGAACTGTCCTTCCTCACCTCAGCTTATTCCACTCATGTCACAGCTCTGCCATGGTCCGCAGCGCTCCCGCTGTCCACACCCCAGGTGGTGGGCTTTGATGCCCATGAGGACTGCAGCACCTCAGATGTGGCTCCAGGGCCAAGGCCAGGCTTGTAACAAGGAAAGCTTCTACCAAGTGATGGGAGCCCTTCTCTAGAAAGGCTTGGCTTCTCAGCAGAGGCATGACGGAGTAGATGGCAGATAGCAACATCATGATGAATGAGGTTCCCACAAAGAGCAAAAGCACTGGCTAGCATATAGTGGGAGGGCTGGTGTCCATCAGGCTTGGAGGATGTGACGTTTTCTCCACTTCGAGCTTGTAAGAATTTGTGCGATTTGGTGATTTGGGGTTAGGGATGTCGGCAGGCTGGAGAAGGCTTAGGGGAGGTGGTGGGAACACTGTGTGAGGGAGGGTTGAAGAAATAAAATATCCCAAGGGCTAGTCTATACACAGACATCTACCTTGATGGTCCCTGAGGCTGGGAGCTTTTGGGGGTACAGTCCTGCCCTACTGTTGTACCCGGGGAGCAGCTCCATCTCCTCCTGCACCTCCTCCAAGCAGGGCCAGGGGTCCCTGGAGGTCCCTCAGACCTGGCACAGCTTTGGTTGCCATTGCCATCCATGGGGTCCGGTCTTCACAGCAGCGTTCAGGCCCTGCAGTGCCAGAAGCCCCGTCCTGGGACTGACACTCTCCTCTCCTTGTCCCAGGGTCCTCCTCCCCACGGTTGCTCTCAGCAGAGTCCGTGTCTGACACCGCCATCAGGCTCTCCTGGCAGGTCCCTGAGTACCCAAGAGGGGGCATCACCAAGTACATCATGGAGCTGCAGCAGGTGGGGGGCACCAGCGAGCCCCAGTGGATCGACACTGAAAGCAGCGCCGAGACCACCAAGGTCGTCGGGGGCCTCAACGCCAGCACCAGCTACCAGTTTCGCGTCCGTGCCAGCTCCCATGTCCCAGGGGAATGGAGCCAGCCCGTGAAAGCCAAAACCCTGGGGGACAGAGAGAAGGGTGTCCCAGCAGACAGGGGGCTTGGCTCTGCAGGAGCTTGGGCTCATCATCTGGGTCAGCAAAGAGTGATGGGGTGCTCATGTGACTTCAGAGAGTGGCTCTGAAGCAGCAGCCCAAGCCCAAAACACTTGTGGGAGTCTTCAGAAATCCTGCTCCGCCTAGTCCTGATGGGGCAGGGGTGGCATGGTGACAGCACAGCACCCACAGAGTGGCTCTGCCTTGGCCAGAGGGTGACACGCTGTGCGAGGGGCTAGAGGAGCAGGGCAGAGCTGGCACGGGAGGAGCTGGTGGCTGGACCCAGAGCTGGTTGGAAGTCTAGAAACCAGTAGGTTCAGTGGCAGGGCCTGGTCAGTGACACCATCACCCCTGTGCCACCATGGCACCAGCAGCTTGGTGGAACCTTCCTTCTTTTTCTTTCTTGAAGACACGAGTGACATTTGCTTTCCACATCTCTGCTGTGGGGCTCTTTATATGTCTGTGCTCTAGGCCTCTGTGTATCACTTGAGGTCTGGCATTGGGGGGCCATGGTGTTATGCCATGGTACATCCCGTAAAGATGTGGCCAGATCAGAAAAAAGGGATGATGCGATGGAAGTGATAGCAGGTGTGTCCATTTCTTGTTGGCAAAGAAATAAGGGTGATCTGTCCAACTGCTCCAACCTTCATTGCTCCAAGCACCCTTTAGATAGGAAATGAAGATGTACAATATGACAATATAAACGTGTCACCAGAACACAGTTCTCCATTCAAAGTGTTGGGAGGAAATACATTTTTGGAAATGGCTGTATAAATCTCTCTTTACATAAAGGGAGAGAAAGTGTCATCATCTTGCTGGTCCATGTCCATGGCCTATGAAACAATTCACGAGAATTTGCAGACCAATATCGAAGTGCTGAAAAGTGACTTTTTACACACTTATTGCCCCAAGCTCTTTTCTGCATATGTTTCTACTTTTGCCTAACATCTTCATTCTGGGGTTGACTCAGTTGCCAGCACAGAGGTTCATGTTGCCTCCAAGATACCCAGGGGTGGCCGAAGCCCCCATGTGGGACTGGGAAATGAGACCCATGACCTACTGGAGCACTTCTGGAGCAGGAGCTGGTCACCAGACAGGGTGTGTCCAAGCATCTCAGTTGAGACTACTGATTTCTCCCCCTTGAGAAGAAAAGGAAGCCATGGCAGCCAAGGTGCCCAGCATTAGAGGAGACCACTCCCATCTTTGCCTTCACCTGCAATGGAACCACAGGTACTTTACTCTCAAGGGAATGAAAAAATGTGTGGGTCTAGGTATTGCAGAGTCTGCTTGAAGATACTCCTGTGTCCCAGATACATTAGGCTTAGTGCCTGTTTGGCTATTCAAAAGAGAGCATTTCATTCACTTTGTCTCGTTTTTCCCCTCTGTCAACCAGGGGAGCTCGTGACTTCAATGTGTGACTTGCTGTGTGCAAAGAGCAGATATGGACAGACAGAGTCCAGGGCAGGGAGTGTTTTGGGGTGTCCTGGGATCTCTGCTTACACAAAAATGTGGGTTTTGTTCATCTAAGGCTATCTGCTGTAGGAAGTGGACTTCAGAGGAGGGAACATGGACTTAATATACAGCCGTTGAGTGTATTACATCGCTGCGTGTCTGTGTGCAGCTTGGTCTCCAAGCAGGAGGGAGTTGGTGCCCACGGGCTGAAGCATGCAGCTACAGACTTCAGTGAAGAAAGCTCAGATTTGAACAAGGCTGCTGTAAGTGCCAGGTGGTTGAGAGAAAAGGTGGGGCTGGGGGTAGGGATGAAGAATGACCATAGATTGTTAAGACAAAAAGGGTCTTGCTTTTTGTATACATCCAAACTCCATTAGGAGGATCAATATGAATTGAGGATTTCTGATATCACATGGTGCATGAGCAGAAAAATAAAGAAAAGGGGGGGGAAAAATGAATTCTTTCTTATTGTTTAGTATTGAAATCTTTCCACTTTGACTACACTCCTGAAATCTCTCTAATTAACCGCATAAGAATTGAAGACCTAAAGGAAAATACTGCACAGAGCCTTGGCTCGTTAGGGAGTTTTCATGTTAATGAGCCCTCTGGTGCCAAGTTCCTGAACTGCAGATCCTGAAAGACTGAACAAGCCTTTCAAGAAGTAAAAGCCAGCATCAAACTTCCAAGTTTCTGAGGGTGTTAGTGGGCTCCACTGAGGAACATCACTGAAGAGACCATGGAGGGAATGACCAGACAAGGAGACTGTCCCTGGGGGCTGGTGAACCAGGAAGTCAGAGACACTAGTTACAGGTGGAAGATCAATTGTGAAGGTGGCTGTGAAAGCCCTAAATGTGTTTCACCAAGTAGGATGGCCAAGCCCTGACCCCCATCCCCCTGGGAAGGGGGATCCTTTCCTTCATGGGATGCTTACAGCTCTTTCTGGGAGCATTTATGTGGGGGTGGGGTGGGTGATGCCTAGTGAAGGACAGTGGTAGGACATCTCCCAAGCTGTTTTGGGGGTTGGTGAGGAGGGAACAAGGGCCTGGGGCTGTAAGGAACCAGTGTCCTTGCATGGGCTTCAGTGGAAGAGACAGCAGCCACCGTGGAGATGACAAGGACTTCAGTTGTGTTGGTGGGGAGGAGGGGGGCAGCCGCACAAAGGCCCTGTTTGCACCACAGACAGTCCTACGCTGTCCTATGCCTGTGCCAGTTTCCCTGCAGACTTTAGCTGCCTCCCCCTCTTTCCCCACCTCACCCTGACCTTGGGATCTCCCAGGTAGAAGAACTTGGAGCAATGGAGTAATCTGAGCCTGGGGGACAGTGTGAGGGCAATGGACTTGAATAATTTTGTCAGTGTTTCTCACAATCCAACCTTTTTTTACTTGGCATAAATTAAATTGATCTTCCCCAAGTCAACCCTGCTTTGCCTGTGACAGTAGTTAGCAAGTGATCTCCCTGTCTTTATCGTGACCCATGAGCTATTCCATCTTATTTTGTCCCTTTGTCCTTTTGAGATGGAGGTGTGAGTGGGCAGCTGGGTGGGTGTCTGGGTGTTGGGCAAGGCTAGCCCACTACCGGACGACCACCTCAGGACTGCTGTGTCCAGTATGGGGCTTACCAGCACAAGGAAGACCCTGGCAGACTGGAGAGAAAGTTGCAGAGGCCAGAAGGATGGCTGGGGCCTGGAGCATATTGTACACAAGGAGAGGCTGAGAAAGCTGGGGTTTGGAAAAAAGCCTCAGAGCCAAACACTGGAGCAAGGACCCAGGCCAGTTGGTGAGATCTCTATCAATGGAGATTTTCAAAATCTGTTGAGACAAGCACCTGATCTAGCCGGAGGTGCCTGAGAATGGGCTTGGCTGAGAGTCTGGCTGCGGCAAGAGCTATGGGACTTGATGTGTAATGAGTGTTGGTAGGAAACTGGTTCCTTTTGTATTAGTAATGGCAGTAGAGCTGGGTATCCTAGAGACCTGAAGGAAGACAGGCATGACCATGCAGCAAAGGTCCTTCCTAAGGATTGGGCTGTATGGCCACTCACTCTCTGGCTCTTCTGTGTTCATATGATAGGTGATCCCCAACACTGGCTGCATTTGCCCCTTCTGTGCCCCCACCAGCCCCACACCCCAGGGCAGCATGACAGTCCTGGCCCTGGAGATCCTCAGCCAGCTCTTGCATCTCTCCAGCCCCTTCCCCTGTGCCAGCTGGGTTCCTGTTGCCTGCGCTGTGATTGCAGAGTCCTCCTTTCCCTGTGAGTACCTGGAATTAACACTTTTGGGTGATTCCACCTAGGCAATCTCTCACTGTGTGGAGCTCCGGTCACACCCCAGGCACACACTGCCCATGGAGATCCCCCGGGATATCCAGGCAGCTACAGATTCCCCTCCTGGAAGATGTCTTCTGCCCTGTCACATGTGGGAAAGGACTGGGTTTGTACCTCAGTGACCACTCATCATCTCCACTGTCACCAGGCACCAACAGGTGAGTCCTAAGTCCACCCCTCTAGCAGGTCACAAGATGACAATGAGCTTTTTGGCCTTGAAACCATGGATCAATAGGCCTTTTGGAGGTGCAGTATCTCGGACCTGTTCCTGACACGAGAACAGAGAAACAGCCCTACCATCAGGCAGTGCACAGGGAAGATCCCTTTTTATTACAGAGATGCTATGAGGGAGTCAGCTTGGACCCAGTGTTCAAAGACACATTTTTATATGGTCCTCCAGGTGAGACAGAGGAGGTTCATGTTTCACATGAAGTACGGGAAGTCCAAGTATTGCTCTACAAACATGAAACCCCAAAGAGCAATAACAACAATGATAATAAAAGGAAGCATGGGCCTAGTATGGGAGTCACTTGTGGAAAAAGACTGGAAGTTTACAGATATGGAAAAATGCCATGCTGACATACATGGAGACCACTCAGCCCACAAGTCAGCAGCCCTAGCCAAGAGAACAAGGACCTCACTTCTGGGTCCCAGCCCTACCAAAGCCCTTGGCTTTCCCCACCACAGGCTGTCCTATACTGTCCTATGTCAGTGATTATTTCTCTGCAGATTTTAACTCTCCCCCCTGCTTCCCCAACTCACTCTGACCCCATGATATCCCAAGGTTTACTGAGAACTCTCTGTCCTCACTGTTCTTCAAACATAAAGCTGTAGTTTTCTGAGGCTTAGACAATATCTCTGAGTTCCCTGCAACCCATCTGGCTTCTTTCCAAGCCTTGTTTATGTTCCTCTAGCACCAAAGATGTGCTCCACTAGCCCCAGGCTCACTTGAATTCTTATGTGCACGGCTCTCTCCCTGCACAACCACGTCTCTCACAAACCCTTCCCTTTTTTCCCCACAGTGATGATACTTCACCCCAGGAGGTCTGTGCATCCTCCACACTCATAGATGTTTCCTGAGGTCCATCCAAGTATGGGAAGTGAAGCAGGAAAAGAGCAAGGTTAGCTCATTTGGCATGATAGCCACCCTCAGCAGCGGGCCTTCTCTATTTTCTGGGTATCCACACAACATGGAAAAAAAATCTCTTTAATCCCTGACTTGCAGAAGAGGGGTCTTCCTTCCTGACTTCTTCCCAGGACACACCTCCTCCTCTTCCCCATCCACAGACATCCACTGCTTGCCATTTCTGGCCTCAGAGAGGGTTTCAGGATTTGCTAAAGCTATCAGCCACCTCCTTGTTTCTCACTGACATCCCTTGATGCTCTCTCTGAGCCCCACACATGGCCAATCAATCAGTGCTGCTCAGAGCCACTTGCTCTTCAGCAGAGGCCTTGAGATTCCTGCATATTCCTTTTGCTTATTAACTATCTTCCTGCCTCTCTCCAGAGCTTATGGCAAAAGTTGCTGTCTACAACAGGGCCTTTATGACTACCTTTTATGAAATCATTGTCTTTTTAAGATCTTCTCTGCAGAAAGAGTAGTCACAGAAAAGCACCAAAGCCACCACAACAGAGTCTGAGTGAAGTGCCAGTAAGAAGCAGCTGAGCAACACCCAAGGCTCTGGCTTCCTGGCAAGGAGTGTCTCCTGTTTGTCACCTTTTCTCATGAAAGGAGCAGGAAAACTGTCCATCCCATGGAGCTCTGCTGAAGGAAGATGGAGCTGTATGTTGTGTGAGGTGATACAAGCAGCATCAGCAGGTAGAAAAGAATTTTATAGGGAAGGCATTGCGAGGGAGTACCCTGACATCACCCAGATTAAATACTGGGACCGGGTAGTGTGCTGACATGATGGTTAGAAGTGTCCTGGGGTAAAAGAATGTGGATGAGAGAAGGTGGGAGAGATTTGGTTTGCAGAGGTTTGAGGTAGTACTTTCTGTGTCTGAGCAGCCTGAAGTTTGGAACCATGGAAAAATATAGAAGCTGTCAAGGGCATTTTGGAATAAATGGAACTATCAGTATTAGCAGTAACAGGACAGTGGTGAAAGGGAACCCCTTTGTTTTCTCAATGATGAACTAAAGCTATTTATTTTTTCTTTTTACATGACAAAAATAGCTATGAGTTCTTAGGGATTAGCCTCTGCCATACAATTCTTAGAACAAGTGTCTATGATGGGACCTCCCGGCAGGTGCTTCATGGCCCCTGTCAGCGCCATGTCCTTGTGCTGGCCCAGCCCCGCTACCCATACATAGTCCCACGGCCCCACTGTGCAGGCACAGCATGGAAAAGGGGAGAGTCAGGGTTGTGGACCTTCCCCCATTGTGATCCCAAAGATGGCCTTCAGATCACGGTTCCCCATGACCCTTCTATTTTTGCAGCTTCCCCAGCACCTGACCCATGCACTGCGCCAGCCTTGTCCTACATGGGGTTTTGCAGACAGCTCTGCTCCAGGGTCTGCCAGGGTTTGGGGAAGGAGAGAAGCTGGGTAGGGCTGTCTGTTCCCCCAAACCAGCCTTAGGACCATGAGGAAGGTAGAGATGGCCTCACAGCAAAACTCATCTGTAAACCTGGGGTGCCCAGCAAGTGCTGGAAATGGCCAAAGAGAGATGCTGGGGGTGACAAAGGCCCTGAGCCACCTTCCCTGTCTGTCCACACCACCAAGGGCACAGACCAGACTCCTCCTCTCCCCTACACCTGCACGTCTTCCATGCTTGCCACAAGCCCTGGCTCTGAACGACAAACCCCTGGTGTGAGTCCTTGCCCTGCATGGTGTCGTGGTTTCGGCCCAGCCGGTAACAAAGGACCATGCGGCCGCTCGCTCACTCCTCCCGCCCCCTCTGGTGGGATGGGGGGGAGACGGAGGAGAGAAAAGAAAAAAAACCTGGAACCTCGAGGGTTGAGATAAAGGCAGTTTACTGGAACAACACAAAGAAATTGCAACAACAACAACGGTACTAATGAAAGAGTATACAAAAAGAGTGATGCACAGTGCAACTGCTCACCACCCGGGACCCGACGCTCCGCCACTTCCCCCACCAAAAGTCCAGACCACCCCCCGGCCCGCTCCCCATATATATACTGATGTCACATGGTATGGAATAGCTCCTTGGCTAGTTCAGGTCAGCTGCCCCGGCTATGCCCCCCAGCCTCCCAGGTTCCTGTAAAAATGAACTCTATCCCAGCTGAACCCAGGACATTATCCACCCCTTATTCTATACCATCTACATCATGCCCAGATCTTACATTTTCCAATCAACCACTACCACTTTCCTTGTCTTATATATATAAGTATATGGACTCGCCCCCCCCCACGCGCGCGCGCGCACACACACACACACACACACGCGCAAATGGTATTCCTTTAGCCTATGGGCTATCCCTCTAATGTGTCCATCGATTTTATTTAGTCCATGACTTTGGGGCTCCATCTGTTGTAACAGTTCTTCAGGATAAGAGAGATGGTGTGAGATGTTGGGTTGTTGTATGCTGCTTCTGGAACTTGTGGCTAGTACATTTGGTGCAACTCACGCCCTTGGTATGCAGGTCGAAGATGTTGATCTTGAGGAAATTGCTGGGTGCCAGTTCAAGTTCTATCGCTGTTGTACTTGGCTCAGTTTCAAAGTCCATCCCGCAGTCATTTGGGTAATTCTTACAGTAATACCCTTGATATGGCATATAGACACTATAGATACAATGACATGCATTGGCAGGGTATTTAGCAGTTAGGTATCATACAGCCCAATTCATTGGCTATTCTCTCCCAAAATCAAATCTCCCTGAGGTACACATCGAACTTCCCCATCCTTCTGCATCACCCACCAGGTGTACCCAGGTCCCTGAGCAAAAACAACCCCTTGAATGGGTTTGCCTCTGTTTGAGGGAGGACTAACCCAGACTGTCTTTCCTAACATACTCCTCATGCGCACTACAGGGACTTTATCGCCTTCTACAGTATGTGGAAGTCTTGGTTGGGCGGGGCCAGCCCGATTGGCGGATCCTCTAGTATTAACTAACCAGGTGGCTTTTGTTAAATGTGTATCCCAATGTTTGAAAGTCCCACCCCCCATCGCTCTCAATGTAGTTTTCAGCAGTCCGTTGTATCGTTCGATTTTTCCAGAGGCCGGTGTGTGATAAGGGATGTGATACACCCACTCAATGCCATGTTCTTTGGCCCAGGTGTCTACGAGGTTGTTTCGGAAGTGAGTCCCGTTGTCCGACTCGATTCTTTCTGGGGTGCCGTGTTGCCATAAAATTTTCTCTTCAAGGCCCAGGATAGTGTTCTGGGCAGTGGCATGGGACACAGGGTATGTTTCCAGCCATCCAGTGGTTGCTTCCACCATTGTAAGCACATGGCACTTGCCTTGGCGTGTTCGTGGGAGTGTGACATAGTCAATCTGCCAGGCCTCCCACTGTTTATATTTCAGCCATCGCCCTCCATGCGACAGGGCTTTTTGCTGCTTGGCTTGCTTAATTGCAGCACATGTTTCACATTTGTGGATGACCTGTGCGATAGCGTCCATGGTCAAGTCCACCCCTCGATCTCGAGCCCATCTATATGTTGCACCTCTTCCCTGATGGCCTGAGGTATCGTGGGCCCACTGAGCCATAAATAGCTCACCCCTACGTTGCCAGTCCAGGTCCACCTGAGACACTTCAATCTTGGTGGCCTGATATACCTGCTGGTTGTTTTGATGTTCTTCAGTGGCCCGACTCTTGGGTACATAAGCATCTACGTGACGTACTTTTACCACTAGCTTCTCTATCTGAACAGCGATATCTTGCGACAGTGCAGCAGCCCAGATGGGTTTACCTCTGCGCTGCCAGTTGCCCTTCTTCCATTGCTGTAGCCACCCCCACAGGGCATTTGCCACCATCCATGAGTCAGTATAGAGATAGAGCACTGGCCACTTCTCTCTTTCAGCAATGTCTAACGCTAGCTGGATGGCTTTCACCTCTGCAAACTGACTCGATTCACCTTCTCCTTCAGCAGTTTCTGCAACTAGTCGTGTAGGACTCCATACAGCAGCCTTCCATCTCCGATGTTTTCCCACAATGCGACAGGACCCATCAGTGAACAGGGCATATTGCCTCTCATTTTCTAACAGTTTATTATACAGCGGGGCTTCTTCAGCACATGTCACCTCCTCCTCTGGTGACATTCCAAAATCTTTGCCTTCTGGCCAGTCTGTGATCAATTCCAAAATTCCTGGGTGACTGGGGTTTCCTATGCGAGCCCGTTGTCTGATCAGTGCGACCCACTCACTCCGTGCGGCAGCAGTTGCGTGATGTGTAGAGGACACCTTTCCTTTGATCATCCAGCCCAGCACTGGCAGTCGGGGTGCTAAGAGGAGCTGTGTCTCAGTACCAACCACTTCTGAGGCGGCTCGAACTCCTTCATACGCTGCCAGTATCTCTTTTTCAGTTGGAGTGTAGTGGGCCTCAGATCCTCGATATCCCCGACTCCAAAACCCCAGGGGTCGGCCTCGGGTCTCCCCAGGTGCTTTCTGCCAGAGGCTCCAGGTAGGACCATTCTCCCCAGCTGCAGTGTAGAGCACATTTTTAACATCTTGTCCTGTCCAGACTGGCCCAAGAGCTATTGCATGAACAATCCCCGCTTAATTTGTTCAAAGGCTTGTCGTTGCTCAGGCCCCCATTTAAAATCGTTCTTCTTCCGGGTAACTTGGTAGAGAGGACTTACAATTTGACTGTAATTTGGAATATGCATTCTCCAAAACCCACAACACCTAAGAAGGCCTGTGTTTCCTTTTTATTAGTCGGTGAGGACATAGCCGCTATTTTGTTGATCACATCCATTGGGATCTGACGACGCCCGTCTTGCCATTTTACTCCTAAGAACTGGATCTCCTGTGCAGGTCCCTTGACCTTACTTTCTTTTATGGCAAGCCCGGCTTTCAGAAGGATTTGGATTATTTTCTTCCCTTTCTCAAAAACTTCTTCTTCCGTGTTGCCCCATACGATGATGTCATCAATGTATTGCAGGTGCTCTGGAGCTTCACCTTTGTCTAGTGCAGCCTGGATCAGTCCATGGCAAATGGTGGGGCTGTGTTTCCACCCCTGGGGCAGTCAATTCCAGGTGTACTGGACACCCCTCCAAGTGAAAGCAAACTGTGGCCTGCTCTCCGCTGCCAAAGGAACAGAGAAAAATGCATTAGCAATGTCAATTGTGGCATACCACTTAGCTGCCTTTGATTCCAGTTCATACTGAAGCTCTAACATATCTGGCACAGCAGCGCTCAGCGGTGGCGTGACTTCATTCAGCCCACGATAATCTACTGTTAGTCTCCAATCCCCATTAGATTTCCGCATGGGCTATATGGGACTATTAAAGTGTGAGTGAGTCTTGCTGATCACTCCTTGGCTCTCCAATTGGCAAATCAGCTTATGGATGGGGATCAGGGAGTCTCGGTTGGTGCGATATTGCCGCCGGTGCACTGTCGTGGTAGCAATTGGCACCTGTTGTTCTTCAACCGTCAGCAAACCCACAACCGAAGGGTCTTGAGAGAGACCAGGCAGGGTAGACAACTGTTCAATCTCCTCCGTCTCCAATGCAGCTATGCCAAAGGCCCAACGGTACCCTTTTGGGTCCTTGAAATACCCCCTCCTGAGATAATCTATACCAAGGATGCACGGGGCCTCTGGGCCAGTTGCAAGGGGGTGTTTATGCCACTCATTCCCAGTTAGACTCATTGCAGCTTCCAATACGGTTAGCTCTTGGGATCCCCCTGTCACAGCAGAGATACAGATGGGTTCTGCCCCTTTATAACTTGATGGCATTAGCGTACATTGTGCACCAGTGTCTACTAGAGCCTTATATTCCTGTGGGTGTGATGTGCCAGGCCATCAAATCCACACTGTCCAGTAGACTCAGTTGTCCCTCTCCTTCACCTGGCTGGAGGCAGGGCCCCTCTAATCCTGGTTAGAATATCCGTTACTCACTTTTTGCACACGTGAATCAGAAGTCCCTTCAAGAGGATCAGAAATGAGATCGGCCCATCTACTGCGCCCAGGGGACTGCTCACAGGAAACTGGAGCAGCAGTTTTCCAAGAAGAATCCTCTTTTCTGGTTGCTTTTTCTCGCAACTCCCGTACCCGTGCATCCAAGACTGAGGTAGGTTTTCCATCCCACTTCCTCATGTCCTCCCCGTGGTCATGCAGGTAAAACCACAGGTTAGCCCGTCGTGTGTACGTTCTCTCTTCTCTCTCTTGGGCAGAGGAACGCTTACTCCCAATAACTGCAATGCGGGCCTGTACAGGTGAGGAGGAGGACATATCCACTTTGAATTGCTGGAACTCTCGGGACAATTCCTCTACAGCTGAGACACAGGCCCGTAGGGAGGAAGAGAGACTTCCTTTGTATTGCCGGAGTTGGGCAGCCAATTCATCCACCGTTTGTCCATAGCCTTCTTTCCAGGACATTACTGCCAATGAGTTGGCATAGGTTGGTGGTGCACTTCGTAGAAACTTCCGCCACATCGGTTGTGTGCATTGGACTTCATCTGGATCTGTGGGTGACTGCGCATTTTCTGGATCATTATAAATCACCTACAGCACAGCTAATTCCCTCAGGTACTGGATACCTCTCTCCATGGTGGTCCACTTGCCTTGGTGACATGTAACTTCACCCCTGAAGGGGTATCTTTCCTTTACACCTAACAGAAGTCACCTCCAGAGGCTGAGGATTTGTGTTTTTCTCCCAATCGCCTTGTCGATACCCCCTTCTCTAGACAGAGATCCCAACTGCTTGGCTTCCTTACCCTCTAATTCCACACTACTAGCCCCATTATCCCAGCACCGGAGCAGCCAGGTAACAATGTGCTCACCTGGGTGGCTTTTCGCATGTCACGCAACTCACTCAGGGATAGAGATCGGGTAATTATTTCAAGTTCTGCCTCTTCCTCCTGTTCTCGCGATGACCCTGGTTCATCTTCATCTCTCACTAAGCGAACTGATTTCTTTGTGTGTTCCTTTTTCTGTACAGGGGCGACTGATACTGGCACAGGTTGGTTTTCTGGTTTAGCTGCAGTATCTGTCACCAGGATAGGGGTAGCCACGGTACCTGTTGTCGTGGTAGGGGCAGCCACGGTGCTTGTCATCGGATTGGGGTAGCCATGGTGCCTGTCGTCGGGGTTGGGGTAGCCATGGTGCCTGTCGTTGGGGTTGGGGTAGCCACGGTGCCTGCCATCGGGGTTGGGGTAGCCACAGTGTCTGTTGTCGGGGTTGGGGTAGCCACGGTGCATGTTGTCCTGTTTTCCATCTTTTCCCCCTTTTCCCCCTGAGGATGCTGCCTAATATCAAGCAGTGTTTGGTAGATACTGGCCAGGGCCCAGCACAGTGCAGCAAGTTGTATGTCTTTGGAATAGCCACAGCATTTTTCTTTCAAATATTCTACGACTTCATGAGGGTTCTGTAGTTGTTCGGGAGTGAACTTCCAAGCCACTGGAGGTGAGAAGTTCTCTAGATACCTGCCCATATCTTCCCACATGCTGTGCCACCCATGAATATCCAGCTTTGGGGCAGATCTCTGGGTGGTACTCTTAAAGAGCCTTTTTGTAGCCCTAAACAAGACCTGAAACATATTCAGGAGACATAGCACTAACAGCACACTGGCTTGCGCATCCCAAGGATATTCAAAATTCTCAAAAGCTGTTGTAATTAGTTGGAAGGAGAAAAGGGATGCAAATGGACGGGGGGAAGTATCCCCCCCTAACTTCTTCATGGATTGGGTGTAATTACCAATAAAATCCGACAGAAGGTGGCCAAAGTATGGAAATGATATCACTGCCTCATACAGATACCAGCTTAACCTCATGACCAGTGAATTAATCATTTCACAAGTCGACATTGCCCAGTACAACAAAATGATAATCCCAATCACTCTCCCAGAGATGAGATACGCAACTACAGGCAATACATAGAGCAAATAAGAACTTACAAAACGCCACCATGTAAACAAAGTAATCAACATTGTGACTAACATCTATTTATCTAGTATAAGAAATGCGTATGACAAATCTGTTTCAACACGCTCTGGCCAGATCTGTTGTTATCTCAACCCTTCGTGCCCCACGTTGGATGCCAAAAACAACTGCTGTGGTTTCAGCCCAGCCGGTAACAAAGGACCACGCGGCCGCTCGCTCTCTCCTCCCGCCCCCCTCCAGTGGGGTAGGGGGGAGACGGAGGAGAGAAAAGAAAAAAACCCTGGAACCTCGAGGGTTGAGATAAAGGCATTTTACTGGAACAACACAAAGAAATTACAACAACAACAACGGTACTAATGAAAGAGTATACAAAAGGAGTGATGCACAGTGCAACTGCTCACCACCCGGGACCCGACGCTCCGCCACTTCCCCCACCAAAAGTCCAGACTACCCCCTGGCCCGCTCCCCATATATATACTGAGCATGATGTCACATGGTATGGAATAGCTCCTTGGCTAGTTCAGGTCAGCTGCCCCGGCTATGCCCCCCACCTCCGAGGTTCCTGTACAAATTAACTCTTTCCCAGCTGAACCCAGGACACATGGTCACACGCTAAAAGCTATACACTGATATTTTTCTCTCCTGGGCACTTTCCAGCCCACCACAGCTCCCCCTAAACTCTCCCCACTTCCCTTCACTTCCCTCCACCTCCCCTGCCCTCTCCCCACTGCAGCCCAGTCTGGCATGGCCCCACAGCAGTGCCCACCACAGGGTGCGGCAGAGCTCTGGGCACTCACCCCACAGCCCCAGACCCTCTGAAGGGCACAGCAGCTCCTCGGGGGTGGAGAGGGCTGAGCCCCTGGGCTGGGGGGCATCTGTGGCACAAGGCCTGAGCAGATCCCCTTGTATGATGGAAATGCTGCTATGGAGGCCAGCTCTGTCACACAAGTGCCCATTGCCTGTCCTTGCCTGCGGTCACAGGCCTGACACACAGCAGGACTCTAACCAAGCTTGAAGAGCACTCACGCCTTCCACCAACCAAAGGGTTCAGAAGGAAAGCATGGAAGTGGGAAGAGAGCAGCTCGGGAAAGACCAAGCGCTGGTGATCCCTGGCAGTGGTGCTGTGCCAGGACTCTTTTCTTCATCCCCTCTGCACACAGGCACTGCTCCCTGCAGCTCCAGAGAAGGTCTTGGAGGACGAAACTTGGTCACTGCAGGGCCCCTTATTTTGTTTAAACACACAGAGCTTATGGCTCCACAATTGCACAGCCTGCATGGCACACAAAAGCTGGATAGACTGTGAAATAGAAACCAGAGGAATAAAGAAAATTCTTTGTGGAAAGCATTCAGATAAGCAAAAAAAAGTGAAACAGAAGGAGTAAAACCACACCCAAAATCACCATAAAAACACCAGCAAAAGACATTCTACTATGCAGAAGACAAGAGGTTCTTTATTCCGTCTAAAAAGCATCCAGTCATTACTTTTCTCAGGGCATCCTTGATCTCATGGTTTCTCATGCTATAGATGAGGGGGTTCACAGCTGGAGGCACCACTGAGTACAGCACTGCCACCACCAGGTCCAGGGATGGGGAGGAGATGGAGGGGGGCTTCAGGTAGGCAAAACTGACAGTGCTTATAAACAAGGAGACAACAGCCAGGTGAGGGAGGCACGTGGAAAAGACTTTGTGCCATCGCTGCTCAGAGGGGATCCTCAGCACAGCCCTGAAGATCTGCCCATAGGACAGCACAATGAAAACAAAACACCCAAATGCAAAACAGGAACTAACCACAAGTACCCGAACTTCCCTGAGGTAGGCATCTGAGCAGGCGAGCTTGAAGATCTGGGGAATTTCACAGAAGAACTGGTCCACAGCATTGCCTTGGCAGAGGGGTAGTGAAAATATACTGGCTGTGTGCAGCACAGCATTGAGGAACCCACAGCCCCAGGCAGCTGCTGCCATGTGGACACAAGCTCTGCTGCCCAGGAGGGTCCCGTAGTGCAGGGGTTTGCAGATGGCAATGTAGCGGTCATAGGCCATGACAGTGAGAATAAAATACTCTGCTGAGATCAAAAATAGAAACAGAAATGCCTGGGTAGCACATGCTTGGTAGGAGATGGCCTTGGTATCCCAATGAGAATTGGCAATGGATTTGGGGACAGTGGTGGAGATGGAGCCAAGGTCAAGAACAGAGAAGTTGAGGAGGAAGAAGTACATGGGTCTGTGGAGGTGGTGGTCACAGGCTATGGCAGTGATGATGAGGCCGTTTCCCAGGAGGGCAGCCAGGTAGATGCCCAGGAAGAGCCAGAAGTGCAAGAGCTGCAGCTCCCGCATGTCTGCAAATGCCAGGAGAAGGAAATGGGTGATGGAGCTGCTGTTGGACATTATCATCCTCTGGGAATGAGGCGCTGTCAAAGTAGAAAAAGGACAGTGAAGAGTCAGGGCATTATTCTCTGAGCAATATCAATGCTATTTCCCATAGACCCTCCCACTCTCACACACACAGACCCTTTTCCTTTTCTAGGAGACCTTCCTTCAGGTCTGTGGCTGGAGCCCTGCTTGGTGCTGGCTGAGCGTGCAATGAAGAGCTGGGCCTCTGCCCATGGGCTCTTGAAAAGTCAGCCCTGCTCTGCAGCAGTGGGTTCATGGGATCAGTGCGGGCAGGGGCCAGCCTGGTGTGTGACTTTGTCAGCTGAAACCACTCCTAACACAGAAGGGCTTGTCAGCATCTGCACTGCCAGTGCTAAGGAACCAGCAGGGTAAAAGCAGTTTAAGAGTTCTAGGGTTTTTTACAGCTGCCCACACCACCCCTGGAGAGCTTTCTTAGATCTCGGGAACCTTCAGCATTTCTGCTGCACTCCGGGAGAACAGTGTGAGCCAGGCGAGTCAAGAGGATTGCCTGTGGCTTAGTGCAGAGAGAGGGGGAGCTGCTCTGTCCTTCTGTCTAGTTCCCACTTGCACTGTGCTTGCACCTTTCTGAGATGGAGGGTGACCACGCTCCCATGTTTTACCCTGAAAAGCCACCAGGCACTGCTGAGGGCAGAGACACCCACTGCAGATCACCAGATGTCTCACCTTGTCTCAAAGTCTCAGCACTCTGCTTCTAGCCAAAGACACACCAGGCTCATTTCACCAACCCAAGAGCATTTCCTCAGTCCTAGCATCTCTGTGCTTCTCTATGGGGCTTTCAGATCACAGAAAGCTGCTGTGAGACAGGTTTGCATCCTGCAGGGCAGCTAACAGCTTGGAAGGACACTCGGAGGTGATAGCCAAGTGACCTGATGTGATGGCATCGCTGTAAGGGAGAATCAGCTCATTCCCCAGTCCCACAGACACCATTGAGCAGAACCCCTCAGATTATAGGAAAGCTGGGACATTTCTTCCCATGGATACAGCTATATGGCAGGACCCACAAGACCAGAGTGTGACTCTGCAGCTGAAAATCCCACCCCCAGAGAAACAGACAGCAGCAGCAAGATAACAGTAACACAGAGAAGTGGAGAACCAAGGAAAAGAGCAGAGATCAACTGGCTCAGAGAGGCAAGGGGAGAGGCAGCTGCAGTCTCAGGAAAGAGTTACCCTTACCCAGCTGTGCATGCCACCTCCCAGGCACCAGCACAGCCAGGCAGTTGTTCTCAGTCCCTGTGCTCTACTTCAGGAGGCTCCTCTCAGACTTACTGATCACTCCAAGTTACAGCTCAGGAGTCTCAGGGACTTGTTCAAGCATGACAAATCCTTCTGCATTTCTTAACCCAAATGGCCCCAAACTAAGAAACAGAAAACACAGACTCAGGAAAGCTCCTTAACTTAACAGGACCCTGCCCTGCTGTGAGATGCTTCTTCTACCCACAGCTTCTCCCCACTCTGCTGTTACAGTTCCCCAGGCAGGCTGAGTACTTACCCTGACCGGTGGCAGAGTCCCTGCCCCAGCACACAGCCCCCCACGGTGCAGGGACCCTGCTCAGAAGGACAGCCCTGGGCACCCCTGGCTGCACACCCACCTTCACACTCTGCAGCCATCCCCAGGTGAAGGCAGCTGACATGCCCTGTCCCTCTGAAGGTGCAGCAGGGAAGCTGTGCTCCAAAGCACGGCCTTTTTCTCTGCACTGGAGAAACTGTGAGAGTCCCTCTGACAGATCCCATAGGCTTTAGAATGTACCAGCTTTAGGAGGTCATTCCAGGAACCACAGCTGTATTGCCCTGCAGCCAGAGACTTACCCTGTGAAGGGCTGTCAAGATTTTTCTCCAGGTCAACTCTCATCTCTCCTCCCACCCCACACTGCCTTTAACCTCCCTCTCCCTTCCCTCCTCTCCCCTCGGTGCCTGCAGGCAGTGCCCTCAGCCCTGCTGCGCTTTGCAGAGGAGCTGCTCCTGGGCAGAGCTGTCTCTCTGCAGTGCTGCCTGCTTGCCATGAGCTCCCTCCAGCCCAGGAGCCCAGCCCAGCTCAGCAGCAGAGGACCAGCCCAAGGCAGCCCTTTCTCTGCCCCCTCTGGGCTCCCTCCAGGTGTCCCTGGGGCTCCAGGGGAACCTGCTGGGAAAGAGGCTGAAGCAAACACTGATGTTGCCTCCCTCAGTTAAGGAGAAACACTTCCTTCCCGACAGAAAATTCTCTTCTCAGAGACAAAGTTTCATTTACATGCCACATTCTTTTCTTCCCAAAAATATAATTCCTCTCTCAGAATTACTTTTAATGTACCACTTTTTTCATGTTATTTTTTAGACAGGATACTCAGACAGTGAAGGCCAGGGATCTCCTTTGCACCTACTGAGGGAAGGGATCCATGGACAATGCAGGCATCTCAGCCTTCATTTTGTATTCATGGCATTTGAAGGAGACTCAGCTCCCTCCCATGCACACCACAGAGCCACAGGAGGTGGGATTCCTCTTGATTCTCTTCAGGTGTGCACAAAATAGGCATCTGCATGGGAGCTCCTTCTCTCAGCTCCCATCTGAATTAATGGAGATGGAAGTCAGGAGTCAGGTGTTCAGACACAAATACCTGGTGACCTTTGAGTTGCCAGAGGTGGTCCAAGATACATGTAGGTAACAGCAAACTGTAATGGAGAAGTTCATAGAGGCAGGGGAACATCTTGGGAATCATGTATGAGCCTGGTGGGAAATTCCTTTGGCCAAGTGACATGACAGCTTATGCCCAAATAAAGGCCAAAAGAACCTTTTCCTACTCCTTATCTTCATGGCAGTTTATACATGTATTCATATGAACGATTGCAGTCATGTACCATAGCAAGACCTGGGTGTCTCTCTTTTCCATCAGCTGAATTTACTATACCTCCACTGACTGTAATGGCGTATGTCCCATGTTTGTCCCCACATTGCCTAACAGAATTCAGGACAGATACTCTATTTCATGTCCAAATCCAGGTCCACAGAGCTATACGAGATGCCAAGGCTGGCATGGACCTCACAGGACCTACAGGAAGGCAATTCCCATTCAGGCTGATACATCACAGACACTCCAGATGGCATCACAGAGAGTGCGATTTGGTGCCTGTGTGCCCTTGACTGATGCCATCAGTCAGAGGCATCAGTCATCAGATGCCATCAGAGAGGCAAGGTCCATCCCTTCCCCACCCAAGAGCTGCTGGCATTGCATGAACATAAAGCATGCCACACAGGGGTTTTTACTCACTCCCTTGATGATACAATCAACGGAAAGACCAAGAATTTTCAGAGTGTGCCTGGATACATCTTGTCTTTATGAACAGCATCCTCCAAGCACAGCAATGGTCCATATCAAAACTCAGTAGAAACTCAGAAAGGAATTCAGGGGCACCAAGATGGACTTTTGGGACTTCAGGAACTGTTACAGAAGAAAAAGAGATAAGGTAGGACCACTGCTGAAATGAGGAAGTGTAGGTGTAGATAGATCTGAGGTACTCTATGTCACAGCCTTGGATACCACCAGCATGGTCATGCAGGCCTTTGAGTTGTGAGGCAGGACTCTGGAGGATAACAACCAGCAGTGGATGGGGATCAAGCCCGCGGTTACTCAAGCAAACTACACCCTTACCAGTCCATAGGAACCACAGGGGCTGCATCCAAGGGTGCTGAGAGTGTTTTTTCTCTAGGAGGTGCTGGTCTGTTATTACCCCAGTAAGAAAGGGATTCAGACACTGTGAGCTACCTTTTAAAATTATGTTCATCATCGTTAACACTCTAAGGAGAGAATCATGCAGATTATCTTTGGTCCCTTTAGATGGTGGGAACCCCAGGTGGTGTAGCATTGAACAGGCCTTCGGCCCAAATGCAGCAAAGCATGCAGACCCCATCCGTAGAAGACAGTCTCCTGTTTTGCTCATTGAAGCTACTGTAGGATGTTTCTTACAAGGAACAAGTCTACTCATCGTCTCAATAGTCAAACAGAAATGATGTTTTCCTGAGAACATCTTGCTGCACAGTTAGATACAGGCAAGGCCACGCAGGAGATGTAATGCCCAGTACAGAGTGGGACCTCCCTGCAGGCTCTTGTGTGACAACATGCTGCTGAGGTTGTCCTGTGGCCAAGGGATCTGTGCAGCACAGAAGAGGTTTGATGGCCGTGCTGTACGTGCAGCATGGTGCAGCGCAGCACAGCCCTAAAAAAATTCGTGTTCAGTAGTCTTCTGGTCAGGACCAGTGTTCAGGTTTCCCTGTGAGAAGTCTGTGGTCCAGTATGCTGTCACAGCTGAGATGCTGTGGCCCAAATGTGCACTGCCAGGAGGAGCTGAAGACCCATAGCTTGTCACAGAAATTTGACATTTTTGTGACGTCTTTGGATTAAATGAGACATGGTGGGACAGGTTGCTGAGCTGTGGTGCTGCAATGGAGGGATACAGGCTCTGCCCAGGGAGCAGCAGGGAGGATGAGGAGTATCCCCCATGTATGAAAGGGAAGCTTGGATTTGTGGAGGTCCTCTCTGTGAAAGACAACAGGTTGGACTAGTTTCTGTCATTTAGGATCAGAGCAGGAGTCAGCAAGAGTGACCTTGTGTTGGAAGGTACAAACTGCTTGCTAAGGAAGAGGAAACAGAAAAGGTCTTTTGTCAGCAACCCCAGGAAGTCTCCAGGTTCATGAGCAGGTTCCTGTGGTGAACTTAAGTGCCCTGGCATTCCCTGGCAAGGCAAAGCAACAGGGTGCCAACAGCCTGAAGGTTATTGGGTCAACTTCTTCAGAGAGCTGCCAGGTGGGCCACCAAGGGTGATTCTCACCTGGACCTGATCCTGGCCAACAAGGAACAGCTGGTTAGGGATGTGATGATGTTCAGTGTCAGTCTTGGCTGTCATGGCCATGAATTAGTTGGGGATCAGACACCATAGTGCAGTGAGTAAGGCCAGCAGCAGAGCACAGACCTGGGACTCCAGAGGAGAAGACTTTGACACACTCAGGAGACTGAGACAAGTGGTGCCATGGGAAGCAGCTCTGAAGGGGGAAGGAGCATTGGAAATCTGATAGGCCATTCAGGACAGCCTCCTCCAAGCACAAGAAGGATCTCCCCAAATACCCGTGAAGAGAAGCAACCATCTCCGGAGGCTGCTTGTGTGAACTGACTGAGCTCCACGGAAAAAAGGCAGCAGGCAGGAGGTGGAAGCAAGGAAAGCTGCTGACAGAATGTAGAAACCTTGTCCCAGGATGTAGGGACGATGCCAAAGCCAAAGGTCCCGTTGCCTTGAGAGATGCAGGGGAGGACAGAGGCAGCAAGATGAGCTGATACTGCTTCATTAACCGTAAAAGAATAGACAGGGATCATGTGGGCCTGCTGCTGAACCTCCTAAGTGTAGGAGCAGGTAAGGCTGAGGAACTTAGTGACTTCTTTGGCTGTGACATGTGTCAGGCCTTTGTGACTGGCAGCAGGACCCTGGAGGAAAACAACCAGCAGTAAGTGGTGATCAAGTCAGGGATTACTTGAGCACACTCAGCCTTGAACAGCCCCTGGGAGTAGAGGGGAATCATCCAAGGCTGGAGAGGGAGCAAGCCAATTCCATAGCAAGGCTCACCCTGCATCAATTTTGAGAGATCATGAAGATCAGGACAAGTCGCTGATGGCTTCCAAAAAAGTTGACAGCTGTCTTCCAACATAGGTCAGAGGATTACCAGGGGGAAAAAAAGCTGTTTAACCTCCTATAGGAGAGCAGTGTGTCCCTGAGCATGTCCTCCTGGATGAAATTTCTGGGAAGATGAAGAGGAAGGCGACTGGGTCTAGGTCTACCTGGTCTACCCCACCGGCACCATTAAGGAGGCCAGGTCTACCCTGCCCGCTTGGTTAGGGTGGCCAGGTCTACCCCACTGGCGCCGGTCGGGAGGCAAGGACAACCCTGCCCGCATCGGTAGAGAGGCCAGGTCTACCCATCCAGTGCCTACAGGGAGTCTAGTTGTACCCAACTGGTGCCAGTCAGGAGGCCAGGTCTACCCCACTCGTGCGGTTAGGGAGGCCAGGTCTACCCCAATGGTACCGGACGGGAGGCCAGGTCCACTCTGCCCGCGCAGTTAAGGATGCCAGGTCTACACCACAGGTGCTGTTTTTGTGGCCAGGTCTACCCGCCCGTGCGGTTAGGGAGTCCAGGTCTACCCCGCTCACGCTGTTAGGGAGGCCTGGTCTACCCCGCCCTTGCCAGAAGGGCGGCCTAGTCTACTCCACCTGTGCGGGTAGGGTGGCCGGGTCTACACCACCTGCGCGGTATGAAGGCCTGGTCTACTCCACTGGAACCAGTAGGGAGGCCAGGTCTAACCGCCCCGGTGGGCTAGGGAGGCCATTTCTACCCCACTGGCACCAGTCGGGAGGCCAGGTCTATACCTACTGCGTGGTTAGACAGCCAGGTCTACCGTGCCCGCGTGGTTAGGGAGGCCTTGTCTACCAGGCCTGTGCAGGTAGGGAGGCCAGGTCTACCCTGCCCGCTTGGTTAGGGTGCCCAGGTCTACCCCACCAGCGCCAGTCGGGAGGCAAGGACAACCCCGCCTGCATCGGTAGAGAGGCCATGTCTACCCATCCTGCAGGATAGGGAGGCTAGTTGTATCCAACCGGTTCCAGTTGGGAGGCCATATCTTCCCCGCCTGTGCAGTTAGGGAGGCTTGGTCTACTCCACCGGAACTGGTAGGGAGGCCAGGTCTATCCGGACCACGCTTATAGGGAGGCCAGGTCTCCCCACCGGCGCCAGTCGGGAGGGTAGGTCTACCCGGCCTGCATGGATAGGGAGCTCTGGTCTTCCCCACGGGCACCGGTCGGGAGGCCAGGTCTACCGTGCCCACAAGTTTAAGGAGGCCAGGTCTAGCCCGCCCATGCGATTAGTGAGGCCTTGTCTACCCCACCGTCCACAGCAGGGAGTCCAGATCTACTCTGCTGGTGCCGACAGGGAGGCCAGGTCTACCCCACGGCGCCAGTAGGGAGGCCAGCTCTACCCCACTGACGCCGGTTGGGATTCCAGGTCTACCACGTCCACGCAGTTAAGGAAGCCAGGTCTACCCTGCCGTTGCAAGTACGGAGGGCAGGTATACACCAGTGGCGCCAGCCTGAGTCCAGGTCTACCCCGCCCGCCTGGTTAGAGAGTCCAAGTCTACACTGCCCGCTCGCTTAGGGAGGCCAGGTCAACCCCGCCCGTGTAGTTAGTGTGGCCAGGTCTACCCCACCCTTGCCGGTATGGAGTCCTGGTCTAGCTCGCATGCACAGTTCGGAAGGCCAGGTCTACCTCAGTGGCGCTGGTTGGAAGGTGTGGTCTAACGGCCCGCATGGTTAAGGAGGCCAGGTCTACCCGGCCTGAGCGGATAGGGAGGCCAGGACTACCCCACCAGCACCAGTTGGGAAGCCAGGTCTACGCCGCTGTTTCCTGTACGGAGGCAAGGTCTACCATGCGCGTCTGTTTAAGGAGGCCAGGTCTACACTGCCCGCACGCTTAGGGAGGCCAGGTCTACCCCACCGTTGCCGGTCGGGAGGCCTGGTCTACCCTGCCTGCATGGTTACGGAGGCCAGGTCTACCCCTTTGGCACCGGTCAGGAGTCCACGTCTTCCCGGCCTGCGTGGTTAGGGAGGGAGGTATACCCAACCGGCACTAGTCGGGAGGCTAGGTCTACCCTGCCCGTGCAGTTAGGGAGTCTTGGTCTACCCCGCCTGTGTGGTTAGGCCGGCCAGGTCTAGCCCGCCCACGAGATTAAGGAGGCTGTGTCTACCCCACCGGCCATGGCAGGGAGTCCAGATCTACTCTGCTGGTGCCGGCAGGGAGGCCAGGTCTACGCCACGGTGCCGGTAGGGAGGCCAGGTGTATGCCGTCTGCACAAATAGGGTTTCCAGGTCTACCCCACCCGCGTAGTTAGGGAGGCCAGCTGTACGCCACCTGTGTGGTTAGGGTTTCCAGGTCTGCGCCGGCCACGCGGTTAGGGAGGCCAGGTCTACCCTACAGGCGCCTGTTGGGAGACCAGGTCTAACCTGCCCGTGCAGTTATGGGTGCCAGTTCTAACCCCCTTGTGCAGTTAGGGAGGCCAGGTCTACCCCACCGTTGCCTGTAGGGAGGCCAGGTCTACACCGCCTGCGTTGTTAGGGAGGCCAGGTCTACCCTACCCGTGCGTTTAGGGAGGCCAGGTCTGCCCTACCGGTGCCGGTTGGGAGGCCAGGTCTACCTGGCCTGGCAGATAGGGAGGCCAGGCCTACCCCGCTCGCGTGGTTAGGGAGGACTGGACTACCCCACCGGTGCCAGCAGGGAGGCCATTTCTACCCCGCCCTTGGCAGTAGGGAGGTCTGGTCTACCAGGCCAGAGTGGGCAGGCAGTTCAGGTCTACCCTACAGGCGCTGGTTGGGAGGCCAGGTCTACCCCGCCCACGTGGTTAGGGAGGCAAAATCTACTCTGCTCGCTCAGGTAGGGAGACCAGGTCTGCCCTGTGTGGGTGGTTAGGGAGGCCTGGTCTACCCTGCCCACGTGGATAAGGAGACGTTGTCTACCCCGCCCACTCGGCCAGGGAAGCCAGGTCTATCCCACCCACGCAGTTAGAAAGGCTTGGTCTATGCAGCCCAAGAGGGCAGGGAGGCCCGGTGTACACCACCGGAGCCGTTTGGGAGTCCAGGTCTACGCCGCTTGCACGGTTAGGGAGGCCAGGTCTATCCCACCCCCGCGGTTAAGGAGAGTTGGTCTACCCCGCCCGCGCGGGTAGGGACACAAGGTCTACCCCGCCTGCACGGTTAGGGAGGCCAGCTCTACCCCACCGGTGCCAGCAGGGAAGCCAGGTCTCCCCCACGGCGCCAATAGGGAGGCCAGCTCTACCCCACTGACGCCAGTCGGGATTCCAGGTGCACCACGCCCGTGCAGTTAGGGAGTCCAGGTCCACCCCACCGGCGCCATCCGGAAGTCCAGGTCTACACCACCCATGCAGTTGGGCAGGCCAGGTCTACCCCTATCACGTGGTTATGGAGGACAGGTCTACCCGGTCCGCGTGTATAGGCCATGGTCTACGCTGCCCGTGCAGTTAGAAAGGCCAGGTCCACCCTGCACTTGCAGATAGGGAGTCCTGGTCTATGCCACCTGCTCGGCTAGGGAGGCCAGGTCTACCCTGCCTGCGTGGTTAGGGAGTTCAGGTCCACCCCGCCCCTGTGGTTAGTGTGGCCAGGTCTACGCTGCCCTTGCCAGTAGGGAGGCCAGGTCTAGCAAGCACGCACAGTTAGGAAGGCCAGGTCTACCCCACCGGTGCCAGTCGGGAGGTGTGGTCTAACCACCTGTGTGGTTATGGAGGCCATGTCTACCTGGCCCGAGCGGACAGGGAGGCCAGGACTACCCCACCAGCGCCGGTCGGGAAGCCAGGTCTACCTAGTAGGCAGTTAGGGAGGCCAGGTCTCTGCCGCCCTTGCAGGTAGGGATGCCTGGTCTACCCCGCCCGCGTGGGTAGGGAGGCCAGGTCTACCGTGCACGCTCGGGGAGGGAGACCATGTTTACGCCACCGTCGCCGGTCGGGAGGCTTGGTCTACCCCACCCACGTGGTTAGGTATGCCTGGGCTACCTCACCAGTGACGGTAGGGAGGCCAGGTCTACCCAGTGGCGCTGGCAGGGAGGCCAGTTCTACCCCGCCCTTGCAGGTAGGGAGACCTGGTCTACCCCGCCTGCTTGGCGAGGGAGGCCAGGTCTATCCCACCGTCACAGCACAGAGGCCAGGTCTACCCCATTGGTGCCAGTAGGGAGGCCTGGTCTACCCCTTCCTGCGTGCTTAGGGAGGCCAGGTCTACCCTGCCCATGCGGGTATGGAGGCCAGGTCTACGCTGCCTGCGTGGTATAGGGAGGCCTGGTTTATCCCACCGGCACCGGCAGGGAGTAAAATCTCCCGGCCTGGCAGATAAGGTGGACAGGTCTACCCCGCCAGCACGGTTAGGGAGGCAAGGTCTACTCCAGCGTCTGCGGTCGGGAGGTCTGGTCTACCCCACCGGCACTGGTAGGGAGGCCAGGTCTACCCTGCCTGTGCGTTTAGGTAGGCCAGGTCTACCCCACCGGCGCCGGTTGGGAGGTCTCGTCTAGCCTGCCGACACGGTTAGGGAGACCTGATGTATACCACCCATGCAGTTAGGGAGGCCAGGTCTACCCCGCCCACGTGGATAGGGAGACGTTGTCTACACCGCCCAATCGGCTAGGGAGGCCAGGTCTATCCCACCCACACGGTTAGGGAGGCCAAGTCTACTCGGCCCGTGTGGATAGGGAGGCCACATCTACCCCACCCATGCAGTTAGAAAGGCCAGGTCCACCCCGCACTTGCCCATAGGGAGTCCTGGTCTACGCTGCCTGCTAGGCTAGGGAGGCCAGGTCTACCCCGCCCACGCGGTTAGGGAGTTCAGGTAAACACCGCTCCTGTGGTTAGTGTGGCCAGGTCTACCCCGCCCTTGCTGGTAGGGAGGCCATGTCTAGCTGGCACGCGCAGTTAGGAAGGCCAGGTCTACCCCATCAGCACCAGTAGGAGGTGTGGTCTAACTGCCCGTGCGGTTACGGAGGCCAGGTCTACCCAGCCTGAGCGGATAGGGAGGCCAGGACTACCCCACCAGCGCTGATCGGGAAGCCAGGTCTAGCCCGCACGCAGCTGGGGAGGCCAGATCTACACTGCCGTTGCCGGTACGGAGGCCAGGTCTACTGTGCCCGCCTGGTTAAGGAAACCAGGTCTACACTGCCCGTGCGCTTAGGGAGGCCAGGTCTACCCCTTTGGCACCGGTCAGGAGTCCACGTCTTCCCCATCCAAGTGGTTACGGAGGGAGATATACCCAACCAGTGCCAGTCGGGAGGCCAGGTCTACCCTGCCCACGTGGTTAGGGAGGCCAGGTCTACCCTGCCCTTACAGGTAGGGAGGCCATGCCTACCACGCCTGCGCTGGTAGGGAGGTGAGGTCTATCCCGCCTGCTCGGGTTGGGAGACCATGTCTACCCCACCGTCGCCAGTAGGGAGGCCAGGTCTACCCCGCCCACGCAGTTAGGGAGGCCAGGTCTACCCCGCCATTGCCAGTAGGGAGGCCTGGTCTAGCCTGCTCACATAAGTAGGGAGGCCAGGTTTACTCTGCCCGCGTGGTTAGGGTGGCCAGGCCTACCCCGACCGCTCGGCTAGGGAGGCCAGGTCTACCCCGCCCTTGCTGGTAGGGAGGCCAGGTCTACCCCACTGGCACCGGTAGGGGGACCTGGTCCACCATGCCTGTGCAGTTAGGGAGGCCAGGTCTACTCAGTTCGCATGGTTAGGGAGGACTGGTCTACACCACCAGTGCCGGTAGGCAGGCCTGGTGTACCATGCCTGCGCAGATAGGGAGGCCAGGTCTAGCCCACCGTCGCTGGTCAGGAGGCCAGATCTACCCCGCTCACGCAGTTAGGGAGAGAGGTCTACCCTGCCTGGGTGGTTAGGGAGGCCTGGTCTACCCCACCCACTAGTGTAGGGAGACCATGTCTACCCCACGGGTGCCGGTAGGGAGACCTGGTCTACCTCGCCAGCTAGGCTAGGGAGGCCAGGTCTACCCCACCCACTCGGATAGGGAGGCCAGATCTATCCCGCCGGCACTGGCATGGATCCTAGGTCTTCTCCGCCGGCGGGGTTAGGGAGGCCAGGTCGACCCCACTGGCACCTGTTGGGAGGGTAGGTCTACCTTCACACTGCCGGTAGGAAGGCCTGGTCTACCCTGCCAGCTCAGCTAGGGAGGCTAGGTCTACCCCACCTGAGCAGTTAGGGAAGCCTGGTCTACCAGGCCTGCGCGGTTAGGGAGGCCAGGTCTACCCGACCAGAGGTGGTAGGCAGGCCAGGTGTACCCCACCCATGCAGGTAGGGAGGCCTGCTCTACCCCACTGGCGCCGGTAGTCAGGCCAGGTCTACCCCAACCGTGCAGGTAGGGAGGCCAGGTCTACCCCACCGGCGCTGGTTGGGAGGACTAGTCTACACCGCCCGTGTGGTTAGGGAGGCCAGGTCTACCCGGCCTGTGAGTATAGGGTGGCCAGGTCCACTCCACCATCGTCGGTCGGGAGGCAAGGTCTACACGACCTGTGCGGTTAGGGAGGGAGGCCTACCCCACCGGCGCCGGTTGGGAGGCCAGGTCTACCCTGCCCTCGCGGTTAGGGAGGTCAGGTCTATCCCTACATTGCCGGTAGGGAGGCCAGCTCTATCCTGCTCATGCAGTTAGGGAGGCCAGGTCTACTCCACCTGCCTGGGTAGGGAGGACACGTCTCCATTCATGTCCCTCTACTCTCAACCCCTGACAACTCTTTCTCCCTTGTCCTCCACACACCTAATGATGCTATGAAGAAAACACATGCCACTGATGTCCACCATCTGGCTGGATTGCAGGCTTACCTCACCCAGGGACTTTCTCAGGGGTACCGTGTGTTCTGGAGATTGGCAAAAGGTCCTGCAGAGTCACTTCAGGCAGCAAACTCCTCCTATGCAAGCCTGGCAGGGCCCTGGCCTGTTTTTCTCAGGCGTTGGGAACTGCAGGGCTTGTTGTCTTTGTGAGCATCTCATTTCATCATTACCCTGACACCTGTCATCCTTCCCAGCAAGTTTTTTGCTCTGAAGCAAGGCCTTTGCATGCATGGGGCCACAGGGCGCTTAAATCCTCAGGATTTATAGAAAACCCTCAAAACTCTGAAAATGAAGACTTCTTACACACTTATTACCCTCAGCTCTTTTCTGCATATGTTTCAATGTGTACCTATCATCTCCATTGAAGGGTTCATGCAGTTGCCCACACAGGAGTGGCCACTGCCTCCAGGATACCCTGAGGTAGAAGAAGACCTCATGCGGGACCGAGAAATGTGCAGCAGGACCAATGGCAGAACTTCTGGAGCATGAGCTGTTGGACAGGCAGGGTGTGTCAAAGCCTCTTGGCTGAGACAAGTGATTTCTCGCCCTTGACTAGAAAGGGAAGCCTGGGCAGTTGCACCCAAGGTGCCTAGTGTTAGAGGTGATCACTCTCATCCCACCCTTCACCTACAATAGAGTCACCTGTAATTTTCCAAGCAGGGAACGAAAAACAAGTGTGTCTAGATGATGCGGAGTCTGCTTGAAGATGTTTCTGTAACCCAGATATGTTGGGGTTAGTGCAGATTTGGCTATTCAAAAGGGAGCATTTCATCCCCTTTGTCTCTTTGCTCCCCTCTGCGAATCAAGGCAGCTCGTGACTTCAGTGTGTGACACGCTGTGTGCAAAGGAGCGAATATGGAGAAACAAACAAAGTCCAGGACAGAAAATGTTTTGGGAGGTCGTGGGTTCTGTGACTAAACACAAAATGTGTTTTCTATTGGTCTAAGGTTATCCTCTGTAAGAAGCAGGTTTCAGTGGAGGTAATGTGGACTTAACACCTAGCTGAAAAATGTCTTTTATTTTAAATTTAACTCTGCCTTCCTTTGTTTTCATATGTAGGCAATTGAGAAACACCCTTCTGTGTCTGTGTGCCACTCATTCTCCAAGTAACACAGGTGGGAATTGGTGCCCATGGGCTGAAACACACAGCTACAGACTTCAGTGGAGGTAGCTCAGATTGGACCAGGGCTGCTCCAAGTCCCAGGTGGCTGATGAGAGACATGGTAGGTTGGGGGTAGGGATGAAGACTGACCATAGGTTGTGGAACATAAAGGCTCTGGATTTTCATATCTATTCACACTGAATTAGGAGACGCACAGGATCAATATCGATTAGAGATTGCTGATATCAATTCATGTGTAAGCAGAGAAATAAGGTGGAGAAAAAGAAACCCTTTCTTGTTGTTTAGTGTTCATATCATTTCACTTTGATTACACTCCTGAAACTGCTCTTATTAACCACATCAGAATTGAAGGCTTAAAAGAAAACTACAGAAAGCAACTTGACTTGTTAGGGTGTTTGGCATGTTAATGAGGCCTCTGGTGCTGACCTCCTGAACTGCAGATCCTGAAAGACCTAAGAAGCCCCTACAGAAGTAAAAGTCACTAGCAAGCCTCCAAGGTTCCAAGAGTGTTAGTGGGCCCCAGTGAGGGCCATCCCTGAAAAGGCCATGGAGGGAATGACCAGAAAAGGGACGATCCCTGGGAGCTGGTGAAGTAGGAAGTCAGAGGCATGGCTTAGAGGTGGAAAACCAAGGGTGGAATGTGGCTGTGAAAACCCTTGATGTGTTTCACCAAACAGGACAGTCAAGCCCTGACCCCCATCCTCTGGGAAAGGGGATCTGTTACCTCAGGGGATGTTTGGGACTCTTCCAAGGAGCAGTGAGATGTGGGAGTGTGCAATGCTGAGTGCAGGACAGGATCCACAGCGGGTGGGTGAGGAGGCAACAATGTCCTGGGGCTGTAAGGACCTGGTGTCTTCTCATGGGCCTCAGTGGAAGAGACAGCAGCTAGGGTGGAGAGGATAAGGATCTCAATTGTGTTGGCTGGTGGTGGTCTCACCTGCTGCTATGCCCTCAGTCATCCCCATTGCAGGCTGTCCTACACTGTCTTATTCCTGTGCTGGTTTCCCGGCAGACTTTAGCTATGTCCCCATTTCCCAAATGCACTTGGACCCTGGCATCTCCCAAGCCATTCTGATGCCCTTCTGTCCTTACTGGCTGTTGCTTCAAACACAAGGTTGTGGTCAAGCAAGGATTGATCAAGGCCTGTGAATTGCCCACAACCTGTCTGCCTTCTTCCAATACTCTCATCATGCTCTTCTCGCACCCAAAGTATCACAGCCCCACACTTGCTTGAATCTTCTATTTCTCTCTGTATGCCAGCCCTGAAATACCTGTTGTCAGTCTGCCACCTCAAAATCAAAACTTAACTTATTTCACTTCAGCAGGATGCCCCACTACCCCTTCCACTACCTCAAGTCTGCTACCATAGATGCAGAATACTGTGTTGCATATATTTATGTTTTGGAAGATGAATGACTTGGTTTTCATTCTCTTTTTTTTTTTAATAGATACTGATAGTCCTGGGGAAATCACACTAATGCGTACTGAAGGATTCTTGCTATGGTCAGAGCTGTATGTATGGGGGCACATATCAATCAGCCCTGCACCTGATGTGAATGATGTGACCCACATCACCTGATGTGACCCACAAAGAGTCCATCCCCACCACAGCCTGTCCTACCCTGTTCTCTGCCTGTCCTATACTGTTCTAAGCCTGTGTCTCTTTCTCTGCAGATTTTAACCACCACTCCTGCTTCCTCACCTTGCTCTGACCCCATGATGTCCCAAGCTTTACGGATGACTTTCTGTCCTCACTGTTTCTTCAAACACAAAGCTGTGGTTTTCTGATGTATTGCCAAAGGTTGTGCATTCTTGATAACCTGTGCAGCTTCTTCCAAAGCCCTGCTAATGCTCCTCAGTCACTGAAGATGTCCCAGCCCTCAGGCTCACTTGAATCCTCCGTTTATCTCCACATCCCAGCACTGAACTGCACATCTTTTCTTCTGCTGCCTCAAATCACAAACTCAACCTATTTCACTTCAGCATGACACCGCCCAATATTTCAAGTCTTTTTCCTTCCTTGAATGCACTTACTGCTACACCTACATGGCTCTCTCCCTGCATGCCCACGTGTCACACAAACCCTTCTGCTATCCGCTGCACTCATGGGACCTTAGTCTGGGATGTTTGTACATCGTCCAGACTGATGGATGTTTTCCTGAGGTCCATCCAAGTGTGGGGAGTGAAGGAAGAAAAGCAATCGTGTCAGCTCATGGGGCATTACCATGCACATTCACCCCCCACAGTTGGCATTCGCCATCTGCCAGGCTGAGCCATGCACACCAGATGGAAAAGTCTCTATCATCCCTGTTTGCACAGGAAGGGCCTTTCTTCCTGCCATCTTCCCAGGACAATCCTCCTCTTCTTCCTCCTCGACACACAGACATCAACTCTTTCCACTTCTGGGCTCAGACATGATTGTAAGGATTTGCTAAAGCCATCTGCCATCCCCTTGTTTCTCCCTGACATCCCTGGATGCTCTCCATTGACCTATGGATCCCTTCCGTCAGTAGGTGTAAGGGAGATCCCTGCCTGTCACTCTCTAGGAAACCTGTGGAACAATAAGAGCAAAAAAGTTGGCATGTAGATGTAACTTTGTCTCTGAGATGAGAACTTTATTTCTGGAAAAAAGTGTCTCTCCCCAGCTGAGGGAGGGAACATCAGTGATTGCCTCAGCCTCTTTCCCAGCAGGTTCCCCTGGAGCCCCAGGGACACCTGGAGGGAGCCCAGAGGGGGCAGAGAAAGGGCTGCCTTGGGCTGGTCCTCTGCTGCTGAACTGGGCTGGGCTCCTGGGCTGGAGGGAGCTCATGGCAAGCAGGCAGCACTGCAGAGAGACAGCTCTGCCCAGGAGCAGCTCCTCTGCAAAGCGCAGCAGGGCTGAGGGCACTGCCTGCAGGCACCGAGGGGAGAGGAGGGAAGTGGGAGGGAGGTTAAAGGCAGTGTGGGGTGGGAGGAGAGAGGAGAGCTGACCTGGAGAAAAATCTTGACAGCCCTTCACAGGGTAAGTCTCTGGCTGCAGGGCAATGCAGCTGTGGTTCCTGGAATGACCTCCTAAAGCTGGTACATTCTAAAGCCTATGGGATCTGTCAGAGGGACTCTCACAGTTTCTCCAGTGCAGAGAAAAAGGCCGTGCTTTGGAGCACAGCTTCCCTGCTGCACCTTCAGAGGGACAGGGCATGTCAGCTGCCTTCACCTGGGGATGGCTGCAGAGTGTGAAGGTGGGTGTGCAGCCAGGGGTGCCCAGGGCTGTCCTTCTGAGCAGGGTCCCTGCACCGTGGGGGGCTGTGTGCTGGGGCAGGGACTCTGCCACCGGTCAGGGTAAGTACTCAGCCTGCCTGGGGAACTGTAACAGCAGAGTGGGGAGAAGCTGGGTGGAAGAAGCATCTCACAGCAGTGCAGGGTCCTTCTGCTGACAAGAGGGTGCTGTGTGGGTCAGGGCAGCTCACCATTCCAGATCACCCCCTGGATATTTCTGAGGGCACTTTTGAAGAGGAAGGTCGAAGCAGGGATTGCTGTAAAGTTAAGGAGCTTTCCTGAGTCTGTGTTTTCTGTTTCCTAGTCTTGGGGAATTTGGGGAGAGAAATAGAGGAGGAGCTGTCATGTTTGAACAAGTCCCTGAGACTCCTGAGCTGTAACTTGGAGTGATCAGTAAGTCTGAGAGGAGCCTCCTGAAGTAGAGCACAGGGACTGAGAACAACTGCCTGGCTGTGCTGGTGTCTGGGAGGTGGCATGCACAGCTGGGTGAGGGTAACTCTTTCCTGAGACTTCAGCTGCCTCTCCCCTTGCCTCTCTGAGCCAGACCGTCACTGTGTTTTTCCTTGTTTCTCCACTTGTCTGTGTTATTGCTATTGTTATCTTGTTCTTGCTGTCTGTTTCTCTGGTGGTGGGAATTTCAGCTGCAGAGTCACACACTGATCTTGTGGGTCCTGCCATGCAGGTGTGTCCATGGGAACAAGGTACAGGTGTCCAAGCTTTCTTCCAAGCTGTGGGGCTGTGGGCAATGCAGCCTGTGTAATTTCCTGGCAAATGAGCTGACTCTCCCTTCCTGAGATACCATTATCAGGACACTTGGCTACCTCCTTAGGGTAGCCAAGCTGAGAGCTGCCCTCCAGGATGCAGATCTGTCCCATAGCATCTTGGCATTACCTGAATGCCCCATGGAGAAGCACAGAGATGCTATGACTGAGGAAATGCTGTTGGGTTTGTGATATGAGCCATGTGTGTTCTTGGCAAGAAGTGGGATGCTGAAACCTTGAGATAGGGGGAGACAGTTCGTGGTATGCAGCGGGTCTCTCTGGTCTCAGTAGTGCCTGGAGTGTTTTCAGATTAACATGGGAGTGTGACTACCCTCCATCTCAGAAAGGTGCAAGCTCAGGGTACCTGGCCACAAGAGTGACAGACCATGTCCCCTCTTTCTGCACTAAGCCACAGGCAATCCTCCAGCCTCACAGGACATACTTTGTTTTCTCCAAGTGCAATAGAAATTATGACAGTTTCTGAAATCCAAGAAAATATCCAGGTGAGATGGGGGAGAACTGTAAAAAACCCACGATCTTTCAAACAATGCTTTGATTGTGCTTTCTCAGTCCTGGGAGTGCAGATGCTGACAAGCACTTTTACATTAGGAGCGGTTTTATCTGACCAATTCAAACACCAGGACTGACCCCCTGACTGACAGCATTCCCAGAAACCCACTGCTGCAGAGTAGGGCTGACTCCTTGGCAACCAGCGGGCAGAGGTCCTGCTCCTCATGGCACACTCAGCCGGCAACAACCAGAGCTCCAGCAACAGAGCTGAAGATCTCATTGAAATGGAAAAAGGTGCAGTGAATGTGTATGATGAGAAATGGCTTTTATTTTTGTCGGACAATAATGCCCTAACTTGTCACTGTCCTTTCCTCCTTGTTCAGTGCTCCACACCCAGAGGCAGCAGATGTCCAACAGCAGCTCCAACACTCAGTTCTGCCTGCTGGTATTTGGCAACACGCAGGAGCTGCAGCTCTTGCACTTCTGGCTCTTCCTGGGCATCTACCTGGCTGCCCTCCTGGGAAATGGCCTCATCATCACTGCCATAGCCTGTGACAACCGCCTCCACACACCCATGTACTTCTTCCTTATCAACCTCTCTGTTCTTGACCTTTGCTCCATCTCCACCACTGTCCCCAAATCCATGGCCAACTCCCTCTGGAACACCAAGGCCATCTCCTATGCAGGATGTGCTGCACAGGTGTTTCTGTTTCTCTTTTTGATCTCAGCAGAGTATTTTATTCTCACTGTCATGGCCTATGACCGCTACATTGCCATCTGCAAACCCCTGCACTATGGGACCCTCCTAGGCAGCAGAGCTTGTGTCCACATGGCAGCAGCTGCCTGGGGCAGTGGGTTTCTTAGTGCTGTCATGCACACTGCCAATACATTTTCACTACCCCTCTGCCAAGGCAATGCTGTGGACCAGTTCTTCTGTGAAATCCCCCACATCCTCAAGCTCTCCTGCTCAGATGCCTACCTCAGGGAAGTTGGGGTACTTGGAGTTGGTGTCTGTTTTGCATTTGGTTGTTTTGTTCTCATTGTGCTGTCCTATGGGCAGATCTTCAGGGCTGTGCTGAGGATCCCCTCTGAGCAGGGACGGCACAAAGCCTTTTCCACGTGCCTCCCCCACCTGGCTGTGGTCTCCTTGTTTATAAGCACTGGCAGTTTTGCCTACCTGAAGCCCCCCTCCATCTCCTCCCCATCCCTGGACCTGCTGGTGACAGTTCTGTACTCGGTGGTGCCTCCAGCCATGAACCCCCTCATCTACAGCATGAGAAACCATGAGATCAAGGATGCCCTGAGAAAACTAATGACTGGATGCTTTTCAGAAGGAATAAACTGCCTCTTGTCTTCTGCATAGTACTCATATCTCATTACAGACCCAACCTGTCTTTTGCTGGTCTTTTTATGCTGATTTTGGGTGTGGTTTTATGCCTCCTATTTCCCTTTGTTTTACTTATCTGAATGTTTTCCACAAAGAAATGTCTTTATTCCTCTGGTTTCTAATTCCCAGTCTATCCAGCTTTTGTGTGCCCTGCAGGCTATGCAAATGAGGAGCCCTACCCTCTGTGTGTTTAAGCAAAATAAAGGGCCCTGAAGTGACTTGTTCTTCTGAGATCCTTCCTCCAAGACCTTCTCTGCAGCTGCAGGGAGCAGTGCCTGTGTGCAGAGGGGAAGAAGAAAAGAGTCCTGGCACAGCAGCAGCCCTGCCTTGCTTCTCTCCTTCCCCAGACCCTGGCAGAGCAGAGTTGTCTACAAACCCCATGTAGGACAAGGCTGGGGCAGGGTAAGGGTCGGGTGCTGGGGAAGCTGCAAAAGTAGGAAGGTCATGAGGGAACTGTGATCTGAAGGCCATCTTTGCGATCACAATGGGGGGAAGGTCCCCACCCCTGACTCTCCCCTTTCCCATGCTGTGCCTGCATAGTGGGGCCTTTGGACTGTTTATGGGCAGTGGGGCTGGGCCAGCACAGGGACAGGGTGCTGACAGGGGCCATGAAGCAGCTGCCAGGAGGTGCCATCATGGACACTTTGTTGCCAAAAAACTCGGAATAAAGAACTTTTCAACACCAATTTAGTGTAGATAAGCAGACACTTCTTTATTGATGGCCGGGTGTGCGGGTGAGTCCTCTCACGAACCACGCACACCTGAACATCAAAACAATACACCTTATATTAAAACTTATTCATGCATATTCATTAGATTTCCAAGAAAGGTTATACATATTCATTAGATTTCTGGGAAATCATTAGCATATGTAAATGTCCTTTACGCAGGCGCAGTGAAGGTCTCTGGTGGTCTTCAGGAGTCCTCTGGTGGTCTTTCATAGTCTTCCTCACTCGTCCGCTTCTTGACCTCGCAGGTGTTTCCAAGCAGCAAACTGGTGTCCATAACGGTTTCCTCAGTTTCTAAACCAAACACTACAAGGCTACCAATCTTTGTCAGAGCTTCTGTGGTTAAATGATTTTAGACAATACTTGAATTCTTACGGTTACACATTATACATTTTCTAAGTTCCTAAGTTCCTATGGCTACATTTCAAACTTAACACTCCCATACCTATGCTTCATAATTTTCTACTTTTTAATCAAACCAAACTCCTTTATAATTAGATTTTAATTTCTTTTATCAAAATATTTGCAACATTCCCCCCTTTGAAAGTGTTGAAAATTATTTCAATACTTTCACATTATTTACATAACATTTATCCATTACTATCTTGAGAGTTAATATTTGTTTCAAAGTCAGTTTTAAAGTCTTTGGGTCACGGCTAATAATCTTCCATGGAGGAGGTGCCTTCTTCACTCGAGTGTAGTGTATCCAAGCATCCAATTCTGCAATCTTAATAGCCGTGAAGGTGGTTAACAGTACCTGGAAGGGTCCTTTCCAGCGTTCCTGCAGGGGTTCGGAAGCCCACGTTTTCACATAGACATAATCTCCTGGTTGAAAGTCATGCACTGGAGCTTCCAGGGATAATGGTCTATTCCATACCACTGCTCTCCAAATTGCAGTCAAAGTTTTTCCTAAGGAAAGCAGATAGTTATACACATCTTGTTTCCCTTTTACATGCATGTTTGGGTTAGGTTCTGGGGATTCATAAGGTTTTCCATACAATAATTCATAAGGACTGACTGAGGTTCCACTCTTTGGCTGTACTCTGATTCGTAATAATGCCAAAGGAAGTGCTTGAGGCCATTTTAAATTAGTCTCTTGACAAATTTTACTTATTTGCCTTTTTAAGGTTTGATTCATTCTTTCTACTTTCCCACTGGATTGTGGCCTCCATGGGATATACAAATCCCATGTGATACCCAAAATTTTGCTAACATTTTGGACTACTTCTGCAACAAAGTGTGGACCTCTGTCAGAAGAAATCCCAATAGGAACTCCAAACCTTGGAATTATTTCTTGTAGTAACCACTTTACTACTTCCTTTGCTTGTGTGGAACGACAGGGAAAAGCCTCCGGCCATCCTGTAAAAGTATCAAGCCCCACCAGGATGTATCGATACCCATTTTGCCTAGGTAGTTCTGAAAAATCTACTTGCCAATAATCTCCAGGCTCTGTACCAGATTTTATTCGATCCATTTGAACCTTTTTCCTGATCACTGGATTATTTTTCAAACATACTTCACATTTTGCAGTTATTATTTTAGCCATTCCTAACATTTTGAGTGATACCACCTGTTTTTGCAAAGAAGTTACTAAGGCTTCTGCTCCCCAGTGGCATTCCTGATGCTTTGTTTGAATTATTTCTCTCATCAAAAAGGGTGGAACTACTACCTGCCCTTTAGGTGTTACCCACCATCCGGCTAGGTTTTTCTTAGCATTTAATAATTGACCTAACTTATTATCCTCTTCTGAATATTTTGGTTTTTCCCTAGGAAGGGTTACTGTTTTGGAAGGAATTAATGCCATTTGGAATGCTCGTTCCTTTGCTACCTTTCTTGCCGTTCGGTCGGCTAAATTATTTCCAACAATTTCCTTTGTGTTTCCAATTTGGTGTGCTTTACAGTGCATGATTGCTACCTGTTCTGGTTTTTGAACTGCTTGTAATAATTGTAAAATTTCATCTTGGTGTTTAATATTTGATCCCTGAGAGGACAATAATCCTCTCTCTTTCCACAATGCTCCATGGACATGTACCACTCCAAAAGCATATTTTGAGTCTGTCCAGATGTTTACTTTCTTCTTTTCACTTAGTTCTAAAGCTTGAATCAAAGCGATAAGTTCCGCCTTCTGAGCTGAAGTGGTACTTGCCAATGCTCCTGCTTCTATAACTGTGGTATCTGTTGTTACCGCATATCCAGCGTATCGGACTCCTTGCTCCACAAAGCTGCTACCATCTGTATACAATTCCCAGTCCGGTCGCTCCAATGGTACATCCTTCAAATCTTCACAACTGGAATACTGAATAAACGTACTCAACAGCAGCCAAGCAATCATGTTCCAATTGTCCTTCTTCCTGTATGGAGCTTAAAAACACCGCTGGATTTACCAGGTTAGTTGTTTTTAAAATTACATCATCTTGTTGAGTTAATATTACCTGGTACTTCATCATTCTGCTCGGAGATAGCCAGTGTCCCCCCTTTTGTTCTAAAACAGTTTTCACCATGTGTGGGACATAGACTGTTATTGTTTTTCCCAAAGTCAATTTCCGAGCTTCTTGTATGATCATTACTGTTGCAGCCACTGCTCGAAGGCAATTTGGCCACCCTTTACTCACTGTGTCCAGTTGTTTGGAGAAGTATCCGACTGGTCGTTTCCAGCTTCCCAACTTCTGGGTTAACACACCAAGTGCCAGGCGTTGTCTTTCATGAACAAACAGCTGAAAATCTTTAGTTAAATCAGGAAGGCCTAAAGCAGGTGCAGACATTAAAGCGCGTTTTAACTCTGTAAAGGCCCTTTGCTGTTTTGGACCCCACACAAAAGAAGAGTTCTTTTGGGCCTCATACAACGGTTTAGCTATTAAACCGTAGTTCATGATTCAAAGACGACCCCACCCTGCCATTCCCAAAAACGCTCTAAGTTCATGGATATTTTTTGGCTCAGGTATACCACAAATGGTTTCTTTGCGATCTTTTCCCAATTGTCGCTGCCCTTTTGAAATCTCAAAGCCCAGATATATCACAGTCTGACATGCTATTTGGGCTTTCTTCCTGGATACCTTGTACCCATTTAGTCCTAGGAAATTCAAGAGGTCAATGGTTACCTGTATGCAGGTAAATCTTTCTTCTGTAGCAATCAGTATGTCATCCACATATTGTAGAAGTAAATGTTCAGGCCTCGGTTTGTCCTGTTTCCAGATTTCAAGCTCTTTTGCCAGCTGGTTTCCAAAAATTGTCGGGCTATTTTTAAATCCTTGGGGTAGTCTTGTCCATGTCAACTGCATCTTTCGCCCAGTTTGTGGATTTTCCCATTCTAAAGCAAACAACTTTCTGCTTTCCTTCTCCAAGGGTATGCAAAAGAAAGCATCTTTCAAATCAAGCACTGTAAACCACTGATGAGTCTCCTTTAACGCTGTTAACAACGTATAAGGATTTGCTACCACAGGATATATGTCCTTGGCTATTTGATTCACTGCTCTCAAATCTTGCACTAACCTGTATTCACCCGAGGGTTTTCTGGCTGGTAAAATAGGAGTATTATATTCAGATTCACATTCCTCCAAAATTTTGTACTCTAAAAATTTGTCAATCAATTTCTTCAGCTCCTGCCTAACTTCTGGTTTGATTGGGTATTGTTTAATTTTTATTGTTCCTACATTTTCTTTTAAATCTATTTTTACAGGTGCTGCTAATTTTGATTTACCAGGAATATCTGTTTCCCATACTGTAGGAATCACTGCAAAATCCACCTCCGGTGGAATTTCCTGCTCCTCCACTTTTTCTTGTATCATCAAGATTTCTCCTGTTCTTGACTCAGGTATTTTCAAAAAAAGTTCTCCTTCCTCAAAAACAATTTGTGCATTTAATTTAGGTAACAAATCTCTTCCTAACAAGGGTATCGGACATTCTGGTACATACAAAAATTCATGTGTAATTATTTTGTTTCCAAATTTCAAATCCAGAGGTTGCAGGAATGGTCGGTTTTCCTCTTTCCCTGTTGCTCCTATTATATTTGCTGGTTTTGTTCCAATTTTTCCTTTACAAGTATTTAATACCAAAAATGTTGCTCCTGTATCCACTAAAAACTTAACTTCTTTTTCTCCCAGCTTAATTATAACCAGAGGCTCAGCTGGCTTCCCCTCCGGTCCCCTTCATTCATCCAAAACCATCATTCTGGCTACCTCCTTCTGAATATTTCCTCCTGAACACTGCTCATTTTTAGGACAGTCTCTTTTCCAATGTCCTTCCTCCCTACACAAAGCACACTGATTCACTCCTAAGGGGGTGTTAAAATTCCGATTGCTAAAATTCATTGATCCTCCCCATCCACAAACACCTCATTCTCTTCCTCCACCTCGTCCTCTGCCTGCTGTTCCTGCTATTACGGCCAACAATCTATTTTCTCTGATTTTCCTCTCCTCTTTTTCCCTGTTATTATATACTTTCCATGCTGCCTCCAACATTTTATTCAGACTCCTTGAATCCTCTCCCTCCAGCTTCTGAAGTTTCTTTCTTATGTCTGATGCCAATTGTCCCATAAAAATCAAAGCCAACTGTATCTGAGCCGCCTCTGTATCTACTCTTAAATCAGTATATTTTCTGGCAACCTCCTTCAGTCTTTCCAGAAACGCTGAGGGAGATTCATTCTTATCTTGTCTCACCTCATATAGTTTAGACCAATTCAAAGATTTAGGCATAGCATGTTTAACTCCATATAAAATCCATTTCTGATACCAAGTCAACCTTTCGCTATGTTCTCTGTTATTTGGATCCCACTGCGGATCCCCAGATGGAAAGTTCTGCTCTAATGTTCCACCTGTTGTCCCACTCAGTACAGCCACTTCTGCCTGTGCTTTGCCAGTCTTTAGTACCGTCTGCTTTTCTGTATCATCTAACAAATTATCCAAAATCACCTGTAAATCATTCCAGTCTGGATTCTGTGTTCTAATTGTAGTATCTACCACTCTGCCTACTCTCTCAGGATCTTCTCTATATACTCCAGCTGCCTGCTTCCAAGCCATCAAAACCATAACCGAAAAGGGCACTTTTGCATACACCGGCCCATCGTTACCGACTCCCTGCCGCAGGGGAGCTATTGTTGCTATTGCTTGTACCTGCTGTCGAGTCCTTCGAGAAATGGGGGTATGAATTACAACTTCAGACGGTCCTTCCCCCACATCCTCTATTCCACTACTTTCTGGTTCTTCCATCTGTTCTCTATGCTCTCGACCCCAATTTAGTCCTCTCCTGGGAGGGGATATATCCAACTCTGGCCCTTCGTCCTCTTTGGGGACAGTTATTTTCTTTAAGCACTCTTTTCCAACATCACATGCCAAACCACATTTCTTTTCTTTCTTATCAGAAGTCATAGCCATTACCAAATTGTCCCTACTAGTCAGCTTACATTCATTCTGCCAATCCCGTCTCTGTCTTAAATAAAAAATAAATCCACATATGGTATTTCACTCCACTTCCTTTCTCTTCTACAAAACAACATTAACTGCAGAATGGTGTTATAATTCAGTGTCCCATTCACGGGCCACTTTTCCTGATCCTCTAATATATACAGAGGCCACCAATGATTACAGTACTCAATCATCTGACTTTTCCGCAAATCGTCATGCAATTCACCCCAATGTGCTAACAAACATCCCAAAGGAGATGTTTTCGGTATCTTTCCATCAGTAGATATATTTCCCATACTCTTACTCTTAAATAGTTTGGCCAATGCCATTATATTTATACCCACTACCAAATATCTATTAAATATATATCGAGTATCAAAAATCAATAATCAATTATCAAATGTCAGATGCCAAACCAAATATCAAATACCAAATACATATATTAAATGCCAGATATCAAGTGAATACAAACAACAGTTGTTGCCAGGTAATGGAGTCCACCTGCTTGTCTAGGGCACGGACAGAACCGACTTCCCTAGGCAAGAGTCATAACCAATATCCCCTGGCAAGATTATTAACCCACAAAATGTATTCACCCTTTTAAAACTTCCAACCTCAGTTGGAGGCACTACGTCTCACGCTTACAAAACTCACACTCACATATAACACACTATACCACACTCTTAATTCTGATTTGTGATACACACAAAATATCTCACAAAGATACACATACACTCTCAAAATTCCTTGGAATCGGGACTCAAACCCAAAGTTTCCAAAATGCTTTTGAAGCTGGGACTCTAACCCAGAATCCTCAAAAGTTGTGGGACTCTAACCCACTTCTGCTTTTGAAGCTGGGACTCTAACCCAGAATCCTCAAAAGTTGTGGGACTCTAACCCACTCCCAAATTGTCCAACCCAGCAATAGCTTTCGCTTATGTCTTACGGGCAGACGCCTAGGCTTTCACTTCAGGATCCTTTAGTCCAGCCCTGCGCAGCTTTCGCCGCATCTGACAGGCAAGACGATACCGGTGGGACTCTAACCCACTGGGGGGACTCTAACCCCACTTAGTGGGACTCTAACCCACTATCCTTAATATTTAAAAAAAGAAGTGTCTTACCAAAATCCAGGGGACATCTCAAAGAGCCTTATGGATCGGGGGTCGATGGGTATCCCCGAGAAATCCTCGGTGCCAGCAGGAACCGATCAGGTCCCCGACTCCTCCGGTCTCTCTCAGCGAGGTCCCACCTGGGTCGCCAGAAACTCTTGCCGAAAAACTCGGAATAAAGAACTTTTCAACACCAATTTAGTGTAGATAAGCAGACACTTCTTTATTGACGGCCGGGTGCGCAGGTGAGTCCTCTCACGAACCACGCACACCTGAACACCAAAACAATACACCTTATATCAAAACTTATTCATGCATATTCATTAGATTTCCAAGAAAGATTATGCATATTCATTAGGTTTCCGGGAAATCATTAGCATAGGTAAATGTCCTTTACGCAGGCGCAGTGAAGGTCTCTGGTGGTCTTCAGGAGTCCTCTGGTGGTCTTTCATAGTCTTCCTCACTCGTCCGCTTCTTGACCTCTCAGGTGTTTCCAAGCAGCAAACTGGTGTCCATAACGGTTTCCTCAGTTTCTAAAACAAACACTACAAGGCTACCAATCTTTGACAAAGCTTCTGTGGTTAAATGATTTTAGACAATACTTGAATTTTTATGGTTACACATTATACATTTTCTAAGTTCCTAAGTTCCTATGGCTACATTTCAAACTTAACACTCCCATACCTATGCTTCATAATTTCTACTTTTTAATCAAACCAAACTCCTTTGTAATTAGATTTTAATTTCTTTTATAAAAATATTTACAACAATCCCTCCATGCACCACCGTGAACTTACTGGAGGAGACAGGAAAAGGAAAAAACTCCTTGCCTCCAGCCCCTTACACCTGAAAGGAGCTCCAGCAAAGCTCGGTCAGTACAGCAGACAGTAACTGTGCCTCATGACTGAGCCGGTGGCCATTCCTGAAAAATTTCCTTCAAACTGGAAGCTTCCTGGAAGCTCCAGCTTTTTGGACAAGGTAGTTTTCTTCTCAGTTTCATGTCTGACTGTCTCCTCTTATGAAATATATTTACATTCTTCAAAATTTGTACAAGGAGGAGAGGAAATCCCAACAGTGCACAAGGATCGAGGAGAGAACTTGACCCATACAAATCTGTGGGGCTTCATCCACAGCTGCTGAGAGAGGACAGGGCATCCTCCTGAACAGGTAACACTCTGCCTGGAGCCAGGAGCAAGTGAAGTACTGCAAAGGTCTGTCCTGTCCTGGGAGCTGTTCTGCTTGATAGTTTTATTAATGACCTGGAGGTCTTGCTAGATGGCAAACTGCACGTGAACCAGCAGGGTGCCTTGTCAGCCAAGAAAGCCAACAGCATTCTGGGCTGTATGAGGAGGACACAGCCAGAAGATGAGGGAAAGTGTTTATCCCTCTCTCCTCAGAGCTTCTTAGACCACCTGGACAACACTGTGATCAGCTTTGGTCTCCTGTGCCCCGTCCCTCATCCTGGTGCAGGAAAGACACTGATGAGCTGGAGCAAGCTCAGCAGAGGGCTATGAGACTGTTGGGTTGGGGGCAGGCTGGAGCACTTGCCATCTAAGGCAAGACTGAGGGAGCAAAGCTTGTTCAGCCTGGAGCAGAGAAGGCACCAGGCAATAAGGAGAAAAGTTTTCACCATGAAGTCAGTTGCCAAGAGATGCTGTGTCCTCCCTATTCTTGGAGGTATTCAAGTCTTCTTCAACCCTGCCTGTCATCTCCTCCCTTTGACCAAAACAGTCTTGCTCCTGCAAAAGTAAAGCAAGAGAGCTATGGAACCAACACAGACTCTGCATGCCCTGAGACCTCGCTTTCCTACAGCAAAGAGAGCTCTTTCATCAGCCCCACACTTCTTTTTCCACCCTCAGCCTTTGTAGTTGCTTGTGTCCGGCTTTTGCTAAGATCCCGTTTGAACTGGAAGCCCGCAAGACTCCTGGAACTCCTGACATTGACCTGGCATTCACCACAAACCTGGATCCCAGCTGGCCATGAAGGCGTCAGTCATCTAGTGCCTCAGCTGTGCTGCCCAGGGCAGGTTTTGTCACGCCATTGTCAGCACTGCTGATGCTGTGCCCATGTCCCGTCCTTCTGCGACAGACTGCCCATGATCCCCAAACAGCCCCAGCTGCCTCAGGGGCTGCGATGAAACATTTCAGGAGCGGGCTGAGGTGGGGTGGCAGGAGATGGGTCCTTGGTGCTGCCTGGCTAGCAGGCCTGGGCAGGAAGAAGCCAGCTTCCCCCTGCCGGGGCTGGGCACAGTTTTTCCCAGGAACCTCCCTGAGGAACACATGTCTTCTGTATCTCTCTGTGCCCTTGCATGTCTGGCATGGGGACTAGGGCTCCTGGGGCAGAGCTGAAGAAGCTCAGCTGGGAGAGTGTTAGAGTGAAGACCTAAAGGTCCCTGGCTCAAGCCCAGGCTTTGGCAATGTTTTCCCTCGGGCTTTTGCAGAGCCTCTTGCTCTTCTTCCAGCCTACCCCTGCCCTCCTGCCACTGCCTTCCTCATGCTCAGGGCAGAGTTTCCCCGGGGCTGGGCACAGCTTTTCCCTGGGGAGCTCCCTCCGGAGCTGCTCCTGGTGATCCTCCACCTCTACCCTGGCAGGAGCACCTGAGCTCAGGCTGCTGGGAGAATGTGCACAGGCAAGTGAAAGAGGGTCAGGCTGCCCAGGGGGAATGCAGAGACTGTGTCTGTGCATGCAGGGGTAGAGTCAGGGCAACTCTAGTTAGAGCTCAGCTGGAGCTGGAACCAGCAAGGGGTGGGTAACCAGAAGAGCTTCTCTAAGTAAATCCATAGCAAAAGCTACGATAGGAGCTAAGGAAAATGTGTACCTGCTGCTCAGTGGGGCAGGGGACCTTGTAGCCAAGGGCATGTACAGACCTGAGGTATTCAGCACCTTTTTCCTCTGCCTGAGGCTTCCCTGTTTCCCAAGCCCTCCTAGCAGAAACTGTGGGACCTGAGCACCCAGTCCCTGCTAACCCCAGCTGCATTTCACACAGGCATAGGACACAGCCATCTTCTGGGACCTCTTGCGGTCTGGTCCAGAAGACAAGCCATGCTGGGCTGGCTTTTTTTTTTCCTTAGTTAAGACATGGAGACGTGTGGGAGGATGGAGCTGGCCATGTACCACCCCACAGCTGGGCTGAGCAGCCAGCACTGGAGGCGAGTGATGTGAGGGGCTACCCTGTGACAAGTGTCCCACAGCAGCTTCTCCTTGTGTCCAGGGAGCAAGGGATCAGACCGAGCTTTTCTTCTGCACCTTCCACACTTGTTTTCTCTCCAGCAAGTGCTAGTGCTGCACCATGAGTACAATGCTGTTAGCCCACACTCCCCAGTCATACTGAAGAGCTCGATGCTTATCTCCATTTTCCAGACAAGCTCAGTCCCATTCCCAGCTCTCCCTGGTACCCACCACAGGGAGCTTCAGAGCTCTGGGATCTCCCACCAAAGCCCAAGCTCTTTTGAAGGGAACAGCAGTCCCAGGAAGATGGGCAGCAGAGGCATCAAAGAGGGCATGTCAGCCTTCCTGTCAGCCCCAAACTGCAGGCCAGCAATGGCATGAGGAAGTGGAGTCCAGTGACTCTTTTGTATCCAGGAAAGTCCTCACCAAGACAGCCTTTGCCTTCCCCCCATTCCCACTGCCAGCCCCGCTCACCAGGACAGTGCAAAAACCCTGGTCCTGGGGATCCTGGGACCCCTCCAGCAGCTCCAGCCATAGAGCAGCCAGCCCTGAACTTGCACGTACAGAAATGGATTTCTCTTTGTTATTTAATCTAGAAGCACGAGAGGTGTTTGGGTGCTACACTAGATCCAGGCCACGGCTGTTTTCCTGAGGGTGCATGAATCACTCTCCAGGCTCCCTCCCTGTGCCTGCTGGGTCCCTGCTGCCTCTCCTGGGATTGCAGAGCCCTCCATTACCTTCTCACACTTGGATTTACTGTTTTCCCTTTTTATGACCATGCCTTGGGTGGTCCCTCAATTTGTGAAGCTCCCCACTCACTCCTGGGCACACGCTGACCCTTCAGATCCCCTGAGCTCTCCTGATTCACCTCCAGAAAGGATGAGTGTTGGCCATTAGCCCGTGTGGCAGCCCAAGGCAGGTAAGCATGAGACAACTCTCCAACTCTGTTTGCGCCAGGCACTGACACCTGAGCCCTGGATCCAGATGTGGGTCCCCAACAGATCACACTGGGGTGCTGAGCTTATCCTCCAGGTCAGTAGGGAACCAAACGAAAGCCAGAGGATCTTTTAGGGTGCAGCTGAATGACAATGTCCTTTCATGATCTTTTGAATTATAGCCCGGTCTGCAGGACCTGCACTGAAGGTCTCTGTGGTGGTGAGATGACACTTTTTAAAGACATAGCATTGGGGAGCCAGCTGTGATAATGTTGTAAGCATTTACAGAATGCTTCTAGGTCACACACAGCAGGTTTCACCATTAGCACAGCTGGGATGAATCCAAACATTTCTGTAGGATCGCAAGTATGACAGAGACAGCAACAAGAAAAACCAAGCAGATTGCAGACCTGCCCTTAGATACCATGGGTGCCATGACTGCATAGGGCTGGTCAAGGCATTCTAGATGAAAAATGGCTCTGAAACCAATTTTCTGACTGTGTCCTTGAATTCCCTCTCCAAAGAGTGGAGGGCAGCTAATTCCAAGAGCATGATTTCAGAGAGCAGGTGTCTAAAAGAGATGGAGATTTCCCCCTCTGTTAACCCCCATTTCTGTCCCTAGGCAGTGACAGCAAGAGGTCCATTTCCCCTTCCGTAGGGCAGTGACTCTGCCGAGCCAGCGCAGATATCCAGCCTCTGGTTAGAAACCCTCGGAGGGGATGGGTATTCAGCTCCCCCATGCACCCCACAGACCCACCCTCTTGCTGCAGTGCAGATGTGCACAAAAGAAGCTCCTGCATGCGAGTACCTGGTCTGAGCTCCTTCTCTAATGAGTGGGGATGGAGGGTGGCAGTTAGTTACTCACACTTTTGTGTGGCCTGCTGCATTTGCAGTGCCGGGGTGGTCCGAGACACGTACAAGTGCCTGCAAGCCCTGACAGAGCAATTCTGAGTGACCCACAGCCTTCCTCTGCATCAACACTAGAGATGAGTGGGCCTCCACTGAATGGGGGTGACGCTGATCACTCTCCAGACTCCTTCACCCATGCTGCGGGGTCCCTGCTGCCTCCTCTGGGATTGCAGAGTCCTTGTTTCCCTGTGGATACACCAATTTGGCACTTTACCTTCGGTGACTCCACTTTGGGTGCTCTCTCACTTAGAGGGGCTCCATTCACTGCCCACCTCGGGCACACTCTGTCCCTGGAGAGCCTGGGGGATCTCCAGGCAGCTCCAGTTTCCCCTTGAGAATGACGTCTGCCCCATCTGACATGTGACAGCCTTGGGTATGTCACTCAGTGACCAGCCATGGCCTCCACTGTCACTAGACACTGACGGGAAGAGTCCTAAATCCAATCCTTGATCTCTACATGGTCACAAGGTGACCGAGAGGCTTTTGCTCCTGCAGTCATGCAGAACCCTGAGCAACTCCTGACTCCGGCATTGGAAGACAAGCCCAGTGTTCACGCGCAGCACTGAAGAGATCTCATTTTACTACACAGATGTTGTAGTGTGTTCAGCTCTCAACAAGCATTAGACACCTTTAGAGAGGCTCCAGGTAAGAAAGAGGGGGTTCATACCTCTGTAGAAGTAAAAGGACTCCAAACATTACTGTAGGAACATTATAAATGAAGAATAACAATTACAGTAACAATAAAGAGAACAACAAAAACAACAAGAAAATCAGGACTGGTGTGGAATACCCTGGCAGTCATTTGTGGAGAGATGGGATGTTTCTTGGTGCTAAACAGGAGTCCATGAAATCAGTTTCCTAATACCATTCTTGATCTCATGGTTCCTCATGCTGTAGATGAGGGGGTTCACTGCCGGAGGCACCACTGAGTACAGAACTGCTACCACCAGGTCCAGGGATGGGGAAGGATATGGAATGGGGCTTCAGGTAGGCAAAAACACCAGTGATTACAAACAAGGAGACCACAGCCAGGTGAGGGAGGCACGTGGAAAAGGCTTTGTGCTGTCCCTGCTCAGAGGGGATCCTCAGCACAGCCCTGAAGATCTGTACATAGGACAGCACAATGAAAACAAAACAATAGAAGTGCACAAGGACACTAACCACAAGTACCCCAACTTCCCTGAAGAAGGAGTCCAAGCAGGCGAGCTTGAGGATGTGGGGGATTTCACAGAAGAACTGGTCCACAGCATTGCCCTTGCAGAGTGGTATTGAAAATGTACTGGAAGTGTGTAGCACAGCATGGAGAAACCCACTGCCCCAGGCAGCTGCTGCCATGTGGACACAAGCTCTGCTGCCCAGGAGGGTCCCATAGTGCAGGGGTTTGCAGATGGCAACATAGTGGTCATAGGCCATGACAGTGAGGAGATAAGATTCTGCTGACATCAAAAATATAAACAGAATGATCTGAGCAGCATATCCTGGGTGGGAAATGGCCCTGTTGTTCCAGAGGGAATTGGCCATGGCTTTGGCGACAGTGGTGGAGATGGCACCCAGATCGAGGAGGGAGAGGTTGAGGAGGAAGAAGTACAGGGGAGCACAGAGCCGGTGGTCACAGGCTATGGCGGTGATGATGAGGCCGTTTCCCAGGAGGGCAGCCGGGTAGATGCCCAGGAAGAGCCAGAAGTGCAAGAGCTGCAGCTCCCGGGTGTCTGCAAATGCCAGGAGGAGGAACTCAGTCATGGAACTGCAGTTGGCCATATGCTTCCTCTGGACACGGGGGACTGTCCAAGGAGGAAAAGGCAGTGAGAAGTTACCAGAAACATCTCTGAGTAAAAACAAAGATATGTCTCATACACCCTCCCCCTGCCACACACGCACCCTTTTCCCTTCCTCAGGAGGAAATTTCATTCTGCCTCTGGTCTTCCACTTCATTTTCTGTGGCTCTGTGTGCTGGAGCAGGGCCTCTGCCCATTGTCTCTTGAGGAGTCGACCCAGCCCCACTGCAGTGGGCAGATGGGAACGTGGCAGGGAGGCTGGGTTTGATATTCAGAACACATCAGGTAAAATCACTTCTAACACAGGAGGGCTTGTCAGCATCTGCACTCCCAGTGTTAAAGAATGTGGGTGCAGAAAGGAGATTTAGGGGGGTTGGGGTTTTTTACCTACTTCCCCCATCCTGCCTTGTGAGTGTTCTCTGAAATCAGAAATCGTGATCATTTCTACTGCACTCAGAGTGACCAGCTGTGAGACACGAGAGGCAAAGGGATTCACTGTGGCTTAGAGAGGAGTGAATGGAACTGGTTGGGCTTGTTCCCAGCTGCCCCATGCTTGCAGTTTTCTCAGATGGAGTGTCATCACACTCCCATGGTACCAATAAAAGCCACCAGATGCTGCTGAGAGCAGAGGGACCCACTGCAGACCACTCAATGCCTCACCCTTTCTCAAGGTCTCAACACCCTGTTTCTAGCCAAGGACATACACGGATCATTTCATCACTCCAAAAGCATTTCCTCAGTCATAGATAACATCTCTGCACCTGGCTTTGTGGGCTTTCAGATAACAGAAAGCTGCTATGTGAATGATTTCCATGCTTAAGGACAGCTCACAGCTTGGAAAGCTACCTCAAAGAGTTAAAGCCAATGTCCTAATGATTACATCTAATCCAGGGAAAACCAGCTCATTCCCCAGCCCCACAGACTGCATTGCCCACAGCCCCACAGGTGAAAGCTGGGACACCTCATTTCCATGGACACACCTGCATAGGAGGACCCACAAGGTCAGAGTGTGACTCTGCAGCTGAAACTCCCATTCCCGGACAGCCTGACAGCAAGAATGAAATAACACTAAAAACAACACAGACAACCGGAGAATCATGGAAAATGCAGTGAGGGTCTGGCTGAGAAAGGCAAGCAGAGAGGCAGCCGGGCACTCAGGAAAGTTCTGCTTACTCGGCTATTCAGACCTCCTCCCAGACACCAACAGTGCCAGGTAGATGCTCTCAGCCCTGAGCTCTACAGAGGGAAATGGTCACGTGGCTGGAGAGCTGCACCCACGGCTCTGCTGGAGCTCTGGCTGCTGAGGACATGGTTCATGCTTTGGACCCCCCAGTTCTGAAGGGCAGAGGCTTTGCTGGGAGGGAGAGGAGGCAAGGGGGGTTGCTCAGAGGAAGGGGTCTGCGCTGGAGGGGATCATACAGAGATTTCTGAATTCTCCCTCCCACAACATTTCTTGGTTTTGTTTCCTCTCATTCCTGATCATATTCTTGCTGGCTGGAGATTTTCCTCCTGGGAGGTGTTTCCCTGCGCCATTTCTTTTCCCTGTCAGCACTCACAGATCCCATCCCAATCTCTGTGCACTCCCCCTGGCCCTACAGAAACCTGCCTGTTTGCAGGGCACTGGCCATGATACTGAAAAGCCGGTCGAAGAAACTAAGACTCATTTTGGAGTTTTAGAAAGCAGGCAATCTTTATTGCAGTGCTGGATACACGGGGGATAGTTCCACCTAGTGTGCATACCACAGCTTTAGCACTAACAGGTTATATAGAATAACTAATTGTATATTAATCAGATTAGTATACATATACATAAAAATAATTGCAACTGATTATCTTAGTACTGCCTACATCCGATCACGCGCAATGAAGGATTCGAGTCGAAGGGCTGCTTTTGCGACCACCGACCCATTTGAAGTTCTTGCTGGCTGTCCTTGAAGTCTTTATTCTTGTCCTTGTTCTTTCATCTTGAAGCTTAAAGCAGTTTCAATCACATGTGGTCACTCTCAGCATTGTTCTCATCTAGTGTACAGGAACATCTCTTCATAAGAGCAAAGAACTGCAAAACATATGAATAATTACTAGTTAATCACTTGACTAGACTTGGTAATTATCTCCCCGGTTACCCTTTGTCCATTGTTTTAACCATAGTGTTAATATATATATCATATATCAAATCTCACTTGCACAGTCACCTAGCAGCAAACCAGTTTTCATAGAAGGTACAAAGTATTAAAAACATAAAAGTTTGAACAAATCACATGAAATGTATGGACATATGCTATCAGCCAGGCGCATGCTCCTTTTTGCAGCTGGAAAAGGGCAGATCAGAACAACCCTGAGAGGTCCAGCAGGTGATTCTGGTGCTGTCCATAGGCAGGGGAGTGGCTGAAGGCATTTTAGGAAGCTCTTGGCAGACCTACTGATCACTCAAAGTTGCAGCTCAGGAGTCTCAGGGACTTGTTGAAACTTAAGAGCTCCTCTTCCACTTCTCCTTTTCTCTCCTCCCTCTCTCTCCCTCTGGAATTGGAAACTGAGAAGACAGACTCAGGAAAGCTCCTTATCTTTATACTAATCCCTGCCTTGTTCTTCTCTTTGAAACATCCTGTTTGAAATATTCCGGGGGTGACTGGGAGCTCTGAGCATCCCTGACCCACACAGCATCTTCTTGGCAGCAGCAGGACCCTGCCCTGCCCTGTGCCACCAAGGGTTGCTCCTTCCACCCACAGCTTCTCCCCACTCTGCTGTTACAGTTCCCCAGGCAGGCTGAGTCCTTACCCTGACCGGCGGCAGAGTCCCTGCCCCAACACACAGCTTTTCCCTGCAGCCAGAGACTTACTGTGCAGAGGGCTGTGAAGAATTCTCTTTGAGTCAGCTCTCTGCATCCTCTCACCCCCGGCTGCCTTTAAACTCTCTCTGCATCACTCCTCTCCCCTCGGTGCCTGCTGGCAGTGCCCTCAGCCCTGCTGCGCTTTGCAGAGGAGCTGCTCCTGGGCAGAGCTGTCTGTCTGCAGTGCTGCCTGCTTGCCATGAGCTCCCTCCAGCCCAGGAGCCCAGCCCAGCTCAGCAGCAGAGGACCAGCCCAAGGCAGCCCTTTCTCTGCCCCCTCTGGGCTCCCTCCAGGTGTCCCTGGGGCTCCAGGGGAACCTGCTGGGAAACAGGCTGAAGCAATCACTGGTGTTCCCTCTCTCTGCTGGGGAGAGACACTTATTCACAGCACTGTTATTTCTCCTATGAGGAAAAGATTTGGACAGGAGAATCACCTTTCCTTGATCCATCCTTACACAGGACACCCAGACAGTGACAGGCAGGGAGCTCCTTTACCCCTCTGAGCAAAGGGATTCAGCTGAGTCAATGGAGGCATCTCATCCTGGGTGCTGGAAGGGGACTCAGCTCCCTCCCATGCCTGCCACAAACCCTCAGGAGGTGGGATTCCTCTTGCCTCAGTTCAGGTGTGCACCGAATAAGCACCTGCATGTGAGCTCCTCATCTCAGCTCCCTTGCTCATCAATGGAGAGGGATGCTGGGAGTGAGGTGCAAATGTCTGGTTACATCTGAGGTGTCAGAGGTGGTCAAAGGTGTGTGCAGGTACCTGCAAACTCAAATGGAGCAGTTCATAGAGACAGGGCAGCATCTGGAGGCATCCTCTTGGAGGCTCTTGGGAATTTCCTTTGGCAATCTGAAAATTAGAGCAGACAAAGTCATTATGTTCTGGGCAGCTCACAGAATTAGTCATCAGAACGCTTGGAGCCCTGTAACACAGGGAGAGTTCACCCTCTCTCTTTCCCGTTCTCCAGTGGGAGAAATTGAAAAAAAAAACCCCAAACCATCAGGTCTCTCTCTCCATCCCTGCGTTTCCGACAATGAGGTTGTGGAAAATACATCTGCAAATGGTAGAGGGGAGAGCTGGGGTGAACGCTGAGGCTCCAACCCTATATACGTAAGCAAGATGAACAGTTAAACCCAGGGTTTCCACCAAAGAAGAGGTAGTACATGCACTTTTCTTTTTCTCCCCTTTCCCTTTGTACAAAAACAGGATACCTCACTGCAGCTCAACGCCTGAGGAGAACAACCATGCTAAAACTTTATCGGGAAAATAAATGTGGTAAAAATTCCACTGCCTCATAGAAGAGAGTGCAAGGAAAACAGAGAAAATTCAGAAGTGCTCTCAGCCCTGCTCAGAGAAGGTGGAGGGAGACAGCACGAGTAGGGGTAGCTACACTTTAGACCAACCTTGTAAAGTCTCTTGTCCATCTCTTTGTCAAACTAGTGGCATTTTACTTTTTAATTACGCTTGTGTTACAAAAACGGGAGCATATCTTTTTAGCAACCATTAAACCAGAAGATGGGATCTTCCTGAATTGCACCTTTCATGTTAAGTGGTGATCAAGTGCTGTCCACCTGCTTTGCATTTAGCTCAAAGGCAGCCTTGACCTCTCCTAAGTCAATATCCCTCAGTTATGACAGTGCGTACAATTCATCGATTCTTTTCAAAATCACTTCAGAATACAAATAACGTCACAGCATACTTAAATATGCGCTCCAATTCAACACTGTGTAACTTAGCTATCTAATAAATAGCGCAGAAAGCAGAAGCCGTCAAAATGAAAATCCTCCAGGTGCCTGACTGCCTGCTCTTTGGGCACTTTCCAAAGCAAATATTCAAGTCAGTTGCCTTAGATCTTTTCACAACTGATCCACAACACATCTCTTATTTATAGTTAGTGTCCCGTAAAGATATAACCATCACCCTTAAAAAATGACACATATTGTCAGTGAAGGATCTGAGCCATGTACAGTTCTCATGCACCACGTATCAGTGTATTTTTATTTATCTCTTTTCATGTGGATAAAATCAGACAGGCTTTCTTTGCAGCTGTGACGGGAGTCTGTATCATCATGGGAACAAAGGCCGTGACACCCTGGCTGCACTGAAACTCAGTCAAACCTCCCACTGACTTCAAAACCTAAACCAGATTTTACCACCAGCCTTTGATTCCCAGCTTGTGTCTCATAGAAATAAATGTTCCTCACACCTTCATAGACAGAGGACTAAAATAGAGCACTGTTTTACTTTGAGGCATGTGACGTGGGCTGCTGGATGGTTTTGGAAGTGAATGGCGATTGGGAAGCACAGCGTGGGTGTTTGAATTACTGCGGCACATAACAAACAGAGGATGAGTTTAGAGAGGAACCTGACAGCCTTACGAAGTATTCATGGGTCTGCTATCGTAATGTTGATGTCCCACAAACTCCGGACAGGCAATGAGTCCAATGCGTTCAATGCTGCCGTTGCTCAGTGTGGCTAGTGGGTTTGCTGGTCATTACATGTGGTTACTTCTGACTATCAGCTACCTAAAGAGACAAGTAAATATGTGCTGCGTCTCCTGGTTGAGAACTTACTGGCCCTATCTCATCCCCGTGCTAGCTCACACCACCAGTAAAAATGCTGGTCTTCTCATTATGCAGACATAAATGAATACCTGTCCTGTTATCTATCTCTTCTGATAGTTGTGGGCACCTACAGGGAGGCAAAACAGGGTTGCCGGAGCCTGTTGATCCAAAACATGCTCATCTTCATTATGAGTTTGTCCCTGCTAACAGTGGTACCAGCCATTCCCTCTGCATCCTTGAAGAGAGCAGCGATGGCAGATTGTGTGAGTGTCACGACTGGAAAGGACAGGTCCATCAATTCTGGATTGCTGGAAAAGGTCTTGCTTGGCTTGTGTGAGCCAGGCCAGCACCTTCACCCAGTGGCTCTCCCCAGTCAGAGGGGAGAGCTGAACCACTTGCGTACAATCCCACGCTGCCCCGACCCCACACTGGGCAAAGGGTGCTGCCCCGGGCCCCCAGGATGGTGATGTTTGGGACAGGAGTGTTGTGAAGGAGCCACCCTGGAAAGCCAGGGACAGCTGCAGGGCAGGCAGGGGGAGAGAGGGAAAGGCATGCAGTGCCCCTGCGGAGGCAGCTCCATCACGCAGGCTGCTCTAAGCCCCACTCCAGCAGGACTCCTGTGCCACCAAGCTTTCCCAAAGGAGAGCAACACCCTGGTGGTCAGGCTGTTCCCTGGGAATGCCCCTGCCTCTGGGCTTCAGCTTGTCCCCAGGGCAGCGGGAGAGCCCCAGGTGTGCAGGGTGCCCCAGGACTTGCTCCTGCCCGCTCCCCCAGCACTGCCCACCTCTGCCAGCTGCTGGGGCTGGAGGGGAGCCCAGGCGTCCAGGCTGCTTTAACCCCCACCACGGTCTCCCTGATCGGGCACTCTCGTGAAGACCAAGCTTGCAGAACCGGTTCCTGGTGCCACGGGCCCTGGGCAAACACGGCTTATCAGAGATGCTGCAGGGACAAACATCCCTCCTCTTGCCAGGGCAGCTCTGTCCCCACAATTAGCTCTGAGTGGCTGCCTGCAGACAAGTGTCCGCTTCATCGTGTCCCTCTGGAGAGCCAAGTCCTGCTCAGGGACAGCACTGACCTAGGCCAAGGATGAGGGCATTGAAGGGACATTTGGTGAGCTGTGGCCAAGTGCCAGCCAGGAACAGGTCTGGAGCCAGAGCCTTGTTGGGGACAGGGTTACTGGGACCCACCGGCTGGGGGCAACTCTGCAGAAGTGGGACCCAGGTTTGTCTGGGTGGGCACAGCAGCCCCAGGCAGTGGCAGGGTGAGGGCCAGGGTGGGGCTTAGTCCCCTCTGATCTCTGCTCTGGGGGGGCCGTGGCTGGGGACTGGACCAGTTTGGGGCCTGTAGTGCAAGGGAAATGGGGTGGGCTGGAGCTGGGCACTGCGACAACCCCAGCGCTTCCCCCAAGCCTTACCCTCATCTCCCAGTGCCCAACATTCACCAGTGCTCCCCATTGCCTCCAGTGACTGAAGATCCCAGCCATCTGGCTGTCCCCATTGCCCATACCCCCAGTTGTCCTCCCGCCTCCCGGTGTTCCCAAACCCCGGGGTCCCTGGTGCCCCAAGAAGAGGGGTCAGTCCCAGCCCGCTGTTTACCCAAGGGGCTGGAGAGGGGTCAGAGATGACTCTTAGAGACCCCTGGTTTGAGGCTGACCTCATCTCTGGGGGAGTTCCGGAGGGAAAGGCTGGCCTGGGAGGGGAGCGGCACTGGGAGATGGCAGTGCTGGGAGGTGAGGGGCACTGGGAGATGGGGGGATCTGGCTTTGGGGGGCTGTTGGGAGGATGGTTTTGTGCTGGAGCAGTGGGTTGTCACCGTAGGGTGTCCAGCTGTCAGAGGCTGACTGGCTGTCCCCCCCTCACCACCCCCAGGTGCCTGGGCCCTTCCACATGCAGCTGCCCCATGCAGGAAGCCGGACCGATGCCAGGGAAGGTGGCTGGATCAGTGACGAAGGCGGGGGCAACTGTGTGCCAGGGGTGGGCTCCTTGCCAGGGCTGGTGTCTCTGCCAAGCCTGGCTTTGCCCTGGGGGCTCTCAGGGAGGGAGGAAAGGAGGAGTCCTGGGAGGGATAAATCTGCCCCTCACCTTCTGCAGCTTCACCCAGCACTCACCAAACTGCAGAGGAAGATGAAGGTCGCCGTGCTGAGCCTGGCCCTGCTCTTCACCATCCTGCTGTGCATGCCAGAAGATGCTCAGGTGAGTCCTCAATGCCACGGGGAGAGGCTCAAGGCTGAGGAGGGGTCTTGGCTGCAGGGCATCAGCTCTCCTGCAGAACAAAATTGTAGTGGTGAGCACGAAAACCCTTGATTTGGCCTCTCCCTTTCCCAAGCAAGGAGCATCCCCAGGCTCCCGCCTCCTCCAGCCCTGGGCAATGCAGCTTTCTCCCTCCCCCAATTCCATCTCTTCCCTCCACTTCCCCCGCAATTAATCTTCTTGTGCCCAGAGCCCGAGTTCCTTGGGAAGGTTCACCACAAACTCCTGTGACGACCCCCACCGGTGTCTTGACTTGGTGCCCCCTCCATCTCTCCCTTTTGGGCCTCCCCATCCCATCTTTTTGGTGCCCTCAGACATCTCCTCCCTGGGATCTCCTCTATGTCCTATCTAGGGTCCCCAAACGCCCTCCCGTTGATTGTTCCCAACGCCTTTCTTTCAGTCTTTCCCCTCAGTCCTTTGCCTTTCATCCTGTCCACTGTGGTATCGTCCCCAGACCCCCTTCCTTGAACCCCCACTGCCAAACACTCTTCCAATCCCCTCGTTTCCATCCTCTGCAGCCCTCTTCCTTCTGCTCCCACCACCCACCTCACTTGAAGTCCCTGTGTCCCCTCCGCTTGAATTCCTTTACCCCTCACTTGCATCCCACGCAGGCCTGCCCCTTCAGCACCCCCAGCCCAGTCCCTTGGGGTCCACTAATTCACCCCAGTGCACTGTCTGGGGGCCCCCCTCACCCTCACCCTCACCCCCATCCTCTTTGGAGGCCCTGAATTCCCCACACTATCCTTGTCTCCATCCCCACCCCTGGTCCCTGCCTGAACAGGTATCCCAGGTGAATCTTGGGGGAATGGGTCTGGAGGGGAGCAGAAGGGATTTTCCTGCTCAGACCAGGGGGAAGCCATGGTCCTGGGGGGGGCTGGGGACACCTGTGCCCCACCTACAGCCCCATCAAGGTCCAATCCAGACCACTCCTTTGCTCTCCTTCCCTAGGCACTCCTGGAAGGAAGTGGAGAAGTTAACCTGGTAAGTAGTGGGGAGGACTTGGAGGGCCTCGAGTCTGGGGAAGTGGAGGGCACTTTGGTGCTCCCATCCCTTGCTGGGACCGGGGACATCCCAGTGAGCTTTCATGCTCTCTCTACAAGAGGAGTCAGTCGGATTTAGGAACAAGGTTCACTGAACTGAACTAGATGACTTCTGCTGGCCCCAGACCTTCTCCCTCTATGGCCACAACACTCCAGGGCAACCCAGTCTGCCCCAGTACACCCCACTGCAACCCCAGAGAACACCCCTGCACCACAGTGCTTTCCCAGGTAGGGCCCCTTCCCCAGGGCCCTCATTGCATTCCCATCCATCCCATTACAACCCAGTACACCCCCAGTACACAGCCACACACCCAGGTGGGCCCCCTCCCCAGGACCCCCACTGCTTTCTGTGCACCACCATACGAGCTCATGTAGCCCATTTCTCCCTGGAGGCACCTTCCCCAAGGATCCCATTGCTTTCCCCTGCCTCCCAGTACACCCCAGTGCACCCAAGCATGTCCCTAACCCTCCCTTTCTCCCCAGAGTCCCGTGGACGAGGAGCTGGCAAGACTTCTTCTGCGCTACAAACGTGTGCCTGTAGCTGCTGATGTCCAGGTGAGCAACATCAGGGCGTCTGCAGCCCCACAAAGGATCCTGGGCCCCGGGGGATCCCGGAGCCCTCTGGGGTGGGCAGACCTTGCGTATGGCAGAGGGAAAGAGAGGGGACTGTCCCTGATGCATGTCCCAGGGGGAGCTGGACAGAGCTGCCCCCATGCCTTTCCTTGCATGCAGTAGGGCGCTATGGAGCCAGAAGGTCACTGTGCAGGCCAGGCAGGGGGTCTGTGCCATACAGACCCCCAGGATCACTGTGAGGGCTGGGCAGACTTCTGGGAGATATAGGGGCATCCTGGAGTAGGGGGCTCTGGGTGCCACCTGGATCTCAGGTGAGCCAAGTCCTGTCCTGGGTAGACTGAGGGCTCCAATTCCCTTCTCCTTCCCCAGGTCTCTGCAGAGGGAGGTGGTGGGGACAAGGCCCCTCTCATGTCCCAGCGGACACTGGGGGGGGGGGTCACAATTTGGGCTCTCTCTTGCAGGTCCTCAAGTGATGGTGACAGCCCTGTCCTGTCCCCCTCCAGCGGCATGAGGAGATGATCATCCCTGGATGACCCCACCTGATCCCCTGGGAGCCCTGGGCCATTTCCCTCTCATGATCAATAAACCCCTTCAGCAAAGCTACGCTCTGTGTGTGTGTGTGTGTGTCTGCCTGCATCCATGTCCCGTCTCCTTGGACAGCGCCCAGATGCCTGGGTCCTCTCTGGCTGCACCACCACGATGAGCAGAGTGGCTGAGGGAGCACAGGCACCTGGGGTGTCCCCTTCCCACCCACCATGTGCCCCCAGATAAGGGCAACCCGGAGTGTCCCCCCAGGAGGCTGGGAGAGGCGAGGGGCAGACAGTGCCAGCCCTCGGGGCAGCCGGTGTTTTGGAGGCACAGCGGGAAAGAGGTTCTTACCAGGGCTCTAGTGAGTGATACTGAAAAGCCGGTCAAAGAAACCATCCAAGACTCGTTTTGGAGTTTTAGAAAGCAGGCATTCTCTATTGCTGTGCTGGATGCACGGGGGATAGTTCCACCTAGTGTGCATACCACAGCTTTAGCCCTAACAGGTTATACAGAATAACTAATTGCATATTAATCAGATTAGTATACATATACATAAAAATAATTGCAACTGATTATCTTAGTACTGCCTACATCCGATCACGCGCAATGAAGGACTCGAGTCGAAGGGCTGCTTTTGCGACCACCGACCCATTTGAAGTTCTTGCTGGCTGTCCTTGAAGTCTTTATTCTTGTCCTTGTTCTTTGATCTTGAAGCTTAATGCAGCTTCAATCACATGGGGTCAGTTTCAACATTGTTCTCATCTAGCGCACAGGAACATCTAGTCCTAAGAGCAAAGAACTGCAAAACTTATGAGTAACTACCTCTCCTAGTTAATTGCTTGGCTATACTTTTGTCTATTGTTTCAATCATAGTGTTAGTATAAGATTTCTAATAATTATTTACCAAATCTCACTTTTACAGTCACCTAGCAGCAAACCAGTTTCCACGGCTGGTACAAAATATTAAAACCATCAAAATATTTAGATATACCATACAGGATGTATGGAAATATGCTATCAGCTGGAGACAGGGATGTCCTGGGTTGCAGTCATCACTGTGTTCCTGATGGGCGAGCAGTGTTCCACAGCAGCAAGAAGTTGCAAGGGGGCAGCCCAGCAGCTTGTTGGAGCGCATGAGCAGCTCTTTCTTTTTCTGGGCAGGGACTGAGGGCTGTGAGGGGCTGCAGCTGGGCTGGGCAGTGCAGTCTGGTGGGTGAGCAGGTTTGAGTAAGGGAACTGGGGACTACTGAGACACTTGTGCTGTGGGCCCTGGGTCTGGTGCTGGTGGGATGGAGAACACAGAAGTGTATGCGATGCCAGGACATGCAGAAGAGGGTAAATTTGGAGAGTAAAAATAATGTGGAGTGGTTGAGCTGGGGCTGTTGTGAAGACACGGTGTGAGAGTTGGTGACCTTCCATGCTGGACCGCAGAGGAGCCACTGCTGGCATTTGTGTCCCAGCTTGTGCCCTCGCAGCAGGCATGAACCGATGCAGAGTGATGTTCATGTGGGGCCCCAGAGGGATCCCCTGTGCTCTGTATCTCCCTGCTGATGCCCAGAGAGGAGCACATCGGTGTTTCATCAATCATTGCAGCGGGGGCCAAGAAACTCTGCTCAAGACAGCGTGCCCAGGCACTACAGTGGCTGATCCTCAGCACAGCTTTGTCAGATGTCCTGGGCACATCAGAGGTCTCGCTGTGACAGACCTCCGGAGGGAGGATGCTGCCATTCAGGCCTCAGCTCCAGGGAGTGCCTCTCCCTGGGCCTGGGGGGATGGTGGCCTCAGGTCTGGGAACTGAGGACCAGGTGGAGGAGGTGTATGAGGATGGGAGCAGCATGTGCACCATCGAGAATGACAAGAAGGAGAGAGAGGAGGTCTTTGCAGAGACCCCGCAGAGGAAAGATCCCAATCCGTGAGGAGCAGGGAAGGAGGGACAGATGGAGAGCAGCCCAGAGGAGCACTAAATGGAGAGTCCTGCCCAGGGGGAGGCTGGGGACTGTTGGTGCTGGAGGAAGGCTCCTTCTTAGCCACAGATCTGCAGCTACAAGGCAGGGACAGTGCTCTGACAAGGGGTGAAGGAGCAAGCAGGGCTGGGGCAGGCTGGAAGGCAGCAGATGGGCTCTGCAAAAATGAAAGGGAGCAAATCAGTGCTGAAGCCCAGGGTTGAACCAGGGACCTTTAGATCTTCAGTCTAACGCTCTCCCAGCTGAGCTACTTCAGCCCTGCCCCAGCAGCCCTTGTCCCTGTGCCACCCGTGCCAGGCCACAGGCTGACACACAGGAGGAGAGCTCCTCAGGGAGGTTCCCAGGGAAAAGCTGTGCCCAGCCCTGGGTAGGGGGGACCTGGCCCTGCCCTGTCTCCAAGGCCAGCTGGGCTCCAGGTTTGGTGGAGGCCAGCTTACGCTTGGGTGTGGCAAGATGTGCGTGGGCCTCATACAAAGGTGACAGTGGCAAAGCTACGTGGGCAGACCAGGCATGTGCAGTTGCAAAGGCTGAAGAAGTGTGGGGCTGGTGGAGATAAGACAGACCTTATCTCCTTCCCCAAGGAAGGCCTCTCCCCACCCTTTTCTCCCTTGCTCAACTTCCCTCCTTAGCTCACAACTCTTCTACCTCCTCCCCCTGTGAGCAGTGCAGGGGGTGGGGAATGGGGGGTTGTGGTCAGTCCATACCAGGTCCTCTTTGCTGCTCCTTCCTTCTAACACTTTTCCCATGCGGTCCCTCCTATGGGCTACAGTCCTTTGACATAAATCTGCTCCAGCATGGGCTCTCCTCAAGCCACCATTCCTTCAGGAATGATCCAATGTCTCCAGTGTTGGGTCATCCACAGGCTGCAGGGATTACCTTCTCCACTGGGGTCTTCTCCATGGGCTGCAGGAGACCATCTGCTCTGGCACCTGGAGCACTTCCTCTCCCTCCTTCTTCACTGACCTTGGTGTTTGCAGGGCTGTTTCTCACACTTCTTCCTCCTCGCTCCTCTCCCAGTCTAGCAGTTGTATCCTTTCTTAAATATACCTTCACAGAGGTTCCCCCAGCTTTGCTGATGGGCTCAGGTTTTGGCCAGTGGTGGGTGCATTTTGGAGCCAGCTGGAACCAGATGTGTCTGGCATGGAGGCAGCCCCTGGCATCTCCTCACAGGGGCCTTCACTGCACACCCCCCCACCCCCCCCGCTACCAAGACGTGGACATGGACACCAATAGACAGTGTAAACCTTTGACTTGCTAAATGACATCCCCTGCTCTTCCCTCACCAAGAAATACAGTTTACTCGCTGGGGAGGAAGAGAGGGAACAGAGAGGGCCTTGATGCTCTGCAAACATGGTTCAGCAATAGTTCCAACATTGGTGTGTTGTCAACATGCTTTTGGTCACAGATCCCAGACATAGCACCTTAGGGACCCCCATGAAGAAAATTAACTCCACCCCAGCCAAAACCAGTACGATGTGCCTGGAAATATTTCCAGGCTTAGCTACTCCATTACCTTCCCAGGGAGAGAGGTAAGGCTGATTGGCCTGCAGTTCCCTGGGTCCTTCTTGGAGATAGGAGGGACATGTGATTTCTTCCAGTCTTCAGAGGACTGTATTGTGTGCACACCTGAACTGAGGCAAGAGGATTCCCACCACCCATTGGTTTGTGGCAGGAACGGGAGGGAGCTGAGTCCCTGGGATGGATGCACTCGACTCTTTGGCCAAACTAGTGGTAGTTTGGTTCAGGCTCCAAAAGAGGTAAATGCCTAGGTATAACATGACTAAGAACCTCTCTAGTTCCAAGCTATTCTCTGGAAACCCACACAGGAAGAGAGTGACATGGTGAACATTGATGCGTATGGGCTTGGAAACTGGAACAGCAAGCATGTGATTAACACATGAATAGCAGGTGTTTCCTCCAAGACTCGTTTGTCAACAAACAAAGAAAGTTGTGGGTACAAGGAGTCTCATGCATACCTTCTCCACTGCATATAATTTGACTGCGAGCCAACCACTTTATTCCATAAATATGACAGCCTAAGTGAGCCTTCTTTGAGCTCTCCCTGCTAAGCAGCTGGCTGTACGGCAGCGATCTCCCCTTGAGCTGGGACATCTCTCAAGGTTCTTGAGGCTGAGAGACTTCTTACCTTCTGCAGATCTTTGGGAAATGACCAATATCACGTATTACCTTGTATGATAGTGCTCTATACAGATTTTGTATTGGTACCTTTGATTCTGTGTTGGTAACTTTGAATCATTTTTATATCCTTTGTGCAGTAAGTGATAGAGTGAACCTTGCCATCAAACTTTGCTAAGTTTCAAGAAAACCACTTTTGCTGATACCTCTGGCAGTGGTTCTTTAAGCAGTCTAAATCGCCTGTCTGCGACAAATCGGTGTGCTTGGCAGAATTCTAAATCAGGATCTGTGACAGGAGACCTTAGTGCAGCCATACAATATATAAAGGAGGCTTTTAAGAAGATGGAGAGAGACTTTTTACCAAGTGACAGGACAAGGGGTAAGGGTTTCAAAACTAAAGAGGGTAGATTGGATATAAGAAGAAAATTTTTATGGTGGGGGTGGTGAGACATTGGGACAGGTTGCCCAGAGAAGTTGTGGATGCCCCATCATTGTCAGTGTTCAGGGTCAAGTTGGATGGGGCTTTGAGCAACCTGATCTAGCGAAAGATGTCCCTGCCCATGGCAAGGGGTTTGAACTAGGTGGTCTTTAAAGGTTCCTTTCCAACCAAAACCATTCTATGATCCTCTGATCCTATGAGTCTGTGATTATTATCAGCTTCCCTCTTCTTAGTAGCAGGTGGGTGAGTAGAGGTACAGAGAGAGGAGAATAGTCCAGGGCTGAGAACACAGGCACAGGGGAGGGCACCCTGATGGGATCTGCTTCCCAGCCCTGCATCACCACGGGTATAGGTGGCATGGCCTTGCATCAGTGCCGTGGGGCTGTCGTTCAGGTAGTGGCACATAGTCACTGGACCCCTTTGGGAGGCCCTGGGGTGTCTGCCCCCCACCAGCTCTAAGAGGGCATGGCTTTCCTGGAGGTTGGGTGCTGTGTTTGCCTACTGAGTGGAGTTGTGTTTGGCACGCAGGCACCTGGCATGGCACTAGAGGCTTTTCAGATATTTTACAAGGCACGTTCAGGTGCCCTAAACATCTGATGTCATTGTGGGTGGCCAAGATCTCTCCATTCCCCCTCTGGCCCTCAGCTGATGCTCAGGGAGGAGGTGGGTATCCTCAGAGATTTTCCATCAGGGCTTGCAAACACTTGCCCATGTCTTGGACCACCTCTGGCACCTCAGTCATCACAAAGTATCTGTATGTGAGCACCCAAGTCCCCACTGACTAAAGGTAAGGGGCTCAGAGAAGGGCTCACACACTGGCAACTCTTTTGTGCATACCTGAACTGAAGCAGGAGGATTCCCAGCTCCGCTGGGTCTGTGGAGTCAAAGCGAGGAGCTGAGTTGCGCTTCAACCCAAGGGCTTCCTGGTCAGGATGAGAAGCCTGCACTGCCTCAGCTGAATCCCTGGCCTGCAAAAGGGAAGCCAAGCCCCTCCATGGCCCTGTCTGTGTGTCCCTTCTCTTGTGGGTGAAGAATATTGATGTTGAGAGGGGAACGTTGACACCTGTCACAGAGAACCGCACTCTGGCAGGGCAAACCATGTTGCTGGATTCAGTCTCTACTGTTGGTGATTACTTCAGGTGATTTTGCAGCATGGTCCCCAGGGGTGACCCCGGTGCCTTTCAGGAGCTGTCAGCCCCAGAGCTCCAGAGACATCTTCAGGGAGCCCAGAGGGGGCAGAGAAAGGGCTGCCTTGGGCTGGTCCTCTGCTGCTGAGCTGAACTGGGCTCCTGGACTGGAGGGAGCTCATTACAAGGAGACAGCACTGCAGAGAGACAGCTCTGCCCAGGAGCAGCTCCTCTGCAAAGCGCAGCAGGGCTGAGGGCACTGCCTGCAGGCACCGAGGGGAGAGTAGTGAGGAAGAGGGAGGTTAAAGGCAGTCAGCAGTTGGAGGACAAAGGAGGGCTTGTTGCAGGACAGATCTTCACACGGTAGGTCTCTGACTGCAGGGCAATGCACAAGAGTATCCTGAAAGGATCTCCAAAAGCTGGCACAATCCACAGCTTGTGAGCTCTGTAAGTAAAACTCACAGTTTCTCTACAGTAGACAAGAAGGATGTAGTCCAGAGCAGGAATTCCCTGCTGCACCATCAGAAGGACAGGGCATGACAGCTACTTTTTTTCTGGGGATGGCTGCAGGGCTGTGAAGGCATTGGTGCAGGGCACCCCGCCCCACCCCGAGCTGTGCTTTAGAGCAGGGTCCCTCAGCCCCAGGGGGCTGTGTACCAGGGCACAGTGATCAGTAGCTCTGCTAGGAGCCTGTTAAAGTGCCTTGAGCCACTGCCCTGCCTATGGACAACACCCCCTTTTCTGGACCCATCAGGGTTGTTCTGAGCTGCCCTTTTGCACCTGCAAACAGGAACATGCACCCAGCCAGTGCTCTGCAAACAGGCAGGTTTCTGTAAGTCCAAGATGGGTGTGCAAAGGTTGGGATGGGGTCTGTGAGTGCTGACAGGGAAAAGAAATGGGATAGGAAAACATCTCCCAGGAGGAAAATCTCCAGCCAGCAAGAATATGATCAGGGAATGAGAAGAAACAAAACCAAGAAATGTTGTGGGAGGGAGAATTCAGAAATCTCTGTATGATCTCCTCCAGTGCAGACCCCTTCCTCTGAGCAACCCCCCTTGCCTCCTCTCCCTCCCAGCAAAGCCTCTGCCCTTCAGAACTGGGGGGTCCAAAGCATGAACCATGTCCTCAGCAGCCAGAGCTCCAGCAGAGCCGTGGGTGCAGCTCTCCAGCCACGTGACCATTTCCCTCTGTAGAGCTCAGGGCTGAGAGCATCTACCTGGCACTGTTGGTGTCTGGGAGGAGGTCTGAATAGCTGAGTAAGCAGAACTTTCCTGAGTGCCCGGCTGCCTCTCTGCTTGCCTTTCTCAGCCAGACCCTCACTGCATTTTCCCATGATTCTCCGGTTGTCTGTGTTGTTTTTAGTGTTATTTCATTCTTGCTGTCAGGCTGTCCGGGAATGGGAGTTTCAGCTGCAGAGTCACACTCTGACCTTGTGGGTCCTCCTATGCAGGTGTGTCCATGGAAATGAGGTGTCCCAGCTTTCACTTGTGGGGCTGTGGGCAATGCAGTCTGTGGGGCTGGGGAATGAGCTGGTTTTCCCTGGATTAGATGTAATCATTAGGACATTGGCTTTAACTCTTTGAGGTAGCTTTCCAAGCTGTGAGCTGTCCTTAAGCATGGAAATCATTCTCTGTTATCTGAAAGCCCACAAAGACAGTTGCAGAGATGCTATCTATGACTGAGCAAATGCTCTTGGATTGGTGAAATGAGCGGTGTGTGTCCTTGGCTAGAAACAGGGTGCTGAGACCTTGAGAAAGGGTGAGGCATTGAGTGGATCCCTCTGCTCTCAGCAGCATCTGGTGGCTTTTACTGGTACCATGGGAGTGTGATCAGCCTCCATCTGAGAAAACTGCAAGCACAGGGCAGCTGGTTCCATTCACTCCTCACTAAGCCACAGTGAATCCCTTTGCCTCTCATGGCTCAGCTCATGATTTCTGATTTCAGAGAACACTCACATGGCAGGATGGGGGAAGTAGTCAACCCCCCCCCCCAAAACTTCTTTCTGCCACCCACATTCTTTAACACTGGGAGTGCAGATGCTGACAAGCCCTCCTGTGTTAGGAGTGATTTTATCTGACACATTCTGAATATCAAACCCAGCCCCCCTGCCACGTTCCCATCTACCCACTGCAGTGGGGCTGGGTCGACTCCTCAAAAGACAATGGGCAGAGGCCCTGCTCCAGCACACAGAGCCACAGACAATGAAGCTGAAGACCAGAGGCAGAATGAAATTTCCTCCTGAGGAAGGGAAAAGGGTGCGTGTGTGATAGGGGGAGGGTGTATGAGACATATCTTTGGTTTTACTCAGAGATGTTTCTGGTAACTTGTCACTGCCTTTTCCTCCTTGGACAGTCCCCTGTGTCCAGAGGATGCATATGCCCAACAGCAGTTCCATGACTGAGTTCCTCCTCCTGGCATTTGCAGACACCCGGGAGCTGCAGCTCTTGCACTTCTGGCTCTTCCTGGGCATCTACCTGGCTGCCCTCCTCGCCAACGGCCTCATCATCACAGCCGTGGCCTGCGACCACCGCCTCCACACACCCATGTACTTCTTCCTCCTCAACCTATCCCTCCTTGACCTGGGCATCATCTCCACCACTGTCCCCAAAGCCATGGCCAATTCCCTGTGGAACACCAGGGCTATTTCCCACCCAGGATGTGCTGCCCAGGTCTTTCTGTTTACCTTTTTGATGTCAGCAGAATTGTATCTCCTCACTGTCATGGCCTATGACCGCTACGTTGCCATCTGCAAACCCCTGCACTACGGGACCCTCCTGGGCAGCAGAGCTTGTGTCCACATGGCAGCAGCTGCCTGGGGCAGTGGGTTTCTCCATGCTGTGCTACACACTTCCAATACATTTTCAATACCACTCTGCAAGGGCAATGCTGTGGACCAGTTCTTCTGTGAAATCCCCCACATCCTCAAGCTCGCCTGCTTGGACTCCTTCTTCAGGGAAGTTGGGGTACTTGTGGTTAGTGTCCTTGTGCACTTCTATTGTTTTGTTTTCATTGTGCTGTCCTATAGGCAGATCGTCAGGGCTGTGCTGAGGATCCCCTCTGAGCAGGGACAGCACAAAGCCTTTTCCACGTGCCTCCCTCACCTGGCTGTGGTCTCCTTGTTTGTAATCACTGGTGTTTTTGCCTACCTGAAGCCCCCTTCCATATCCTCCCCATCCCTGGACCTGCTGCTGGCAGTTCTGTACTCAGTGGTGCCTCCGGCAGTGAACCCCCTCATCTACAGCATGAGGAACCATGAGATCAAGAATGGTATTAGGAAACTGATTTCATGGACTCCTGTTTAGCACCAAGAAACATCCCATCTCTCCACAAATGACTGCCAGGGTATTCCACACCAGTCCTGATTTTCTTGTTGTTTTTGTTGTTCTCTTTATTGTTACTGTAATTGTTATTCTTCATTTATAATGTTCCTACAGTAATGTTTGGAGTCCTTTTACTTCTACAGAGGTATGAACCCCCTCTTTCTTACCTGGAGCCTCTCTAAAGGTGTCTAATGCTTGTTGAGAGCTGAACACACTACAACATCTGTGTAGTAAAATGAGATCTCTTCTGTGCTGCGCGTGAACACTGGGCTTGTCTTCCAATGCCGGAGTCAGGAGTTGCTCAGGGTTCTGCATGGCTGCAGGAGCAAAAGCCTCTCGGTCACCTTGTGACCATGTAGAGATCAAGGATTGGATTTAGGACTCTTCCCGTCAGTGTCTAGTGACAGTGGAGGCCATGGCTGGTCACTGAGTGACATACCCAAGGCTGTCACATGTCAGATGGGGCAGACGTCATTCTCAAGGGGAAACTGGAGCTGCCTGGAGATCCCCCAGGCTCTCCAGGGACAGAGTGTGCCCGAGGTGGGCAGTGAATGGAGCCCCTCTAAGTGAGAGAGCACCCAAAGTGGAGTCACCGAAGGTAAAGTGCCAAATTGGTGTATCCACAGGGAAACAAGGACTCTGCAATCCCAGAGGAGGCAGCAGGGACCCCGCAGCATGGGTGAAGGAGTCTGGAGAGTGATCAGCGTCACCCCCATTCAGTGGAGGCCCACTCATCTCTAGTGTTGATGCAGAGGAAGGCTGTGGGTCACTCAGAATTGCTCTGTCAGGGCTTGCAGGCACTTGTACGTGTCTCGGACCACCCCGGCACTGCAAATGCAGCAGGCCACACAAAAGTGTGAGTAACTAACTGCCACCCTCCATCCCCACTCATTAGAGAAGGAGCTCAGACCAGGTACTCGCATGCAGGAGCTTCTTTTGTGCACATCTGCGCTGCAGCAAGAGGGTGGGTCTGTGGGGTGCATGGGGGAGCTGAATACCCATCCCCTCCGAGGGTTTCTAACCAGAGGCTGGATATCTGCGCTGGCTCGGCAGAGTCACTGCCCTACGGAAGGGGAAATGGACCTCTTGCTGTCACTGCCTAGGGACAGAAATGGGGGTTAACAGAGGGGGAAATCTCCATCTCTTTTAGACACCTGCTCTCTGAAATCATGCTCTTGGAATTAGCTGCCCTCCACTCTTTGGAGAGGGAATTCAAGGACACAGTCAGAAAATTGGTTTCAGAGCCATTTTTCATCTAGAATGCCTTGACCAGCCCTATGCAGTCATGGCACCCATGGTATCTAAGGGCAGGTCTGCAATCTGCTTGGTTTTTTCTTCTTGCGGTCTCTGTCATACTTGCGATCCTACAGAAATGTTTGGATTCATCCCAGCTGTGCTAATGGTGAAACCTGCTGTGTGTGACCTAGAAGCATTCTGTAAATGCTTACAACACTATCACAGCTGGCTCCCCAATGCTATGTCTTTAAAAAGTGTCATCTCACCACCACAGAGACCTTCAGTGCAGGTCCTGCAGACCGGGCTATAATTCAAAAGATCATGAAAGGACATTGTCATTCAGCTGCACCCTAAAAGATCCTCTGGCTTTCGTTTGGTTCCCTACTGACCTGGAGGATGAGCTCAGCACCCCAGTGTGATCTGTTGGGGACCCACATCTGGATCCAGGGCTCAGGTGTCAGTGCCTGGCGCAAAGAGAGTTGGAGAGTTGTCTCATGCTTACCTGCCTTGGGCTGCCACACGGGCTAATGGCCAACACTCATCCTTTCTGGAGGTGAATCGGGAGAGCTCAGGGGATCTGAAGGGTCAGCGTGTGCCCAGGAGTGAGTGGGGAGCTTCACAAAATGAGGGACCACCCAAGGCATGGCCATAAAAAGGGAAAACAGTAAATCCAAGTGTGAGAAGGTAATGGAGGGCTCTGCAATCCCAGGAGAGGCAGCAGGGACCCAGCAGGCACAGGGAGGGAGGCTGGAGATTGATTCATGCACCCTCAGGAAAAAAAACTGGACCTGGATCTAGTATAGCACCCAAACACCTCTCGTGCTTCTGGATTAAATAAGAAAGAGAAATCCATTTCTGTACATGCCAGTTCAGGGCTGGCTGCTCTGTGGCTGGAGCTGCTGGAGGGGTCCCAGGATCCCCAGGACCAGGGTTTTTGCACTGTCCTGGTGAGCGGGGCTGGCAGTGGGAATGGGGGGAAGGCAAAGGCTGTCTTGGTGAGGACTTTCCTGGATACAAAGGAGTCACTGGCCTCCATTTCCTCATGCCATTGCTGGCCTGCAGTTTGGGGCTGACAGGAAGGCTGACATGCCCTCCTCCCTGATGCCCCTGCTCCCCATCTTCCTTGAACTGCTGTTCCCTTCAAAGGAGCTCAGGCGCTACGTCTATAGGGGACGTAGACCTTGGGGCCTACATCTATAGCCTAGATCATATGGCTATGGGTCCTACATCTTCTTCACACCAACACTGTGTTATTGTGTTGTTGTGGTACTCCTGCCAGGCTGTAGGTTGCCCTACAGAAAGGCACAGCTCTCCCTTTGTGATATCTGTGATACCATCGTGGTATCAGAGAGTCCTTGGTTTGGTCATCCGAGTCAGGATACTTATGCATCACACCTCCTTTGTCACTTTCTCCACGTCTGGGCTAAGAAAGGCAGAGGAGTTGGGAGATCTGCACTCTGAAACTGCACTCCTCCTTTTTTAGCACAGTACAATTTCTTTTTTGGTGGGTAACTCACAAGTGTGACTGCCGTTTAGCTGACAGTCATTACACCTCCACGGGTCACTACACCTCCATGGGTCACTACTTTCACTGAGAGCAATGGAAAGGTTTTCTACCCCTGCAGAGAACACCTTCCCAGTGTGATGGGGGCATCTCATAAGTAATTAAAGGTAGATCTACGCCCCTCTGCCACATTCCATGGTGTAGAGAAGAGCGTGTGAGGAGCTGCCTCTGTGGATGCACATGTGCATCAAAGCTGCTCACCTCCACTCCTCATGGAGTGACTGCAGACGTGGTACAGACAATACACTGGTGTGAGGACAGGGTCTGTCTCATTGGAATGAAGACCCCCTGGAATGGGATGGGTGACCCCTGACTTCACATCCCTAGTTATCTCCTGAAGCTTGAGTGGGACCTGGTGGGGATCAGCATGGCGGTTATAGACACAGGTTTAGGCCCACAAGTCCAAAAACCTCCAACTGCTGGAAATGGGGAGTCTGCTGAAGACCGGTCAATATCATTGGGCCAAAGAGAAGGATGTCAGAAATTCAAGGCTGGCCCAGGGGAGATACTGTCATTGTCTACAGCTAGCTTATGGGATGGTGCAGATGAAGATGAGTCAGACTCTTCCCAGGTGGGCACAGTGGAAGGATGAGAAGCCATGGGAAAAAGTTGGGCCATGGGAAAAAGTTGGGCCATGGGAAATTCTGACTAGGCTTAAGAGAAAAGAATCTGCACTATAAGGTCTGTCAGGTACTGGGAACATGCACCCAGAAAGGCTGTGGGAGCTCCACAATGGAGATAGTCAAGCCTCAACTAGACGTAGTGCCATGGGGGTTTTTGGATTGTAATGGATGACTACCTAATATGGACACAGAGGCACCCATCCGTCATGCCAACCAACCATCTAGAGAGGTTTGCTGCTTGCTGGGGACCAGGATCCAGGATGTTGAGGTGGGATGTCCAAAGCTCATCCGGCCCTCTGACTACTACCCCCTGCTCTTATTCCAAGTGGGCACAAATCACACTGCCAGGGGAAAGAAGTGACAGTATCAGATATGACTACAGGGCTCTGGGGGTGATAGTGAAGGGCATGGGGGCCCAGATGGTGTTCTCCTCAACCTTGTTGGTGAGGGGAAAGGGTGTGAGGAGAAAGGCACTGATAGGACAAGTTAATCATTAACTGCAGAACGGGTGTAGGGGACATGGTTTTGGGTTCCGTGCCCATGGCACCCTGTTTGCAGACCAGTGTCTGCTTGGGAGAGATGGGATCCACCTCTCTAAGCAGGGCAAAGCTGTTTTTGCCAACAGGCTGGCTGACCTCATAAGCAGGGCTGTAAATTAAGAAGGATTGGGCAGGAGGGAGCAACCAGCAGTCCTCTAAGGGAGGGATAGATAGGATCAATGAGCAAAGGGCATGGGGTGATGTGATGGGAAGGGATCACACAATCAGCAAAATGGGGCTCAAGTGGGGTCACCTCCAGCACTTACATGTAAGCAGGGAAATGCCTACAAAGCACCACGGTGGAGAAATCTCTCACACCCTCTCCAAGAACTCAACATGCTGGGCTGCCTCTCTAAAGTGCCTGTACTCTAATGCGTGCAGTATGGGGCATAACCACGAGGTTTTAGAGATCTGTGTTCAGTTGCCGGGCAGCAATCTTGTTGCAATCATGGAGACGTGGTGGGATGGCTCCCATGCCTGGAGTGTTGAAATGGAGAGATACAGGCCCCTGAGGAAAGAGAGGATGGGAAGACAAGGATGGCGAGTTGCCCTTTGTGTGAGAGAACAGCTGGAGGACATGGCGCTCTGTCTCGGGATGGATAGGGAGCCAATGGAGATCTTAAGGGTGAGGATTAAGGAGATAACAGGAAAGGGTGGCGTTATAGTGGATGTCTGCGATAGGCCACCGGACCAGGAAGAAGAAGTATATGTGGTCCTCAACGGACATGTAGGAGCAGCCTCACATTGGCAGGCCCTGGTCCTCATGGGAGACTTCAACCACCCCAATACCTGCTCAAAGGACAACACAGCAGGGTATAAGCACTCCAGGAGGTCTGTGGAGTGCATTGATGATAAATTCCTCACCCAAGTGATAGAGGAGCCAACGAGGAGAGGAGCTCTGCTGGACCTCTTCCTCACCAACAAGGAGGGGCTTGTTGGGGATGTGAAGGTCAAAGACAGCCTTGTGACCATGAGATGGGGCTGTAGTGACCATGAGATGGTGGAGTTCAGGATCCTGAGGGGAAGGAGGAAGGTAAAAAGCAATCTCAGAATGCCAGATTTAAGGAGAGTAGAGTTTGGCCTTCTTCAAGTATCTGCTTGGAAGAGCCCCATGGGATGTGGCCCTGGAGGGAAGGCGGGCCTGAGAAAGCTGGTTAATATTCAAGGATCACCTCCTCCAAGCTCAAGAGGGGTGCAGCCCATCAAATATGATATCAGGCAAAAATGCCTAGAGGGCTGCGTGGATGAACAAGTCGCTCCTGGCCAAACTCAAACACAAAAAGGAAGCATACAGAGGGTGGCAACAAGGACAGGTAACCTGGGAGGAACACAGAGGTGCTGTCTGAGCATGCTGGGGCAAAGGTAGGAAAGGTAAAGTCCAAATGGCATGGAATTTGGTGAGGGATGTCAAAGAAAACAAGAAGGGCTTCTGTAAGTAGACAGGTAACAAAAGGGAAACGAGGGAAAATGTGGGCCCATTGCTCAGTGAGACTGGGGACCTGATGACACAGGACGTGGGAAAGGCTGAGGCACAGAATGCCTTCATTGCCTCGGCAGTTGCTAGCAAGACCGGCCTTCAGAAATCCCAGCTGCCAGAGACCAGGGGGAAAGCATGGACATCTGCCTTGGTGGAAGAGGATCAGATCAGGGAAGACTTTGGCAAACTGGACATACATAGGTATGTCCTATGCACCTTTACTACTTTCTTATCGTTCATGTGCCTGGAAATGCTTTCCATGATTAGCTGCTCCATCACCTTCCCAGGGGTGGAGGTGAGTCTGACTTGCCTGTAGTTCCCTGGGTCTTCCTTCTTTTCTTTCTTGAAGACACAAGTGACATTTGCTTTCCACATGTGTGCTCTGAGGCTCTTTATATGTCTGTGCCCTAGGCCTCTGTGTATCACTTGAGGTCTGGCATTGGGGGGCCATGGTGTTATGCCATTGTACATCCCATAAAGATGTGGCCAGATCAGAAAAAAGGGATGATGCGATGGAAGTGACAGCAGGTGTGTCCATTTCTTGTTGGCAAAGAAATAAGGGAGATCTGTCCAACTGCTCCAACCTTCACTGCTCCAAGCACCCTTTAGATAGGAAATGAAGATGTACAGTATGTCAATATAAACGTGTCACCAGAACACAGTTCTCCATTCAAAGTGTTGGGAGGAAATACATTTTTGGAAATGGCTGTATACATCTCTCTTTACATAAAGGGAGAGAAAGTGTCATCATCTTGCTGGTCCATGTCCATGGCCTATGAAAAAATTCGTGAGAATTTGCAGACCAATATCAAACTGCTGAAAAGTGACTTTTTACACACTTATTGCCCCAAGCTCTTTCCTGCATGTTTCTACTTTTGGCTAACATCTTCATTCTGGGATTGACTCAGTTGCCAGCACAGAGGTTGACTTTGCCTCCAAGATACCCAGGGGTGGCTGAAGCCCCCATGTGGGACTGGGAAATGAGACCCATGACCTACCGGAGCACTTCTGGAGCAGGAGCTGGTCACCAGACGGTGTGTCCAAGCATCTCAGTTGAGACTACTGATTTCTCCCCCTTGAGTAGAAAAGGAAGCCTGGGCCATGGCACCCAAGATGCCCAGCATTAGAGGAGACCACTCTCATCCCTGCCTTCACTGACAATGGAACCACATGTACTTTATACCTGCAGGGAATGAAAAATGCGTGGGTCTAGGTATTGCAGAGTCTGCTTGAAGACGCTCCTGTGTCCCAGATACATTGGGCTTAGTGCCTGTTTGGCTATTCAAAAGAGAGCATTTAATTCACTTTGTCTCCTTTTTCCCCTCTGTCAATCAGGAGAGCTCGTCACTTCAATGTGTGACTTGCTGTGTGCAAAGAGCCGCTATGGACAGACGGAGTCCAGGGCAGGGAGTGTTTTGGGGGGTCCTGGGATCCGTACTTACACAAAAATGTGGGTTTTGCTCATCTAATGCTATCCGCTGTGGGAAGTGGACTTCAGAGGAGGTAACGTGGACTTAATATACAGTTGTTGAGTGTATTACATCGCCGCGTGTCTGTGTGCAGCTCGTTCTCCAAGCAGGAGGGAGTTGGTGCCCATGGGCTGAAGCATGCAGCTGCAGACTTCAGTGAAGAAAGCTCAGATTTGAACAAGGCTGCTGTAAGTGCCAGGTGGTTGAGAGAAAAGGTGGGGCTGGGGGTAGGGATGAAGAATGACCATAGATTGTTAAGACAAAAAGGGTCTTGCTTTTTGTATACATCCAAACTCCATTAGGAGGATCAATATGAAGATTTGTGATATTACATGGTGCCTGAACAGAAAAATAAAGAAAAGGGGGGGGGGGGGGGGGGCGAGAATTCTTTCTTATTGTTTAGTATTGAAATCTTTCCACTTTGACTACGCTCCTGAAATGTCTATAATTAACCACATAAGAATTGAAGACCTAAAGGACAACTATGCACTGAGCCTTGGCTCGTTAGGGAGTTTTCATGTTAATGAGCCCTCTGGTGCCAAGTTCCTGAACTGCAGATCCTGAAAGACTGAACGCGCCTCTCAAGAAGTAAAAGCCAGCATCAAACTTCCAAGTTTCTGAGGGTGTTAGTGGGTGCCACTGAGGAACATAACTCTAGAGAGCGTGGAGGGAATGACCAGACAAGGAGACCGTCCCTGGTGGCTGGTGAACCAGGAAGTCGGAGACACTGGTTACAGGTGGAAAATCAATTGTGGAGGTGGCTGTGAAAGCCCTAAATGTGTTTCACCAAGCAGGATGGCCAAACCCTGAGCCCCATCCCCCTGGGAAGGGGGATCCTTTCCTTCATGGGATGCTTACAGCTCCCAGGCTGTTTTGGGGGTCAGTGAGGAGGGAACAAGGGCCTGGGGCTGTAAGGAACCGGTGTCCTCGCATGGGCTTCAGTGGAAGAGACAGCAGCCACCGTGGAGATGACAAGGACTTCAGTTGTGTTGGCAGGGAGGAGGGGGGCAGCTGCACAAAGGCCCTGCTTACACCACAGACAGTCCTACACTGTCTTATGCCTGTGCCATTTTCCCTGCAGACTTTAGCTGCCTCCCCCTGTTTCCCCACCTCACCCTGACCTTGGGATCTCGATGTAGAAGAACTTGGAGCAATGGAGTAATCTGAGCTTGGGGAAAGTGTGAGGGCAATGGACTTGAATAATTTTGTCAGTGTTTCTCACATTCCAAACCTTTTTTACTTGGCATAAATTAAATTGATCTTCCCCAAGTCAACCCTTCTTTGCCTGTGACAGTAATTAGTAAGTGATCTCCCTGTCTTTATCGTGACCCATGAGCTATTCCATCTTATTTTGTCCCTTTGTCCTTTTGAGATGGAGGTGTGAGTGGGCAGCTGGGTGGGTGTCTGGGTGTTGGGCAAGGCTAACCCACAGCAGGACGACCACCTCAGGACTGCTGAATCCAGTATGGGGCTTACCAGCACAAGGAAGACCCTGACAGACTGGAGAGAAAGTTGCAGAGGCCAGAAGGATGGCTGGGGCCTGGAGCACATTGTGTACAAGGAGAGGCTGAGAAAGCCGGGGTTTGGAAAAAAGCCTCAGAGCCAAACACTGGAGCAAGGACCCAGGCCAGATGGTGAGATCTCTATCAGTGGACATTTTCAAAATCTGTCGAGACAAGCACTTGATCTAGCCGGACGTGTCTGAGAATGGGCTTGGCTGAGAGTCTGGCTGTGGCAAGAGCTATGGGACTTGATGTGTAATGAGTGTTGGTAGGAAACTGGTTCCCTTTGTATTAGTAATGGCAGTAGAGCTGCGTATCCTGGAGACCTGGAGGAAGACAGGCATGACCATGCAGCAAAGGTCCTTCCTCAGGGTTGGGCTGTATGGCCACTCACTCTCTGGCTCTTCTGTGTTCATATGATAGGTGATCCCCAACATGACTGCATTTGCCCCTTCTCTGCCCCCACCAGGCCCACACCCCAGGGCAGCATGACAGTCCTGGCCCTGGAGATCCTCAGCCAGCTCTTCCATCTCTCCAGCCCCCTTTCCCTGTGCCAGCTGGGTTCCTGCTGCCTGCCCTTTGATTGCAGAGTCCTCCTTTCCCTGTGAATACCTGGAATTAACACTTTTGGGTGATTCCACCTAGGCAATCTCTCACTTTGTGGAGCTCCAGTCACAGCCCAGGCACACGCTGCCCATGGAGATCCCCTGGGATATCCAGGCAGCTACAGATTCTCCTCCTGGAAGATGTCTTCTGCCCTGTCACATGTGGGAGAGGACTCGGTTTGTATCTCAGTGACGACTCATCATCTCCACTGTCACCAGGCACCAACAGGTGAGTCCTAAGTCTACCCCTCTAGCAGGTCACAAGATGACAATGAGCTTTTTGCCCTTGAAACCATGGATCTCTAGGCCTTTTTGGGGTGCAGTATCTCAGGGCTGTTCCTGACACGAGGCTTGGAAAAACAGCCCTACCATCAGGCAGTGCACAGGGAAGATCCCTTTTTGTTACAGCGATGCTATGAGGGAGTCAGCTTGGGCCCAGTGTTACAAAGACACATTTTTATATGGTCCTCCAGGTGAGACAGAGGAGGTTCATGCTTCACATGAAGTACGGGAAGTCCAAGTATTGGTCTACGAACATGAAACCCCAAAGAGCAATAACAACAATGATACTAAAAGAAAGCATGGGCCTAGTATGGGAGTCACTTGTGGAAAAAGACTGGAAGTTTACCGGTATTGAATAATGCCCATGAAATCACTTTCCTCAGGGCATTTTTGAGCTCCCTGTTCCTCATGCTATAGATGAGAGGGTTCACAACTGGAGACACCAGTGAGTACAGCACTGCCACCACCAGATCCAGGGATGGGGAGGAGATGGAGGGGGGCTTCAGATGGGCAATCATGCCAGTGCTGACATACATGGAGACCACTCAGCGCACAAGTCAGCAGCCCTAGCCAAGAGAACAAGGACCTCAGTTCTGGGTCCCAGCCCTACCAAAGCCCTTGGCTTTCCCCACCACAGGCTGTCCTATACTGTCCTATGTCAGTGATCGTTTCTCTGCAGATTTTAACTCTCCCCCCTGCTTCCCCAACTCACTCTGACCCAATGATATCCCAAGGCTAACTGAAAGCTCTCTGTCCTCACTGTTCTTCAAACATAAAGCTGTAGTTTTCTGAGGCTTAGACAATATCTCTGAGTTCCCTGCAACCCATCTGGCTTCTTTCCAAGCCTTGTTTATGTTCCTCTAGCACCAAAGATGTGCTCCACTAGCCCCAGGCTCACTTGAATTCTTATGTGCACGGCTCTCTCCCTGCACAACCACGTCTCTCACAAACCCTTCCCTTTTTTCCCCACAGTGATGATACTTCACCCCAGGAGGTCTGTGCATCCTCCACACTCATAGATGTTTCCTGAGGTCCATCCAAGTATGGGAAGTGAAGCAAGAAAAGAGCATGTTCAGATCATTTGGCATGAGAGCCACCCTCAGCAGCGGGCCTTGTCCATTTTCTAGGCATGCACATTATCATAGACAAATCTCTTTAATCCCTGACTTGCAGAAGGGGGGTCTTCCTTCCTGACATCTTCCCAGGACACACCTCCTCCTCTTCCCCATCCACAGACATCCACTGCTTGCCATTTCTGGCCTCAGAGAGGGTTTCAGGATTTGCTAAAGCCATCAGCCACCTCCTTGTTTCTCACTGACATCTCTCGACCCTCTCTCTGAGCCCTACACATTGCCAAGCAATCAGTGCTGCTCAGAGCTGCTCTCTCTTCACAAGAGGCCTTGAGATTCCTGCATATTCCTGGTGCTTAGTAACTATCTTCCTGGCTCTCTCCAGAGCTCATGGCAAACGTTGTTGTCTACAACAGGGCCTTTATGACCATTGTTTATGAAATCATTGTCTTTTTAAGATCTTCTCTGCAGGAAGAATAGCCACAGAAAAGCACCAAAGCCACTACAACAGAGTCTGAATGAAGTGCCAGTAAGAACCAAGTGAGCAACACCCAAGGCTCTGGCTTCCTGGCAACGAGTCTCTCCTGTTTGTCACCTTTTCTAATGAAAGGAGCAGGAAAACTGTCCATCCCATGGAGCTCTGCTGAACTAATATGGAGCTGTACATTGTGAGAGGTGATACAAGTGGCATCAGCAGGTTGAGAAGACTTCTGTAGGGAAGGCATTTTGAGGGAGCACCCTGACTTCACCCAGATAAAAAGAGACCACGTAGTGTGCTGACATGATGGTTAGAAGTATCCTGGGGTAAAAGAGCATGGATGAGAGCAGGTGGGAGAGATTTGGTTTGCAGAGATTTGAGGTAGTACTCTCCGTGTCTCAGCAGTCCGAGGTTTGGAACCAAGGAAAAATATGGAAGCTCTCAAGGACGTTTTGGAATTCATGGAACTATCAGTAATAGAAGTAATAGGACAGTGCTGAAATGGAACTCCTATGTATTCTCGATTATGAACTAAGGCTATTTAAGTTTTCTTTTTACATGACAAAAATAGCTATAAGTTCTCAGTAATTAACGTCTGGTATACAATCCTTAGAAAGAGTGTCCATGATGGCACCTCCTGGCAGCTGCTTCATGGCCCCTGTCAGCACCCTGTCCTTGTGCTGGCCCAGCCCCACTGCCCATAAACAGTCCCACTGCCCCACTGTGCAGGCACAGCATGGGAAAGGGGAGAGTCAGGGGTGGGGACCTTCCCCCCATTGTGATCCCAAAGATGGCCTTCAGATCACAGTTCCACCATGATCCTGCTACTTTTTCAGCTTCCCCAGCACCCGACCCAAGCCCTGCCGCAGCCTTGTCCTACATGGGGTTTTGCAGACAGCTCTGCTCCAGGGTCTGCCAGGGTCTGGGGAAGAACAGAAGCTGGGCAGGGCTGTCTGTTCCCCCAAACCAGCCGTTGGACCACCAGGATGATGGAGGTGGCCTCACAGCGAAACTCACCCGTAAACCCGGGGTGACCAGCAAGTGCTGGAAATGGCCAATGAGAGATGCTGGGGGTGACAAAGGCCCTGAGCCACCTTCCCTATCTGTCCGCACTGCCAAGGGCAGAGACCAGACTCCTCCTCTCCCCTACACCTGCATTTCTTCCATGCTTTCCACACGCCCAGGCTCTGCACCACACCCCCCTGGTGTCAGTCCTTGCCCTCCATGGTCACACACTACAAGCTCTACACTGATATTTTTTCTCTCCTGGGCACTTTCCAGATCAGATCAGCTCCCCCTAAACTCTTCCCACTTCCCTTCACCTCCCTCAACCTCCCCTGCCCTCTCCCCAGTGCAGCCCAGTCTGGCATGGCCCCACAGCAGTGCCCACCACAGGGTGCGGCAGAGCTCTGGGCACTCACCCCACAGCCCCAGACCCTCTGAAGGGCACAGCAGCTCCTCGGGGGTGGAGAGGGCTGAGCCCCAGGGCTGGGGGGCATCTGTGGCACAAGGCCTGGGGAGATCCCCTTGTATGATGGAAATGCTGCTATGGAGGCCAGCTCTGTCACACAAGTGCCCATTGCCTGTCCTTGCCTGCAGTCACAGGCCTGCCACACGGAAGTACTCTAACCAAGTTTCAAGAGCCCTCAGGCCTTCCACCAATCGAAGGGTTCAGAAGGAAAGCATGGAAGTGGGAAGAGAGAAGCTTGGGAAAGACCAAGCGCTGGTGCTCCCTGGTGCTGCTGCTGTGCCAGGACTCTTTTCTTCTTCCCTTCTGCACACAGGCACTGCTCCCTGCAGCACCAGAGAAGGTCTTGGAGGAAGAAACTTGGAAAAACAAGTCACTGCAGGGCCCTTTATTTTGTTGAAACACACAGAGGGAACAGCTCATTTGCACAGCCTCCAGGGCACAGAAAAGCCTGGACAGACTGTGAATTAGAAACCAGAGGAATAAAGACACTTCTTTGTGGAAAGCATTCAGATATATAAAACAAAGTGAAAAAGAAGGAATAAAACCACACCCAAAATCACCATAAAAAGACCAGCAAAAGACAGGTTGGGTCTGTAATGAGATATAAGTACTATGCAGAAGACAAGAGGTAGTTTATTCCTTCTAAAAAGCATGCAGTCATTAGTTTTCTCAGGGCATCCTTGATCTCATGGTTTCTCATGCTGTAGATGAGGGGGTTCATGGCTGGAGGCACCACCGAGTACAGAACTGCCACCACCAGGTCCAGGGATGGGGAGGAGATGGAGGGGGGCTTCAGGTAGGCAAAACTGCCAGTGCTTATAAACAAGGAGACCACAGCCAGGTGGGGGAGGCACGTGGAAAAGGCTTTGTGCCGTCCCTGCTCAGAGGGGATCCTCAGCAAGGCCCTGAAGATCTGCCCATAGGACAGCACAATGTAAACAAAACACCCAAAGACTAAACAGGCACAAACTACAAGTACCCCAACTTCCCTGAGGTAGGCATCTGAGCAGGAGAGCTTGAGGATCTGGGGGATTTCACAGAAGAACTGGTCCACAGCATTGCCTTGGCAGAGGGGTAATGAAAATGTATTGACAGTGTGCAGCACAGCATGGAGGAACCCACTGCCCCAGGCAGCTGCTGCCATGTGGACACAAGCTCTGCTGCCCAGGAGGGTCCCGTAGTGCAGGGGTTTGCAGATGGCAACGTAGCGGTCATAGGCCATGACAGTCAGAAGAAAACACTCTGCTGAGATCAAAAAGACTAACAGAAAGACCTGTGCAGCACATGCTGGGTAGGAGATGGCCCTGGTATTCCAAAGGGAATTGGCCATGGCTTTGGGGACAGTGCTGGAGATGGAGCCAAGGTCAAGAAGGGCGAGGTTGAGGAGGAAGAAGTACATGGGGGTGTGGAGGTGGTGGTCGCAGGCTATGGCGGTGATGACAAGGCCGTTTCCCAGGAGGGCAGCCAGGTAGATGCCCAGGAAGAGCCAGAAGTGCAAGAGCTGCAGCTCCCGCGTGTTAGCAAAAGCCAGGAGAAGGAACTGGGTGATGGAGCTGCCGTTGGACATTTTCTTCCTCTGGGAATGGGGTGCTGTCAAAGTAGAAAAAAGACAGTGAAGAGTCAGGGCATTATTCTCAGAGCAATATCAAAGCCATTTCCCATAGACCCTCCCACTCTCACACACACAGACCCTTTTCCTTTTCTAGGAGACCTTCCTTCAGGTCTGTGGCTGGAGCCCTGCTTGGTGCTGGCCGAGCGTGCAATGAAGAGCAGGGCCTCTGCCCATGGGCTCTTGAAAGGTCAGCCCTGCTCTGCAGCTGTGGGTTCATGGGACTGATGTGGGCAGAGGCCAGTCTGGTGTTTGAATTTGTCACCTGAAGCCGCTCCTAACACAGAAGGGATTGTCATCATCTGCACTGCCAGTGCTAAGGAACCAGGAGGGCAAAAGCATTTTAAGAGTTCTAGGTTTTTTTACAGCTGCCTACATCGCCCCTGGGGAGTTTTGTTTGCTCTCAGCAGTGTCTGGTGTCTTTTCAGGGTAACATGGAAGCGTGATCACCCTCCATCTCAGAAAGGTGCAAGCACAGTGAAAGTAGGAACTAGACAGAAGGACAGAGCAGCTCCCCCTCTCTAGGCACTAAAACACAGGCAATCCTCTTGCCTTGCCTGGCTCACGCTGTTCTCCCGGAGTACAGAAGAAACGCTGAAGGCTCCTGAGACCTGAGACATCCACAGCAGACCACCAAATGTCTCCCCCTTTCTCAAAGTCTCAGCACCCTGCTTCTAGCCAAGGACACACCGGGCTCATTTCACCAGCCCAAGAGCATTTCCTCAGTCCTAGCATCTCTATGCTTCTCCATGGGGCTTTCAGATCACAGAAAGCTGCTGTGAGACAGGTTTGCATCCTGCAGGGCAGCTAACAGCTTGGAAGGACACTCGGAGGTGATAGCCAAGTGACCTGATGCGATAGCATTGCTGTAAGGAAGAATCAGCTCATTCCCCAGCCCCACAGACACCATTGAGAATAACCCCTCAGATTATAGGAAAGCTGGGACACTTGTTCCTGTGGACACAGCTGCATGGCAGGACCCACAAGATCAGTGTGTGACTCTGCAGCTGAAACTCCCATCCCCACAGAGCCTGACAGCAGCAGCAAGATAACAGTAACACAGACAAGTGGAGAACCAAGGAAAAGAGCAGAGATCGACTGGCTCAGAGAGGCAAGGGGAGAGGCAGCTGCAGTCTCAGGAAAGAGTTACCCTCACCCATTTGTGCATGCCACCTCCCAGACACCAGCACAGCCAGGCAGTTGTTCTCAGTCCCTGTGCTCTACTTCAGGAGGCTCCTATCAGACTTACTGGTCACTCCAAGTTACAGCTCAGGAGTCTCAGGGACTTGCTGAAAGCATTACAGCTCCTTTTCCATTTCTCCCCCCAAATTCCCCAAGAGTAGGAAACAGAAAACACAGGGTCTGGAAAGATCTTTATGATATATTAATCCCTGGTTTGATCTTCCGCTTGAAAAGTCCCCTCGGAAATGTCCAGGGGGTGATCTGGAGCTGCGAGCTCCCCTGACCCACACAGCACCCTCTTGCCAGCAGAAGGACCCTGCCCTGCTGTGAGATGCTTCTTCTACCCATAGCTTTTCTCATATCTGCTGTTACTGTTCCCTGGCAGGCTGAGTACTTACCCTGACCGGTGGCAGAGTCCCTGCCCCAGCACACAGCCCCCCACGGTGCAGGGACCCTGCTCAGAAGGACAGCCCTGGGCACCCCTGGCTGCACACCCACCTTCACACTCTGCAGCCATCCCCTGGTGAAGGCAGCTGACATGCCCTGTCCCTCTGAGGGTGCAGCAGGGAAGCTGTGCTCCAAAGCACGGCCTTTTTCTCTGCACTGCAGAAACTGTGAGAGTCCCTCTGACAGATCCCCTAGGCTGTGGGATGTGCCAGCTTTAGGAGGTCATTCCAGGACCCACAGCTGTATTGCCCTGCAGCCAGAGACTTACCCTATGAAGGGCTGTCAAGATTTTTCTCCAGGTCAGCTCTCTCCTCTCTCCGTCCACCTCATTCTGCCTCCAACCTCCCTCTCCCTTCCCTCCTCACCCCTCAGTGCCTGCAGGCAGTGCCCTCAGCCCTGCTGCGCTTTGCAGAGGAGCTGCTCCTGGGCAGAGCTGTCTCTCTGCAGTGCTGCCTGCTTGCCATGAGCTCCCTCCAGCCCAGGAGCCCAGCCCAGCTCAGCAGCAGAGGACCAGCCCAAGGCAGCCCTTTCTCTGCCCTCTCTGAGCTCCCTCCAGGTGTCCCTGGGGCTCCAGGGGAACCTGCTGGGAAACAGGTTGAGGCAATCAGTGATGGTTATTCCCTCAACTAGGGAGAGCCAGTTCTTTCATGAAATGAAATTTTCCACTCAGAGACAAAGTTACATCTACATGTGACTTTTTTTTTCTTTCCAGAAATATAATCCTTCTCTCAGAGTTACTTTTAATGTACCACTTTTTTCGTGTTATTTTTTAGACAGGATACTCAGAGAGTGACAGGCAGGGACCTCCTTTACACCTACAGACAGAAGTGATCCATGGGTCAATGGTGGGATTTCATCTGTGTTTCTATTTATGGCATTTGAAGGAGACTCAGCTCCCTCCCATGCACACCACAAAGCCACAGGAGGTGGCATTCCTCTTGACTCTCTTCAGGTGTGCACAAAATAGGCACCTGCATGGGAGCTCCTTGTCTCAGGTCCCATCTGAATTAATGGAGATGGAAGTCAGGAGTCAGGTGTTCAGACACAAATACCTGGTGACCTTTGAGTTGCCAGAGGTGGTCCAAGATACATGTAGGTAACAGCAAACTGTAATGGAGAAGTTCATAGAGGCAGGGCAACATATCGAGAATCGTGGATGAGCCTGGTGTGAAATTCCTTTGGCCAAGTGACATGACAGCTTATGCCCAAATAAAGGCCAAAAGAACCTTTTCGTACTCCTTATCTTCATGGCAGTTTATACAGGTATTCATATGAACAATTGCAGTCATGTACCATAGGGAGAGCTGGGTCTCCCTCTTTTCCATCAGCTGGATTTACTATACCTCCACTGACTATAATGGCATGTGTCCCATGTTAATCCCCACATTGCCTAACAGAATTCAGGGCAGGTACACTATTTAATGTCCAGATCCAGGGCCACAGAGCTGCACCAGATGCCAAGGCAGGCATGGACCTCACAGGACCTACAGGAAAGCAATTCTCATTCAGGCTGGTACATCACAGACACTCCAGACGGCATCGCAGAGAGTGCGGTTTGGTGCCTGTGTGCCCTTGACTGATGCCATCAGTCAGAGGCATCAATCATCAGATGCCATCAGAGAGGCAAGGTCTATTCCTTCCCCACCCAAGAGCTGCAGGCACTGCATGAACATGAAGCAAAGTTGCACAGGGGTTTTTACTCACCCCCTTGATGATACAATCAATGAAAAGACCAAGAATTTTCAGAGTGTTCCTGGATACATCTTGTCTTCAAGAACAGCATCCTCCAAGCACAGCAACGGTCCATATCAAAACCAATTTTGTGGTGAGGACCAGTGTTCAGGTTTCCCTGTGAGAAGTCTGTGCTCCTCTACAGTGCCACAACTGATGTGCTGTGGCCCAAATGTGCACTGCCAGGAGGAGCTGAAGACCCATAGCTTGTCACAGAACTGTGATGTTTCTGTGATGTTTTTGGATTAATTGAGACATGATGGGACAGGTTGCTGAGCTGTGGTGCTGCAATGGAGGGATACAGGCTCTACCCAGGGAGCAGCAGGGACGATGAGGAGTATCCCCCATGTATGAAATGGAAGCTTCGATGTGTGGAGGTTCTCTCTTTGACAGACAACAGGTTGGACTAGCTTTTGTCATTTAGGATCAGAGCAGGAGTCAGCAAGAGTGACCTTATGTTGGAAGTTATAAACTGCTTGCTCAGGAAGAGGAAACAAAAAAGGTCTTTTGTCAGCAACCCCGGGAATTCTCCAGGTTCATGAGCAGGTTCCTGTGGTGAACTTAAGTGCCCTGGCATTCCCTGGCAAGGCCAAGCAACAGGGTGCCAACAGCCTGAAGGCTCTTGGGACAACTTCTTCAGAGAGCTGCCAGGTGGGCCACCAAGGGTGATTTTCACATGGACCTGATCCTGGCCAAGAAGGAACAGCTGGTTAAGGATGTGATGATATTCAGTGTCAGTCTTGGCTGTCATGGCCATGAATTAGTTGGGGATGAGACACCAAAGGGCAGTGAGTAAGGCCAGCAGCAGAGCACAGACCTGGGACTCCAGAGGAGAAGACTTTGACACACTCAGGAGACTGAGACAAGTGGTGCCATGGGAAGCAGCTCTGAAGGGGGAAGGAGCTTGAGAAATCTGATCGGCCATACAGGACAGCCTCCTGCAAGGACAAGAAGGATCTCCCCAAACACCCGTGAAGAGAAGCAACCATCTCCAGAGGCTGCTTGTGTGAACTGACTGAGCTCCAGGGCAAAAAGGCAGCAGGCAGGAGGTGGAAGCAAGGAAAGCTGCTGACAGAATGTAGAAACCTTGTCCCAGGATGTAGGGACGATGCCAAAGCCAAAGGTCCCATTGCCTTGAGAGATGCAGGGGAGGACAGAGGCAGCAAGATGAGCTGATACTGGTTCATTAACCGTAAAAGAATAGACAGGGATCATGTGGGCCTGCTGCTGAGCTTCCTAAGTGTAGGAGCAGGTAAGGCTGAGGAACTTAATGACTTTTTTGGCTGTGACATCTGTCAGGCCTTTGTGACTGGCAGCAGGACCCTGGAGGAAAACAACCAGCAGTAAGTGGGGATCAAGTTAGGGATTACTTGAGCAAACTCAGCCTATGACAGCCCCTGGGAGCAGAGGGGAATCATCCAAGGCTGGAGAGGGAGCAAGCCAATTTCATAGCAAGGCTCACCCTGCATCAATTTTGAGAGATCATGAAGATCAGGACAAGTCGCTGATGGCTTCCAAAAAAGTTGACAGCTGTCTTCCAACAGAGGCCAGAGGATAACCTGGGGAAAAAAAAGCTGTTTAACCTCCTATAGGAGAGCAGTGTGTCCCTGAGCATGTCCTCCTGGATGATATTTCTGGGAAGATGAAGAGGAAGGCAACTGGGTCTACCTGGTCTACCCCACTGGCACCATTAGGGAGGCCAGGTCTACCCTGCCTGCTTGGTTAGGGTGGCCAGGTCTACCCCACTGGCACTGGTCGGGAGGCAAGGACAACCCCACCCGCATCAGTAGAGAGGCCAGGTCTACCCGTCCCGTGCCTATAGGGAGTCTAGTTGTACCCAACCGGTGGCAGTTGGGAGGCCAGGTCTACCCCACCCGTGCGGTTAGGGAGGCCATGTCTACCCCAACGGTGCCGGACGGGAGGCCAGGTCCACCCTGCCCGCGTGGTTAAGGATGCCAGGTGTACACTACAGGTGCTGTTTTTGTGGCCAAGTCTACCCGCCCGTGCGGTTAGGGAGGCCAGGTCTATCCCACCCGAGTGGGTAGGTAGGCCAGGTCTACCCCACCTGCGCGGTTAGGGAGGCCTGGTCTTCCCCACCGGTGCCATTAAGGAGGCCAGGTCTACCCCACCCGCGCAGTTATGGAGGCCTGGTTTACCACACCAGCGCTAGTTAGGGAGTCCAAGTCTACCCCACCAGTGCCGGTTGGGAGGCAAGGACAACCCCGCCCGCATCGGTAGAGACGCCAGGTCTACCCATCCCACGGGATAGGGAGGCTAGTTGTATCCAACCAGTTCCAGTTGGGAGGCCATGTCTACCCAGCCCGCGCGGTTAGGGAGGCCAGGTCTCCTGGCCCTGCGCGGATAGGGAGGCCAGGTATACCCTAATGTTGCCAGTCAGGAGGTTAGGTCCACCCCGCCTGCGCAGTTAGGGAGTCCTGGTCTACTCCACCGGAACTGGTAGGGAGGCCAGGTCTATCTGGACCGCGCATATAGGGAGGCCAGGTCTCCCCACCGGCGCCAGTCAGGAGGGCAGGTCTACCCGGCCTGCATGGATAGGGACCTCTGGTCTACCCCACGGGCGCCAGTTGGGAGGCTATTTCTACTGTGCCCACGAGTTTAGGGAGGCCAGGTCTAGCCCACCCGAGGGCTTAGGGAGGCCTGGTCTACCCCACCTGCTCGATTAGGGAGGATTGGTCTACGCGGCCCGCACAAGCAGGGAGGCCAGGTCCACCTGACCAGCACCGGTCGGGACGCAAGGTTAACCCCACCCATGAGGTTAGGAAGGCCAGGTCTACCCGGCCCACGTGGATAGGGAGGCTATGTTTACCCTACCATCGCCGGTCAGGAGGCCAGGTCTACCCCGCCTGCACGGTTAGGGAGGCCAGCTCTACCACAGCGGCGCTGGTCGGGAGGCCAGGTCTACTCTGCCCGCATGGTTAGGAGTCCAGGTGTACCCCACGGCATGGGTAGAGTGGCCTGGTCTACCCCGCCCGTGAGTTTAGTGAGGCCAGGTCTACCAGGCCTGCGCAGATAGGGAAGCCATGTCTACCCTGCCCGTGCAGTTAAAAGGGCCAGGTCTACCCTGTACTTGCCGGTAGAGAGTCCTGGTGTACCCCGCACACTCGGTTAGGGAGGCCAGGATTACCCCACCGGTGCTGATAGAGAGGCCAGGTCTACCCCACCAGCGTGGGTCTGGAGGCGTGGTCTACCCTGTGCGTGCAGTTAGGGAGGCAGGTCTACCCAATCCCACGCGGTTAGGGAGGCCAGGTCTACACCGCTCACGTGGTTAGGAATACCAAATGTACCCCGCCCGCTTGGGTATGGAGACCAGGTCTATCCCACCCGCACGGTATAGGGAAGCCTGGTTTATCCCACCAGCACCAGCAGGGAGACAAAATCTCCCGGCCTGGCAGATAGGGTGGACAGGTCTACCCTGCCTGGGCGGGTAGGGAGGCCTAGTCTACCAGGCCAGAGCAGGCAGGCAGTTCAGGTCTACCCCACAGGTGCTGGTTGGGAGGCCAGGTCTACCCGACCTGGCAGATAGGGAGGCCAGGCTTACCCTGCTCGTGTGGTTAGGGAGGACTGGACTACCCCACCGGCGCCGGCAGGGAGGCCATGTCTACCCTGCCCTTGGCAGTAGGGAGGCCTGGTCTACCAGGCCAGAGTGGGCAGGCAGTTCAGGTCTACCCCACAGGCACTGGTTGGGAGGCCAGGTCTACCCTGCCTGCCTCGGGTAGAGAGACCAGGTCTACACCACCGGCGCTGGTAGGGAGGCCAGGTCTACCCCGCCCGCATAGTTAGGGAGGTTTTAATACCCCACCCTCACGGTTAGGGAGGCCAGGTCTACCCTGCCCATGCGGTTAGGGAGGCAAAATCCACTCTGCTCGCTCAGGTAGGGAGACCAGGTCTGCCCTGTGTGGGTGGTTAGGGAGGCCTGGTCTACCCTGCCCACGTGGACAGGGAGATGTTGTCTACCCCACCCACTCGGCCAGGGAAGCCCGGTCTATCCCACCCACGCGGTTAGGAAGGCTTGGTCTACGCAGCCCAAGAGGGCAGGGAGGCCCGGTGTACACCACCGGAGCCATTCGGGAGTCCAGGTCTACCCCGCTTGCGCGATTAGGGAGGCCTAGTCTACCCCGCCTGTGCAGTAAGGAAGTCCAGGTCTATCCCACCCCCGCGGTGAAGGAGACTTGGTCTACCCTGCCCGCGCGGGTAGGGACACGAGGTCTACCCTGCCTGCACGGTTAGGGAGGCCAGGTCTACCCCACTGGTGCAGCAGGGAGGCCAGGTCTACCCTGCCCTTGCAGGTAGGGAGACCTGGTCTACCCCGCCTGCTTGGCGAGGGAGGCCAGGTCTATCCCACCGTCACAGCACAGAGGCCAGGTCTACCCCATTGGTGCCGGTAGGGAGGCCTGGTCTACCCCTTCCCGTGTGCTTAGGGAGGCCAGGTCTACACCACCCATGCGGGTACGGAGGCCAGGGCTACCCTGCCTGTGTGGTATAGGGAGGCCTGGTTTATCCCACCGGCACCGGCAGGGAGGCAAAATATCCTGGCCCAGCAGATAGGGTGGACAGGTCTACCCCGCCAGCACGGTTAGGGAGGCAAGGTCTACTCAAGCATCAGCGGTTGGGATGCCTGGTCTACCCCGCCTGTGCGTTTAGGTAGGTCAGGTCTACCCCACCGGCGCCGGTCGGGAGGTCTCGTCTAGCCCACCGACACGGTTAGGGAGACCTGATGTATACTGCCCTTGCCGGTAGGGAGGCCAGGTCTACCCCACCTGACAGCCTAGGGAGGCCAGGTCTACCCTGCCCACATGCTTATGGAGGCCTGGCCTGCCAGGTCTACCCCACCATCGCAGTTAGGGAGGCCAGGTCTACTGCACCGGCACCGCAGGGAGGCCAGGTCTACCCCAACGGTGCAGGAAGGGAGGGCAGGTTAACAAGGCCCACGCAGTTCGGGAGGCCTGGTCTACCCCACGTGCGCCATTCGGGAGGCCACATCTATCCCACCTGTGCGGTTATGGAGGCCAGGTCTACCCCACTGGCACCAGTCAGGAGGCCTGGTCTACCCTGCCTGGGAAGGTAGAGAGGCCAGGTCTACCCCACTGGCACCGGTTCGGAGACCAGTTTTAACCTGCCTGTGTATTAGCGAGGCTGGGCCTACCCTGCCCGCTCGAGTACGGAGGCCAGGTCTACCCCAACCGCGTGATTACGGAGGCCAGGTGTACCCCACCCACATGGTTAGGGAGGCCTGGTCTCTCCGGCCTGCACCGGTAGGGAGGCCAGGTATACCCCACCGGCTCCCATCTGGATGGCAGGTCTACCCCACTTGCTCGGCTAGGGAGGCCTGGTCTACCCCATCTGCGCGGTTAGGGAGGCCTGGTCATCCGTATCTGCGCAGGTAGGCAGGCCATGTCTACCCCGTTGTCGTGGTTTAACCCCAGCCAGCAACTAAGCACCATGCAGCCGCTCACTCACTGCCCCCCCCCATCCAGTGGGATGCGGGAGAAAATCAGGAAAAGAAGTAAAACTCCTGGGTTGAGATAAGAACGGTTTAATAGAACAGAAAAGAAGAAACTAATAATGATAATGATAACACTAATAAAATGACAACAGTAGTAATAAAAGGATTGGAATGTACAAATGATGCGCAGGGCAATTGCTCACCACCCGCCAACCGACACCCAGCCAGTCCCCGAGCGGCGAATCCCTGCCCCCCACTTCCCAGTTCCTAAACTAGATGGGACGTCACATGGTATGGAATACGCTGTTGGCCAGTTTGGGTCAGGTGCCCTGGCTGGGCACGAGGAGCTGAAAAATCCTTGACTCTAGTCTAAACACTACTGAGCAACAACTGAAAACATCAGTGTTATCAACATTCTTCACATACTGAACTCAAAACATAGCACTGTACCAGCTACTAGGAAGGCAGTTAACTCTATCCCAGCTGAAACCAGGACAGTATCCACCCCTTATTCTATACCATTGACGTCATGCTCAGTTCCCATACCTTTAGTTACATTCTGATCAATCATCACCACCTTTCCATCCCTTTGAGACATATGAACAATGATAGATAGATATAGATATAGATATATATATATATAAGTATACACACACAGAGATATCAGTTCTTTAGTTCATGGGTTATGTTCATAAAATGTTTGTTGAGGTCATTTAGTTTCTGACTCTGGGCTCCATCTGTCATACCAGTCTGTCTGGGCAGGAGGGATGGTGCAAAGTCCTCTCAGTCGGTAGAGCAGAATTGGGCTTCAGTGCGGTGTGACGAGCAGATGACATTTGACGCAGCAGGAGGATGGTGTGCACCGTTGGATTGTTGCATGCTGGAGTCAGTTCTGGTTCCACCTCTACTGCGCTTTGCTCAGTTTTATCACAGTTCTTTCTTGCTTGATCCAAGCGATTCTTACTATAGTACTATGGATATAGCATATAACAATTATAGTAATGATAACATACAGTAGCAGGGTTATATAGCAACTAATATGATACAGTTTAATTCTGGCTATTTTCACCTAAAATCAAATCCCCTTGAGGCACACATCGGACTTCTCCATCTTTTCGCATCACCCACCAAGTGCACCCAGGCCCTTGAGCAAAAGCAATCCCACGAATAGGTTTACCTTTGCCTGAGGCAGGAGTAACCCAGACTGTTTTCCCTAACATGTTTTTCATGTGCACTACAGGGACTTTATCCCCTTCTACAGTATGTAAAAATTCTGATTGGGCAGGGCCACTCCGATTGGCAGATCCTCTGGTGTTGACTAACCAGGTGGCTTTTGTTAAATGTGTATCCCAATGTTTGAACGTTCCGCCCCCCATTGCTTTCAATGTAGTCTTTAACAGTCCATTGTATCGCTCAATTTTCCCAGAGGCTGGTGCATGATAGGGGATATGATACACCCACTCAATGCCATGCTCTTTGGCCCAGGTGTCTATGAGGTTGTTTCGGAAATGAGTCCCGTTGTCTGACTCAATTCTTTCTGGGGTGCCATGTCGCCACAAGACCTGCTTCTCAAGGCGACACTAGGATAGTGTTCCGGGCAGTGGCATGGGGTACAGAGTATGTTTCCAGCCATCCGGGGGTTGCTTCCACCATTGTAAGCACATAGCGCTTGCCTTGGCGACTTTGTGGGAGTGTGATACAGTCAATCTGCCAGGCTTCCCCAAATTTATATTTCAGCCATCGCCCTCCATACCACAGGGGCTTTAACCGCTTGGCTTGCTTAATTGCAGCACATGTTTCACATTCATGGATAACCTGCGCGATAGTGTCCATGGTCAGGTCCACCCCTCGATCTCGAGCCCATCTATATGTTGCATCTCTTCCCTGATAGCCTGAAGTATCATGGGCCCACCGAGCCATAAATAGCTCACCCTTATGTTGCCAGTCCAGGTCCACCTGAGCCACTTCAATCTTGGCAGCCTGATCCACCTGTTCGTTGTTTCGATGTTCTTCAGTGGCCCGACCCTTGGGTACCTGAGCATCTACATGATGTACTTTTACAACCAGATTCTCTAGCCGGGACGCAATATCTTGCCACAGTGTGGCAGCCCGAATGGGTTTACCTCTGCGCTGCCAGTTGCTCTGCTTCCATTGCTGTAACCACCCCCACAGGGCATTTGCCACCATCCATGAGTCAGTATAGAGATAGAGCACTGGCCACTTTTCTCTTTCAGCAATATCTAACGCTAGCTGGATGGCTTTCACCTCTGCAAACTGACTCGATTCACCCTCTCCTTCAGCAGTTTCTGCAACTTGTCGTGTAGGACTCCATACAGCAGCTTTCCACCTTCGATGCTTTCCCACAATGCGACAGGATCCGTCAGTGAACAGGGCATATTGCCTCTCATTCTCTGGCAGTTATTATACAGCGGGGCTTCTTCAGCACGTGCCACCTCCTCCTCTGGCGACATTCCAAAATCTTTGCCTTCTGGCCAGTCCGTGATTACTTCTAACATTCCTGGGCGACTGGGGTTTCCTATGTGAGCCCGTTGTGTGATCAGTGCGATCCACTTACTCCACGTGGCGTCAGTCGCGTGATGTGTAGAGGAGACCCTCCCTTTGAACATCCAGCCCAGCACTGGTAGTCGGGGTGCTAAGAGGAGCTGTGTCTCAGTACCAACCACTTCTGAGGCAGCTCGAACTCCTTCATACGCTGCCAATATCTCTTTTTCAGTTGGAGTATAGCGAGCCTCGGATCCTCGATATCCTCGACTCCAAAACCCCAGGGGTCGGCCTCGGGTCTCCCCAGGTGCTTTCTGCCAGAGGCTCCAGGTAGGGCCATTCTCCCCAGCTGCAGTACAGATCACATTTTTAACATCTTGTCCTGTCTGGACTGGTCCAAGGGCTACGGCATGAACAATCTCCCGTTTAATTTGTTCAAAGGCTTGTTGTTGTTCAGGGCCCCATTTAAAATCATTCTTCTTCCGGGTCACTTGATAGAGAGGGCTTACAATCAAACTGTAATTTGGAATATGCATTCTCCAAAACCCCACGACACCTAAGAAGGCCTGTGTGTCCTTTTTATTAGTCGGTGAGGACATAGCTGCTATTTTATTAATCACATCCATTGGGATCTGATGACGTCCATCTTGCCATTTTATTCCCAAAAACTGGATCTCCTGTGCAGGTCCCTTGACCTTACTTTCTTTTATGGCAAAACCGGCTTTCAGAAGGATTTGGATTATTTTCTTTCCTTTCTCAAAGACTTCTTCTGCTGTGTTGCCCCATACGATGATGTCATCAATGTATTGCAGGTGTTTCGGAGCTTCACCTTTTTCCAGTGCAGTCTGGATTAGTCCATGGCAAATGGTGGGGCTGTGTTTCCACTCCTGGGGCAATCGATTCCAAGTGTACTGGACACCCCTCCAAGTAAAGGCAAATTGTGGACAACACTCTGCTGCTAGAGGGATTGAGAAAAACGCATTAGCAATGTCAAGCGGAGCATACCACTTGGCTGCCTTTGACTCTAGCTCGTATTGAAGTTCTAGCATATCTGGAACGGCAGCACTCAGCGGTGGTGTAACTTCATTCAGGCCGCGATAGTCAACTGTTAGTCTCCACTCCCCATTAGACTTCCGCACTGGCCATATGGGACTGTTAAAGGGTGAGCGAGTTTTGCTGATCACTCCTTGGCTCTCCAGTTGGCAAATCAACTTGTGGATGGGAATCAGAGAGTCTCGGTTGGCGCGATATTGCCGCCGGTGCACCGCCGTGGTAGCAATTGGCACCTGTTGTTCTTCAACCTTGAGCAACCCCACAATCGAAGGGTCTTGAGAGAGACCAGGCAGGGTAGACAGCTGTTCAGTGCCCTCCGTCTCCAAGGCAGCTATGCCGAAAGCCCATCAATACCCCTTCGGGTCCTTAAAATACCCCCTCCTGAGATAGTCTATGCCAAGGATACATAGAGCCTCTGGACCAGTCACAATGGGGTGTTTCTGCCATTCATTTCCAGTTAGGCTTACTTCAGCTTCCAATACAGTTAACTCTTGGGATCCCCCTGTCACACCAGAAATACAAATGGGTTCTGCCCCTCTAGACCTTGATGGCATTAGAATGCACTGTGCGCCGGTGCCTGCTAGAGCCTTATACTCTTGTGGGTCTGACGTGCCAGGCCATTGAATCCACACAGTCCAATTTACCCGGTTATCCCTTTCCTCCACCTGGGTGGAGGCAGGGCCCTTCTAATTCTGGTTAGAGTATCCAGTACTTACTTCTCGTAAAATTGGCTCAGAATTCCCTTCAAGAGGATCAGAAATAAGATCAGCCCTTCTACTCTGTTTGGAAACTGGAGCGGCATTTTTCCTGGCAGAATCCCCTTTTGTGGTGTTTTTTCCTCACAACTCACATACCCGTGCATTTAGGACTGAGGTAGTTTTTCCATCCTGTTTTCTCATGTCCTCTCCATGATCACATAGTTATAACCATAGGGCATCTCGTGGTGTGTACCTTCTATATTCTCTCTCTTGGGCAGAGGAACGCTCACTCCTAATAGCTGAGACATTCATCCTTACAAGTGGAGAGTAGGACATATCCTCTTTGATTTGTTGGACATCCTGGGACAGCTTCTCCACAGACAAAATGCAGGCTCGTAGGGAGGAGGAGAGATTTTCTTTGTATTGCTGGAGTTGGCGAGCCACTTCATCCACTGTCGGTGCCTCTTCGTCTTTCTAGGTCATTATTGCCGGTGAGTTGGCATAGGACGATGGTGTGCTCCATACAAAACTTCTGCCACATGGGTCGTGTGCATTGGACTTCCTCTGGATCTTTGGGTAATTGTGCGTTGTCTGGGTCATGATGAATCATCTCTAGCATGGCTAATTCCCTCAGATATTGGATACCTCTTTCCATGGTGGTCCACTTGCTTGATTGACATATAACATCTTCCTTAAAGGGGTACCTTTCTGAGGAGATTGAAGTAGACGGACACCTGTAATCTTGAAAGCAGACAACAGACGACCCTTTATTGCTAAAACACACACATACTTATAGTCACATATTCTGCAAAGTCACTGTACATGCACACAAGCATAAAATATGATTGGTTATATCAACACTGTACACGCGCATAAACATAAGATATAATCGGTTATACTAACTCTGTACACGCACATAAACAGAGGACATAATTGGTTATATCAACTAAAACACGTGAAACTTGTCTCAGTCTAATTTGTCAAGATAAACTGCCAAATTGAGGTTCTTTGTGCCAAGTTCCAAAATCTTTTTGCATATCCCGCAGCTCGCTCAAGGATAGGGATCAGGTGATCACCTCTGGTTCTGCCTCTTCCTCCTGTTCCCGTGATGACCCTGCCTCATCTCCCTCCTTCCCTAAGTGAACTGATTTTTTTGTATATTTCTTCTTCTGTATGGGGGCAACTGACACTGGTGCAGGTTGGTCTGCTGGTTCAGTTGCAGTATTGCTCGCCGGGTTTTGGATAACTGCAGTGTCTGTTGCCTGGGTTTGGGTAGCTGCAGTGCTTGTCGCCAGGGCTGGAGGGACCACAGTGCCCGTCACCACGGTCTGGGTGGCCGCAATGCTCATTGCCGGGACTGGAGGGGCCGAAGTTTGGGTGACCACAGTGCTCATCATTTTGTTGTTAGGTCCAGAGACCTTCTCTTCCCCTTGAGGGTACTGAGTGGTGTGAAACAGGGCTCCATAGGCATGGGCCTCGCCCCAGCACATTGTAGCAATTTGTATCTCTCTAGAGTTGCCATGGGGACAGCAAACCTTTTCCAAATATTTTACTAGTTCTTCTGGATTCTGCACTTGTTCGGGGGTGAATTTCCAAAACACTGGAGGTGCCCACTTTTCTAGGTACTTGCCCATACTACCCCACACACCCTGCCACTCATAATTATCCAGCTTTGGGGCAGATCTCTGGGTGGTCTTCATAAAGAGTTGTTTAACCTCAAACAAGAGCTGAACCACATTCAGCAGCATGCTAATTCCTAGCAGTAGGGCTAGGACCGTGCTGGTCTCAACATCCCAAGGGTATTCAAATTTTTCAAAATTCTCAAACACCATTGTAACTGGATTGAAAGAGAAAGGAGAGGGGAAGAAAGGTACCCCACCCATAGATTGGCTTTCCAAGGAGGAAAGGTAAATGGTGTAATTATTAATAGTTTCCCACAGATGGCTCCCGCAGTATAAAGGTGACCATGCTGAGTGCAAATACCGGCTTAATCCCACAACCGATGACTTTATCATACCATAAACCCATGTTATACAATACATCAAAGTGAAAACCTTAATCCACCTCCCATGGATGATAAGCAGCAGCAAAGGGACTACATACAGCAAGCGAGGTGATACGTAACAGAAGTTTAAAAACCAGAGCAACAACTCTAAGAACAAATAAATCAACATAGTGACCAGCAACTATTAGACCAATATAATGAATACTTGTAATAAATTTGTTTTAACGAGCTCTGGTCAGGTTTGTTGTTATCTCAACCCTTCGTGCCCCACGTTGGGTGCCAAAAAGGACTGTCGTGGTTTAACCCCAGCCAGCAACTAACTGTACCCCAGCTGAAACCAGGACACCGTCATACCCACATGTTCTCATGCAGCCCTGTGATTGGCTGCCTGCCTGCTTTGAACAAGGAAGTGCTCAGATATCAAAATATATACCTGTACTACAATATACACATTTTTGGTTTCATATACATATATATCAGTGAGTGTACAAATACGTACAAATATTTTTTATGTATTTATGAATAGATACTGTATTTTAAATATATATACCCCTCTATACGCATATATATATGTATACGTTTAGATGCATATGTATTGTTATATATAAAAAACATGTAAAAATCCGGAGAAATTAAATATTTATAGCCCTTATAACATAGGTATAAAATGGATAAAACCTTTAATAAGAGCTAATGGAATGAACAATTAAGAGTTTAAATGTGAACAGAAAGAAAAGTACAAGGGTGGGTCGAGGTCCCCCACTTTACCAGGCTGCAGAAGAAGTCCAGACATGTCTGGGTTGGGGGGAACTTCAAGAGGGTGGGGAGGACACAGACAAGGTGGAACATGCCCGAGGGCTATGGCCCCCTCCTAGGCAGTCACCAAGGAGCCCTCAGTGCAAATCCTGTTAACATACCAAGAAGCGTCCAATCCTGTGAACTGGCCTAGGAGGCCCCCACATCCCAGCCCAGCCCAACAGGATGGCCATGCAGGGTTACTGGGGCAGACCCAGAGCTTTCCTCGGTGCTGCAAGACACAGGCAATGCCATCTGCAAACATGGAAAAGCAGGACAAAATGCCAACTTCAGAAGAATACGTGCTTGGGGGCTATACGGAAAAGCCCCAAAGAGGATCTCAAAAGAGACCATGTGGACGAGAGGAACTAGCCAGTGAGCCCATGAACTGCAAAGTGGCTTTCGAGGTTCCAAGCAGAGAGGGAGGGTGGTAGTGGGGAACTCCCTTTCCCCATGGGGTTGTGGGGAATCTCACAGCTACCTGTAAGACCACTGTGGGGTGCAGACTGGTGCTATATACATTTCCTTGTCCTTAGGTTGATAACCTGATTAAATGTTTCAAACAGCTCTGGCTGACTGAGAGAGGGGAGAGGTCAGGAGTGTGGTGGCACTTGTGCAGGTCCACCTGAGCCACACCAGCCAAATCCAGTATGCTGTGTGTGTGTCGTGTCAAAGGATGAGGAAGGGGGTGGTGATGGTGGATGTAAATGTATTGAATCCTGTAGGACCTGAGCAGGATGTAAACGGGAGGGAACAAGGTGTGAAGATTGTACTGGGTCTGGCTGGGATGGCGTTAATTTTCTTATTAGCAGCCCCTATGGTGCCTAGGTTTGCCTTGGTGCTCAAAAGAGTGTTGGCTGATAACACACTGACATTGTAGCTACTGCTCAGCAGCATTTGCACAGCATCAAGGCCTTCTCTGTTTCTCACTCTGCCCCGACAGCGAGGAGGCTGGGGGTGGCAAGAGGCTGGGAGGGGACAAAGTCAGGACAGCTGACCCCAACGGACCAAGGTGATATTCCACACCATGTGACATCATAGTCAGCAATAGAACTAGGGGAGTGCTGGGCGTTCTTCAAAGTAGAAGAAGTAATCCACTTATTAAACTGTCTTTATCTCAACCATTGAGATTTTTTTCTCACTTTTGTCCTTCCATTTTCCTCCGCCATCCCACCTGTGGGGAGTGAGCAAGGGACTGGGTGGGGGCTGCCACATGGGGTCACCCCACCAGACAAGCACATAGAAAATAGGTTGGTATGGGCTTGTGAGGTCACTGGTGCCTGAGTAGATCATAGGGCGGGAGCTGGCACGTGGCTTGTGTAAGTGGTTGTGAGATTACTGATACCTGAGTAGCTGATAGGCCAAGAGTAGGGGCATGGCTTATGTCAGAGCTTGCGAAGTCACTTGTGCCTTTGCATCTCACAGGCAAGCAGATAGCAAGTAGGTGGATATTTGGTGGCCAGCTCACTGGTGCCTGAGTAGCTGATAGGCAAGAGGGAGACACATGGCTTGAGTATGTACTTGTGTTGTCACTCTGGGCTGAAGAGCTGATAGGCCAGGACGAGGTTCACGGCCCTTAGAGGTTCTTGTAAGGTCACTGGAGGCAGACTACTGCAACAGCAGGTACCTGGCAAATGGGTGTACACGTACGTGTGAGGCCACTGGTGCCTGAGTAGCTGATAGAGCAGGAGCAGGCATCTGGCATTGTACTGGTTTTGGCTGCGATAGAAATACCTTTTTATTTAGTGAAATAGTGAGCAAGCGACTGTTTGGAACTTAGCTGCCAGTCGGGGTTAAACTGCGACAGGTATGTGTAGGTTGTTTTGAGGTCACTGGTGCCTGAGTAACTGATAGAGCAGGAGCTGGCCCATGGCTTGTGTCTGTGCTCATGAGGTCACTCCTGCCTGAGTAGCTCGTAGGCCTGGAGTAGGCCAATGGCACATGTAGATGCTTCTAATGTCACTGCTGCCTGAGTAGCTGATAGGGCAGGAGCAGGCCCCTAGTTTGTGTCGGTGTTTTTGAGGTCATTGGTGTTTGAATAGCCAATAGGCCAGGAGCAGGCCCATGTCAGATACATACACTATGACGTCACCTGTGGCTGAGTAGCAGATAGGCTAGGAGTAGGCGCATGGCTGTGTATGGATGAACTTGTGATGTCACTGGTGCCTGGAGAGCTGATAGGCCAGGACCTGGCACAGAGCTTGGGCAGGTGCTTCTGGTGTCACCAAAATAATATTCAGACCACGACCAAACACGGCTTTATGGAAGACCCATCGTTAGCAGAAGTCCATCCACCGCGCACACACGTGTGGCACTGTACCTCAGGCACACGCAGTGGTGGCAGTAGGAGGGGTGTGTGGTCACTGTCAGTATAAATCATGAGCACGCAGCGGTGGCCATGGGAGGATGGCAGTGTTCACGTCACCGATGGCACCCCATGGCTGCGGGGCTCAGTGCAGAGCGGCCGTGTGCTGTCACAAGGGCATCAGAGGGGATGGGATCCGCCTGGCCCTGTCACTGCGAGGCCAAAGGAGCAGCACCTGCAGCCCTGGCTGGAGCAGTCGGGGTAGGGGTGGCTTGGAGGCACCACAGGGATGTGCCTGGGCACGGCGCCAGGAGGAAACCACAGACTTCCTCCGGAGCGTGGGGAGCGCTGTGAGGTCACGTGGGCTGTGGTTTGTGCACCTGCAGGCTGCAGCTCCCGAGCCACCCGCGGGGAATAACGGCCCCTCGGTGACATGCCGAGAGTCAGGGACACATTTGAGCCTCTGGGCTGCATGTCTGCTGCTGGGCAGGGACATGTCCCCGCTCCGTCTCCGGCTTCTGCGAGGGACCCACCATGGGGCTCTCCGGGGAGGGACGAACGAGCCGGCACTCGTGGAATGGAGCTCTTCCCCTGGCCAAGGCCCTTTCCCAGCTGCTGCTCCCAGCAGAGCGGGGTCTGAAGCAGGGGCAGGGGCTGTTTCCTTCCCTTCCTGACACAGCCCCCGGTGCAGTCTCAGCCCTGTGATTCCCATGGCACAGGGGTGGCTGGACACTCGCACCTGGGGCTCTTGGATGTGCCTGGTGCAGGAGATGCTCAGTGCTCCTAGTCCACACGGCACAGTTCAGGGGGTGAAAAACCTGTTCCCCCCCCACAACTGGCCCTGTCTTGTGACGGCCCACCACCCCAGTGACGTGATGCCTGTAGTGGAGCCATCTCTCATATATGGTTATGAATGGCGCTGGAGAATTTCATTGGAGGGCTGGGCTGTGTCGGAGGGGAGATGGCTCCCGATAATGTCTAAAAAGGTGCTGCTGCTTTGATTGGCTCCTCCTGTAGTTGGGCTGGCATCTGCAGATATATATTGCCCTCCCGTCGTCATTGTCCCCATGAGTTCCCGGGAGCCGTGACAGGGAGTGGGGTGCAGCAGGGCTGCGCCATCAGGGCAGGAGGCTCAGGATGTGGACAGAGGGACTGGTGTTCCCACAGGTGCTGTGGCTGCTCCTCTGGGTACAGCTGTGCAAGGGTAAGTGCTGACTCCCTTGTCCCACAGCCCAGGGCCAGCAGGTACCAGTGTGGTCATTGGGATTTTTCTGGGAATGAGGTTTCTTTGCAGGTGCTACTGAGATGAGGGGCAGAAGGTGCTCAGGTCCATGGACCCTTGCCTTTCCCTGTGCCCATAAGGGTTGGCAAGAATAGCTCCTTTTCCAGTGTTCAGGGCAGCCTGTGCCTGGCTGGATTCATAGACATCCTGTCCTGGGGTACCCCTTTGGGATCCCCTGTTCCCCAGCACTGTACCTCTGGAGCTGGTGGTGGCCTAGCTGGTGATGGCAGCACCTAGTGATGCCCAAGGCACTGCCAAGCTCTAGAGTACCTCGGAGGGTTTGTGTGCTGCTCACTGCCCCCTTGGTCCAGGGGCCCCCAGACCCCATGAGAGAGGTTTGGACCCCACAGACAGAAGGGGACCGGGGCATCTACAGTAGAGAGACATCCTTCCTGGGACTGGGCTGACACCAGGGGTGAGGAGGGGACACGGGTTGGGGGATCCTCAGAATCATCTCAGTGCTCCCTGAGAATGTGAAAAGCCCTGGGGGTGGGGGTGGGTTTGGATGGTGCTGGGGCAGGTGCAGGGTGGTGCTGGAAGCTGCAGGCCTGGGTACAAGGAGCTGTTGAGGGGGTGCCAGGCTGGGGAGTAGAGGGTGCCCAGTGAAGCGCTGGGCAGTGCGTGGGTGGGTGTGTGTGGGGGGCAGGTGGCTGTTGGGGTGGGAAGAGCTGCCTTGTGCAGTGGGATGGCGAGTGATGCAGCTGGGCTGGAACTGGGCATCCACAGCCTTGTGCAGCCCGTGGGGATAGAAGGGACCCCTCCACTGATCTGGGGAGAGCCTGGAGGAGAGAGGGAGAGAGGGCTCCTACCCCAGTACCTGTGATTTGGCCCAGGTAGGGGGTTCCCCCAGATCTACACTGCTGGGGCTTGGCACTGTTGTAACTGGTCCTGTGTCAGTGTTTGAAGGTGCTGTGGAGGTGAGGCTGGCGAATGGCAGCAGTCGCTGTGCTGGGAGAGTGGAGGTGAAACACAATGGCAAGTGGGGGACGGTGTGTGGTGACTGCTGGAGCATGAACGATGCAGCAGTGGTTTGTAAGCAGCTGGGCTGTGGGTCTGCTGTTGGAGCTCTTCAGTACGGATACTTTGGGGCAGGATCTGGCCCCATTTGGATGGATAATGTTGGCTGTAAAGGCACCGAGTCCACCCTGTCTGACTGCAGACACAGAGGATGGGGTGAACATAACTGTGACCACAGTGAGGATGCTGGAGTGATCTGTTCAGGTAAGGGGACAGCCTGCTGCCTACCTGTGGGTCTGGGATGGGGGAAGGTTCCTTGGCTGTGCCCTCAGGGAGCAACAAGTGGACACAAGAGCAGGGCCTGGCGATACTGGTCTAACTGCCAAGCTGGGACTGTCATTGCTGATGTCCCCAGTCCGTGGGGAAGGCCCAGAGGGATCCTACCCCAGGGTGATCTGACCTTGCCAGAGTGTCTCAGTCACCCTCAGTCAGTGTCTTGGGCTGCAGATGAATCCTCCATCCCTTTCCCAGGGTGTCCATTGGGCTTCACCGATCTCCACCCATTCTGCCAGTTTGGAGCCAGCAATGCTGAGGGTCCCTGTGCTGGAAACACCTGGGGGCACTTGCTCAGCACTCCACACACACCTTGGAGGAATGGCATGAGATAGCTGATCCTCCTGGGTCATTCCCCTTTGTAGACATGGTTACCTCACCTGAATCAAGTGGTCTTTTCAGAGAGGATGAGTTCTGGGCCCTGGGGAATGGAGCAGGGTGGCCACAAAGCCCTTTCCTGCCTGTGCCCAGGGCTCGGCTGTGTGGACCAGCATTTGCGAGGGTTAGGGGCTTGGCAGCTGCTTGACTCTGGCTGTTTCCTCCTGCACCACCACATGCACAGGCTGGTACTGAGATGTCCCTGGGGCTATGAATAGTCCTGTGGGGACATGACCCTGTGCAGGCAGTGCTGACCCACTGCCCAAGCCCTCCTGCCTGCCCATGGTTCCCCACACTGCCCCATGACACAGGGTCTTTGGCAGCAGTTACTGACCCTCCTCTGTGCCTGCTGTTCTCTGAGAGCTGGCATGGGCCCAGTGGGAGTCTCCTGCCCCTCTGTCCGGCCATCCATCTGGGTTGTGGACACCTCCAGGCAGAGCACTGTGTCCCTGGCTGAGGACACCCTCCCCCCGAGCAGACGTCAAAGGGATCTTCACAGGCACCAGGCATGATAGCAGCTGCACCGTTTCTCTGCTCTGTGACATCTTCCACCTAAAAGGAACCTTCCAACACCCCAGGAACAGCCCTGGGATCAGAGGGTGCTTCTGGTTGCATCCGGGTGATGGTCCTGCCTGGCCCCAAGCTCTGCAGGGGCTGAGCAGGCTGCAGCAGTCATTATCATCTGGGCCAGTTCTCCTGGATCCAAACTCTCACACTATGGCAGTGCTGGGGAGACCATGCCAGGCAACACAGGGAGCCTTGTGTGGGAGCAGTTTGTCTGAGCAGTACCTGTGGCTGTGAGTCTGTGACAGACACGCAGCCTCAAGTGCTCTGATGGTGTAGAGGTGGGGTGTGTGGCGGTCTGGATGTGCCTGTGTCACCAACACCCCCCCAACAACTTCCTCGGGAATGTGCAATGCGCAGTTTGGTCATGGCTTGCTTGAGGATGATGCAGGACATGGGCATTTAACTGCCAGAGGGCTCTGGGAACTCCCAGTTTTTATGGTTTTTTTCCAGGATTTGTCCGGCTGGTGGAAGGGAAGAGCCACTGCTCAGGACGAGTGGAGATCCATGACGGGGACCAGTGGAAAACTGTCTGTGATTCACACTTTGGTCCCAAAGCTGCTGATGTGGTCTGCAGGGAGTTGCAGTGTGGCATGGCCCTGCCTGTCGCTGGGCCAGCTCACTTTGGAGAAGGGGTCAGTCCCATCTGGGATGGAGAGCTGCAGTGTGTGGGGAATGAATCCCGCCTCACCTCCTGCCGCAGAGGGTCCTCCAGGGACCAGCCCTGCACCCACACGAACAGCGCTGTTGTCACCTGCACACGTAAGGACTCAGGGAGGGGTCCTGAACACTGGGGTGAGCTCCAGCCTGAGCGGGGGCAGGTTGTACCTGTTGAGACAAGGGAAGTGGTCTATCTGTTCCCACAGGCTGGCAAAGAGGTGACCTTCCTGGGGGATTCTGTACACGGCAGGGCTGGGCTGAAGCCTAAGGGCAAGGAGGGGGCATGGGTTGGGAGGGCTCAGTGGGATCATCGTGCTGTTCCACAGGGGACACAGAAAGGCCTGAAGGCAGAGGATAAGCTGGGAGGAGGGCAGGGCAGGTTGTGGTCCAGGGGAGCTGGGGGCTTTGGGGAGAAGCAGCAGAGTGTGCTTGGGGGAGCCTTGGTGGGGCAGGTCTCTTCTCAGGGTGCTGGCTGGGGAGGAGCAGGTGCCCTAGGTGGGCATGGGCCAGGGGCAGGTGGCAGCTGGGTGTTGGGGTAGAAGGAGCTGCCAAAGACTGTTGGGGCACAAATGACCCAGCAGGGCCAGAACTGCAGACCCCCAGCCTTGCAGCACCCATGAGGAGAGAAGAGACCCCTGCACAGCTAAGGGGACAGACTTGGAGGGGAGAGGGCTCCTACCCCAGTACCTGTGATTTGGCCCAGGTAGGGGGTTCCCCCAGATCTACACTGCTGGGGCTTGGCACTGTTGTAACTGGTCCTGTGTCAGTGTTTGAAGGTGCTGTGGAGGTGAGGCTGGCGAATGGCGGCAGTCGCTGTGCTGGGAGAGTGGAGGTGAAACACAATGGCGAGTGGGGGACGGTGTGTGGTGACTACTGGAGCATGAACGATGCAGCAGTGGTTTGTAAGCAGCTGGGCTGTGGGTCTGCTGTTGGAGCTCTTCAGTACGGATACTTTGGGGCAGGATCTGGCCCCATTTGGATGGATGATGTTGGCTGTAATGGTACCGAGTCCACCCTGTCTGACTGCAGACACAGAGGATGGGGTAAACATAACTGTGACCACAGTGAGGATGCTGGAGTGATCTGTTCAGGTAAGGGGACAGCCTGCTGCCTACCTGTGGGTCTGGGATGGGGGAAGGTTCCTTGGCTGTGCCCTCAGGGAGCAACAAGTGGACACAAGAGCAGGGCCTGGCGATACTGGTCTAACTGCCAAGCTGGGACTGTCATTGCTGATGTCCCCAGTCTGTGGGGAAGGCCCAGAGGGATCCTACCCCAGGGTGATCTGACCTTGCCAGAGTGTCTCAGTCACCCTCAGTCAGTGTTTTGGGCTGCAGATGAATCCATCCCTTCCCCAGGGTCTCCACTGGGCTTCACCGATCTCCACCCATTCTGCCAGTTTGGAGCCAGCAATGCTGAGGGTCCCTGTGCTGGAAACACCTGGGGGCACTTGCTCAGCACTCCACACACACCTTGGAGGAATGGCATGAGATGGCTGATCCTCCTGGGTCATTCCCCTTTGTAGACATGGTTACCTCACCTGAATCAAGTGGTCTTTTCAGAGAGGATGAGTTCTGGGCCCTGGGGAATGGAGCAGGGTGGCCACAAAGCCCTTTCCTGCCTGTGCCCAGGGCTCGGCTGTGTGGACCAGCATTTGCGAGGGTTAGGGGCTTGGCAGCTGCTTGACTCTGGCTGTTTCCTCCTGCACCACCACATGCACAGGCTGGTACTGAGATGTCCCTGGGGCTATGAATAGTCCTGTGGGGACATGACCCTGTGCAGGCAGTGCTGACCCACTGCCCAAGCCCTCCTGCCTGCCCATGGTTCCCCACACTGCCCCATGACACAGGGTCTTTGGCAGCAGTTACTGACCCTCCTCTGTGCCTGCTGTTCTCTGAGAGCTGGCATGGGCCCAGTGGGAGTCTCCTGCCCCTCTGTCCGGCCATCCATCTGGGTTGTGGACACCTCCAGGCAGAGCACTGTGTCCCTGGCTGAGGACACCCTCCCCCCGAGCAGACGTCAAAGGGATCTTCACAGGCACCAGGCATGATAGCAGCTGCACCGTTTCTCTGCTCTGTGACATCTTCCACCTAAAAGGAACCTTCCAACACCCCAGGAACAGCCCTGGGATCAGAGGGTGCTTCTGGTTGCATCCGGGTGATGGTCCTGCCTGGCCCCAAGCTCTGCAGGGGCTGAGCAGGCTGCAGCAGTCATTATCATCTGGGCCAGTTCTCCTGGATCCAAACTCTCACACTATGGCAGTGCTGGGGAGACCATGCCAGGCAACACAGGGAGCCTTGTGTGGGAGCAGTTTGTCTGAGCAGTACCTGTGGCTGTGAGTCTGTGACAGACACGCAGCCTCAAGTGCTCTGATGGTGTAGAGGTGGGGTGTGTGGCGGTCTGGATGTGCCTGTGTCACCAACACCCCCCCAACAACTTCCTCGGGAATGTGCAATGCGCAGTTTGGTCATGGCTTGCTTGAGGATGATGCAGGACATGGGCATTTAACTGCCAGAGGGCTCTGGGAACTCCCAGTTTTTATGGTTTTTTTCCAGGATTTGTCCGGCTGGTGGAAGGGAAGAGCCACTGCTCAGGACGAGTGGAGATCCATGACGGGGACCAGTGGAAAACTGTCTGTGATTCACACTTTGGTCCCAAAGCTGCTGATGTGGTCTGCAGGGAGTTGCAGTGTGGCATGGCCCTGCCTGTCGCTGGGCCAGCTCACTTTGGAGAAGGGGTCAGTCCCATCTGGGATGGAGAGCTGCAGTGTGTGGGGAATGAATCCCGCCTCACCTCCTGCCGCAGAGGGTCCTCCAGGGACCAGCCCTGCACCCACGCGAACAGCGCTGTTGTCACCTGCACACGTAAGGACTTAGGGAGGTGTTGAACACCAGGGCTGTGCCAGGGGTTGGGGAAGAGAGCAAGGACTGTGCTGGGCAGGTGTGAGGACAGGAGGGATGATGGCATTGTCTGCAGCACGAATATAGTGCAGAAGGAGAAGAAAGGCATGCTGTCCCTCTGGCCTCTCCGCCAGCTACTGAGGATACACGAGTACCAATCCACCCTCTCTCCTCCTCCTCTGTCCCCAGCATACACAGGATTCAGGCTGGTGAACGGCAGCACAGCGTGTGCAGGGAGGGTAGGGGTCCAGGTGTCGGGGACCTGGGGGAGCCTCTGTGCCTCCCGCTGGGATCTCTTGGATGCCCACGTTCTCTGTCGTCAACTCAACTGTGGGTTTGCTGAGTCCATTCCTGGAGGAGAGCATTTTGGGAGAGAGACTGGCCCCATCTGGAGAGACTCATTCCACTGTGACGGGACAGAAGCCCATCTGGGACAGTGCCCAGTGATCACCCTGGGAGCCTCACCATGCTCCCACGGGAACAACGCTGTTGTCGTTTGCTCAGGTGAGTGATGGAAAAATGCTGCATTAACTCCATTTGCCCTTTGTGTGTGATGTGGCCACACAAACCAGGGGTCCCACGACAGTACCAGGATGAATTTCTCCCTGGAGAAACCCTGGCTTCCCCAGGAGCCATCTGGAGGGCTTTGCCTGCTTAGAGTGACTGTTCTACTCTGGGAGAGCTGAGGGCTGAATGGAGGCAGGCATCTGCCCCCATGGCAGTGGCTTACTCCCCAGCACCACCACCAGGCCTGGGCTCCTCCATTCTCCTACTGTGGGACAAGCCCATGACAGGGCTGCAGGGCTGTGCTCCATCTCTCTGGCTGCAGACAACTGCAGACAACAATCCCATCTCCAGAGAGAGCTCTGCAGAGCCTCATCCCACCACCCAGGCAGCAGGTGCCTGGGTGCCCCCAACAGCATCAGACCTGGGTGTGAGCTGCAGAGAGGGCCTGGGTCTTGCCCTCACTTCTCATTAGCAAAAAGCTCAATCTTGTCGTGTTTGGTCAGAAAATCCCCCCTTGCCCTGCTCCCTGAAGGGAGCTGTGGCATCTCTGCTCTCCCCAGGCTCAGCCGGCTTTGCATCCCTGCAGCTGGTGGGTGGAGGGAGCCGATGTGATGGACGAGTGGAGATCTTCCAGAACGGGACATGGGGCAGAGTCCTGGACGACCAGTGGGACGTGCAGGAGGCCAGCGTGGTGTGCCGGCAGCTGCGGTGCGGAGAGGCAGGGACAGCTTACAACCCCCCGAAGCCTGAGCGAGGGACGGGTCCCGTGGGGTTGCGAGGGGTCCGGTGCGCAGGGCACGAGGCCAACCTGGCCCTCTGCAACACCTCCCTGCCTGAGAGTGCACCGGCGGCAGGGGTTGCGGAGGACGTGGGAGTCATTTGCTGGGGTGAGTGGTGCTGCACAGGCCCCCCAGGTGATGGGGTGGGTGGGCAGCCAGCCCCTGACAGCAACTGGGGTTTCTGCCCACTACAGGGAGCCGGAGGGTCCGGCTGGTGAACGGGGCCGGGCGCTGTGCTGGGAGAGTGGAGGTCTACTACCAGGGCATCTGGGGGACTGTCTGTGATGATGGCTGGGACCTGTCTGATGCCGCCGTTGTTTGCCGCCAGCTGGGCTGTGGAGGGGCAGTGGAGGCAGCCGGCTCCGCTCAGTTTGGGGCAGGCTCCGGGCAGATCTGGCTGGATGGCGTCAACTGCTCTGGGGCTGAAGCTGCTCTCTGGGACTGCCCTGCCAGTCCCTGGGGGCAGCACGACTGCGGGCACAAAGAGGATGCGGGAGTCATCTGCTCAGGTCTGTGGCGGGAGCTGTAGTGGGAACCTGGTTCCTGGGGAGGCCAGGACACAAGGAGAGACGGGCATGGCCAAGGCTGTCCCTGGCTGCCTCTGAGCTCCTGCCCGAGCATGTCCTGTGGACACCCATGCACGGGTACCCTCAGTCCCACTGCAAGTACCTGGGGAGCTCAGTCGTCCCCAAGGGTTAGCAGGAAGGGCAGGGGTGTCTGTCCATCAGGAACTTCTCTCTGCCCTTGGGTGCAAGGGGGACGTGCTGGCCCTCGCGCTGCCCGGATAAGGGCCTGGGGGGTGCAGAGGTGTCCTGGCTCCCACAGCCCCAGACCAGCCTGTTCCCCCTTGGTGCCTTTCCTCCCAGAGTTCGTGGCGCTGAGACTGGAGAACAGTGATGGCTGCAGGTTTTCTACAATGGGACATGGGGCAGCATTTGCTCCAACTCGATGACTCTCCACACGGTGTCTCTGGCATGCAAGGAGCTGGGCTGTGGGGATGGAGGATCCCTGGAAACACAGCTCTCTTATGGAAGGGTGTCTGGCCCTACGTGGCTGGATTACGTGCAGTGTGGGGAGAAAACCAGCTCCTTCTGGCAGTGCCACTCTGCTCCCTGGAACCCACGGTCATGTGAAGACCCACAAGAGGAGACCCACATCACCTGTAATGGTAACTCTGAGCCACCTGGGCACCACAGTATCACCCCAGCTCCTGTTCCCTGCTGGGTATGGCCAAATGTAGAGAAAGAGCTTGGAGGGGCTTTTCTTTTCCATGTCAGTCCCTTCTGCTGCTGGTGGCAGAAAAGCGATCACAGCCACACACGTCCAGCAGCATTTGCCACCCAGGCTGCCAGCAGCGCCTGGGGGAGGCAGAGGCATCTCCAGGTGAGGTCTCAGAAAAGACCAGACAGGGTTCAGGAGAGCCTCCCCTCCACAGACAGGCTCCTGCTGCTTTGTTAAACAGGGACCTTTTGGGGCTGAGCAGTTGGGGTCCCCCCACAGCCCTGTGCGTGTCCCCTCAATGACCAGGGTTCAGTTGCTGCGGTGATCGAGATGGCAGAGGGAGGCAGAAGCAGAGCTCAGCCCTGCTCTCTTCTGCACGATCTCCCGAACCAGCCCTTTCACCACAGTGTTTCCTTCGTCAGGGAGACACCCAGAAATGCCCTCGATCCCGCTGGCCCCGTGCCCCAACTCCACGAGCTGCACAGGTAGGGAGCTGCTCGTCTGTGGATGCTTCTTGTCTGGCAGGGCTCTGCCTGCTGTCTCCGTGCCATGGGAGGTCTTTGCCTTCTCCAGACAGGGAGAAGATTCGTGCCGTGGGAGGTGAGGACAGGTGCTCGGGCAGAGTGGAGGTCTGGCACCGTGGCTCTTGGGGGACGGTGTGCGACGACTCCTGGGACATGCAGGATGCCGAGGTGGCGTGCAGGCAGCTGGGCTGTGGCCCCGCAGTGTCTGCCCTGCATGAGGCTGCATTTGGGATGGGGACGGGCCCCATCTGGCTGGAGCAGGTGGAGTGCCGTGGGACAGAGCTGTCTCTGCAGGACTGCTGGGCCCGGCCTGGGGATGGCGGTGCTTGCCGGCACAAGGAAGATGCTGGTGTGAACTGCTCAGGTGAGTGGCAGGGCTGGGACCCCTTGCTCAGGGGGAAGGCCTTTTGCCCCCTTGGTCCTGGCATGGCCCGTAACCTCCCAAGAGGAAGAACATTTCTGCGGAGTGCAGGAGCCTGGTGTCAAGTGGGGAGCAGCCTCGGTGGAACTGGACGTCTTCTGGCCATTGCCTGTGGGGCCCTGCAGCCCCAGGGTTATCCCCTGGGCTGCCTGTGCCATCCTGCCTGCCACCCACAGCAGAGGCACTGAGCCCTATCCTGCCCTCTCTTTCTAGCACCGCAGGAGAGGCAATTTGGGTGGGATGTGTCAGGGACATCCACAGACACACACACGGTGTGTTGGGGGGGAGGCTCCCCGCTCCCCGCACACCCACCCTCTCAGCCCAGCTCTCCTTTTCCTCCTCTGCAGCTACACCCACGACAGCAGCAGTCCCAGCCCGAGCAGGTAACTTGCCTTGCCCCTGGGGCTGGGTAGCCCCAGGACTAGACTGTGACCCACAGCCGGGTGGAAGGGGGCTCCTTGCTGAGGTGTGAAACTCCCAGGAGAAGGCACTGGTCTGGTGGTGAGGGGGGTAGGGAAGGTTATAATTTACTCATCAGGGTAGAAGCTTCTCCGTTGCTCATCCCTGGGGCCCTCCACCCCCTGCTGCCTTGTGTGATGGGGGTCAGGAATGGTGCTTTTTCCCACCTCACCCAGGCCTGGTGCTGGCCTTTCCATATTCTTGCCCACACAGATTCCCCCCGGGGCCGTCTGAGTGGCAGCGGGAGAGTCTCAGTGCCCATAATTATCTGCATCATCCTGGGGGCCCTTCTCTGCCTGCTCCTGGCCCTCCTGGCTGGGCAAGCACTAAGCACCAGGGCTGGGCGCAGAGGTTGGTCTTTCCACAGCGGTCCCAGGGGGAGATACCTCCTGGAAGGGCTGCGGGGTGTCAGTGAGGGGCACAGGCAGAGCTGGAGGGTGAGACTGTGTGCTGCCACCTGTCCCATGCACCACCCCATTGAGTGCTTGGCTGTGGGGCACCAGCAGCAAGGGGTGGAGAGAGCCCAGAGGCGGGGGGAGGTAGCGATGGGCCAAGGAAAGAAATGGAAGAGCGGGGCTGGGGGAAATGTGAGCAGAAGGGAGATGGCCAAGGCTGACAATGCTCTGGGTACTGCTGGGGGGGGACTCTGGGACAAGGGAGATGATGGGAGGAGTGCAGGGCAGAAGGGTCCATCCCCGTGGTGTCAGGCCTCCAGGCTGTCCCCTCTGCCCAGCCCTGCCCACCCCCTGAATACTCTAGACCCATGGGGCAGATAGGGGAAAGCTCCAAGTGGAAGAAACATGGGAGCTGCTCCAGGGTCAGACAAGGGGTGCATGACCCTGGGGCCAGAGGGGCATGAGCGCTGTCTCCGATGGGATGATGTGAGGGTGACGCTGCCCCAGATAATCTCCACGGTGACGTTGCCCTCACTGGGGATGTGGCATCTGTGCCTGGACAGTGCAGTGGGGCTGTGCCATCGGGCCAGTCCTGGGCTGGCCCAAGAAACAGGTTTGGGGCAGCGCAGTGTGATCCCATTGCCCCTCTGCCTGTCCCTCTGCCAGCCCTACCTCTGTCCCCAGGCTCCAGGAGTGCTCAGGAGCCCTTCCCTGAGGCCCTGTATGAGGAGATGGGTTACAGCCCAGCGTGGGAGAAGCAGGCGAGGTTTGGTCGCTCAGGTGGGTGTGGGTCCTCCCTGGAGGCACATCTGCAGGACCCTTTCCCCTGGCCCCAACCCCGGGCTGATTCCTTGAAGTCCCCCAGCCCACGGCCCCCCTAGGGCCACGTGGTCTGTGGGAAGACCATCCAGGTCCTGGGCCTGGAATGGGAGCTTTCTCCCAAACAAACAGCTTTGCCTGTCCCAGCTGGACAGCCCCTCTCTTCCTGCCCCTGCACCCCAAGGACACCCATGGAGTGAGGGAAGGGGCTGTCCTAGGGCAGCTCTGGGAGCACCTTTGAGACAGGGTTTGCCCCAGGGAGGCAGAGTGATTTCCCAGCCCTCCTCCCCACGCAGCCCCAGCTCTGTGGGTCCCCCTTCCCCAGCAGCACTGACCACGAGCCAGGTCAGTGGCGCTCACTTCATAATAGCCACCGTGCATCTCTGCAGGCTCCTATTCAGAGGAGTCCCTGACCCAGCTGCAGCCCTACCCTGGGGTCAGCGAGGAGGAGGATGGTCTGGGATCAGCACCAGGTAACAGAGGCAAGAAGGAGTTGATCTCCCTGAAGACCTGTGATGGGCAGAGGTGTCTCTCAGTGTCACCGCTGGAGATGGGGAGGACATGGGGGTCTCCTGTGGTGCTGCCAATACCCGTGTCTCAGCCCTGTGTCCCTGCGCATCTTCGCTCTGCTCTGCAGGATGTATCTTCTCACTGTCACCAGCTCCCCTCTCTTTTCAGATGTTCTTGTCCCACCTGGAGGTGACCCAGCAGATGGTTATGATGATGCCAGGGAGGTTTCTGATCCCGTGGAGGATGTTGCCCCTGGGCAGGGAGAGAGGGAAATGCCCAGGGAGCCAGAGGAGGGAGCAGAGCCCAGGGATGCACCCGGAGGTGAGAGGGAAATTTAGCACTGCTGGTTCCTGGGGTGCCAACCCTGGGGCCACCCAAGTCACTGCTGTCCTGAGACCCCAGCCTCCTGGGAAGGGGGAACCTGTCCCAGGCGTTTTCCTTGGAGGGACTAGGGGTAGGAGAAGGAGCTGAATGTGGTGAGGAGCAGGGAGGAAGATGCTGTACAGACCCCATGGGCCGAACTGCATTGTCCTGCCTTGCTGCTTGCAGGGGCCAGCCTGCGCTCCTGGACAAGTGCTGGGGTGCCTGGAGCTGAAGGAGACACGTGGCCCCTGTCCCTGGGGAGCATGGGCTATGATGATGCTGAAGAGGTGTCTCTGGCACATCCCCCTGAGGACACAACGACTGTGACACCAGAGCTCTGTGCACAACAGTCCCAGAGCCCCAGGCCATGAGAGCCCATCCCTGCTGTGCAGCTGCCTGCAGCCAGGAGGGAGAAGAGGTCTGTGGAGCTGGGAGAGCCGTGAGCACCTGGGAACCATGTTGCTTGTCTCATGGGCAACAGAAACCGCCTGGAGTTTCCCCTATTTTTATTCCTGTTTTTATGCTGTGCATCATCTTTGTTCCTAATTAAAGTCTCTGGGGGCTTTGACCTGGAGCTGGTGCTTTCCTGCCCAAGTGTCAGGGCATCTTCCTGAGGCTGATGAGGAGGAGCAGAGAACAAAGTCATGGAGGTGGGGAAACAGGCATGTCTCAGGGACAGCAGGCTTGGGGTCAGGCTGTGGAGCAGCGAGAGCCCATGGTCCCTGGGGAATAATCCTGCTGACAGAGACATTTCCATCCTGCTGACCACAGGCAGTTTCTAGTCCAAATGGCTCTCTGATAGGTCCCGTGATGCACCCCAGTGGGAGCACTCATTTCCTCGCCCTAGGGTTTCCCAGCTGCTCTTTGCCTCAGGCAGGGCCTGGGCCATGCTGGTCCCACAGTGCAGAGGCCATGACAGAGCTGCCATGTCAGGGTAAGCCCTGAGGTGGCCGCAGTGCCCTGAAAACCCCAGCCAGCCCCAGGGGGGAAGATGGCCCAGAGATTACCTCCCACCATGGTTAGGAGGCAGCTCTGCTCCCCACTGCCCCAGCACAGCGTGTAGAGCCGCTTTCCGGAACACACGGGGCTGGGATTCCCTCTCCTCATGCTCTGCCAGGACCCCAGTCTCCATGGGCTGCTCCTGCCGCCTTGGGCCCTCGCAGACCCTGAGCACTCTTGTCAAGGCACTGAGCTGCCTTCTTTCTGAGCAGAGGCTGTAAGGCCCTACGGCAGCCCTTGAACCCCCTCCTCCTGCTCTCCTCCAGCCCCCGGCCCTCCTGCTGCCTCACCAGGGATGTCAGTTTGGATTTGTGTCAGGGCAGTACTTGTGTGCGGGTACAAGAGGGATGGGAGCAGGGGGGATGGGGGCACCTTTCCCTCAGCACTGTTGGAGGGCTGGGAGGATGGAGAAAGTATCCCCAAGAGATGTGTGCTGCAGCCAGAAGCCATGGTCCAGCCTCTGGCCTGGAGAAGGGCTCATCTGGGAGGATGCTCACGTGGGCACATTTCCATGGCAGAGGAGATTTTGTGTCCCTCCCCTAAAAGAGGCATTGCTGGGAGCTGAGCCAGGGTTCCTCTCCCTTGGCTGTGGTCTTCACCTGCCCCAGTGCCCATGGGCAGAGAAACCTCTTATGCAGGAACCAGGCGGGGAGAAGGGTTTGACACCTGGGCAGGACCTGGTGCCCAAACTTCCCTCCCTGCTCCCACTGGTGGGTCTCCACACCCCTCTGGCACTTCCCCAAAAGGCTCCTCTGCTGCGGGTTGGAAGGTGCATTGGCTGTCTGTGGCAGGGTTCCCTCTGGGGAGTTGGTGGAGCTCAGTACTGCTGCAAGCAGCAGGATCTGGCCCGAGGGGAGAAGAGGTGGCTGTCACCAACATCCTCTCCCACTTCAGCATTGCCCCATTCTCTGCTGGGAGCTCCTCCATCCCTGGGGTGATCCTGGGGGAATCTGGGAGAAGCCCAGGCACACACATCCCTCTGCCCCATACCCCAGAGACTTCCTGCTGGCAGACCCCATGGGAGAGCAGCGTTCCCAAGGTGAGACCCCCACGGTCATGGGTGACATACATGGGCACTGCAAGCACAGCCTCCAACCCCTGGAAAACTCCGATGGGGGCAAGCTCCAGCCCTGCATCTCAGAGAAGTAATGTATAAAAGTGAAGTAAAGAAGGGGGGAGTGTTATCTTCCGAACACAGGATGGTGGGGGCTATGGACAGTATGGACGCTGACGTGCAGACTCAAGGAGCTCCAAGTGGGGACTGGGGAGAGGAACCCAGCGCCTGTCCTGTGCCACCTCGCTGCCAGCTCTGCCCTCCCACAGGGGTAATATTTCTCCCTTACTCTGGCACCTGGCAGGCATTTTCCTCTTCCTCCTTGGGAAGATGGGCCACAGGCCTGTGTGTGCTTGAGGGGGCAGCACGCCTGAGCAGGAAGAGCCTGTTTTGTGGCATTTGGGGACCTGAACAGTCTGGCCCTGCAGGCTGGGTCCATTCTCTGCAGCAAAGCAAGATTGTCACTGTAGCCCAGATCTGTGGTTGTTCCTGCGGCTCCCGAGGACCTGCCTGAGGGGGGTCACAGTGAGACCCCATGTCTCAGCACTGCAGCCCCCATGCTGGGCAGAGCTTGGCTGTTTAAAGCCCATAGGAGAGCAGCCTTATTTCTCTGAGTTTCGGCTCACCAGGGTGCTGGGCACCCTGCAGTGAAATTCCACGTCTCATGCCCCATTTTGTTTGTGGGTGTTATTGCCAGGGAGCAGCCGAGGCACCATCTCCTGGCCCTCCCTGCCTGTGCATGGCTGTGGACAGACCTGTGACTCCATGATCCTACCAGCACAGTAGTTATGGAGTATTGTCGGAGTCACCAAACATCCCAGGAACGAGAGGTGGGCACCAGCCCCACCAGTCCCACCTCTGCAGGGCTGTGCCTGACCTCAGCAGATCCAGGTTCCCTGAGCTGAGGCTCTGCTCAAGCCAGTGGCAATGGTGGAAGGATGGTGGAGGGAAAACTCCAGCTGGGAGTCCCACAGCCCTGCCCATGCTCATCCAGCCCAGACACCCTTACCTGCTGGTACAGAATGCTTCCCATGTGGTATGGGATCTCCACCTGGAGTGGAGACAGGAGAATCTCAGACCCTTAGCCCTGGAAAGCCACCAGGGCAGTGTGGCTCTGGTCCCAAAGGACACCTGGGCTGGGCCAGCACCCTCACACCACATCTCCCAGTGCGGCCAGAAAGGATTCCTTAGCGTGCTGCTGCTGTCTATGCCCTTCCTGAGGTCTCCTCACAGGCACACTCTGCTGCCAAGCATTGTCCCTGGGTAGTGGGTGGGGTGGGTCTAGGATTCAGGGCAGTGACCTGGGCTCAGGTCCAGCACAGCTGCCTGCTTCTCCTCCAAGAGGGGACTCAGCAGAGGCAGCACACACAGCCCTCCCACAGCCCTGCCCACCTGACAGCCAAGCCCTGGGTGGGCAGGGCAGGCCCACAGGGCCTGGAGAGGAGCAGTGCCAGAGCTCCAGCCCACACCTGCCTGAGGCTGGGCAGTCAGGGCAAAAGCACCACCCCTGGAGGTCCCAGGGATTGAACCCAGGACCTCCCACATGCGAAGCGGGCACTCTTCCACTGAGCTCCATCCCCTTGATGCCTGCCAGCAGGAGAGACGCTCTCCTCCCATGATGCGTCTATGACAAGCACAGCCCTGTTGTCCCTGGGTGCCCAGGGACCCTCTGCAGAAAACAGCACTTGAACCCTTCTGAGATGGGGGAAGTCGGGCCTGCCTCTCTGCTGGGGTCTGATCCTGGCACAGGGCTGCACTGCAGAGCGCTGCCCTTCAACGTCTCTGCAGGGCAATGGGACGGGAGGAGGCTCTTGCTGCTGGCACTTCTCCCATGCTGTGGCCAACTCTGGGGTGGGCTGATGGAGAGGAGAAAACCCCTGAGCCTCCTCTGCCACCCAGGGCAACACCCCTCTGTGACACATCCGTCCCCAACGCCACAGCAGGAGCAGTGCAACAGGGTGAGGGAAATGCCCTCCCTGGGGTGAGGTGTCCTCAGGCTGTTATGGCATCCCAGGGCATGTGGTGGAGAGGACCTGGGGGCAGAAATCTTACACCCCCTCATCCAGGCACTGGGCCTCCCCCTGCACCCTCTGTCCCCCAGCATGCCTGGGGGTGAGGTGAACAGCAAGCTTCCATCTGCCTGGGGCTGAGGGAGTGGGCTGGGCTCAGGGACCTTCCCACTCCTTCAGCACTGAGGACTGTCCTGACAGCAAAACAGTGCCCTGGGACAGCCCTGCTGGGGTCTCTGCGGCAGGGTGGGTGATGTGTTCAGCTGTTTACTCAAAGGTTGGTAGTTGGACCATATGCAGGGATGGCATTGTCACGGTGGTAAAGCTGGGGCAATTGTCTTGCCCAATGCCATAGGCTACAGTGCAGGGGCAGTGCACTGGCAAGAGGTGAAGGAGCAAGGAGGGCCAGGGCAGGCTGGAAGAAGGCAGGCAGGCAGGCACTCTCTGCAAAAATCTACAGGAGAAAATCTGTGCTGAAGCCCGGGGTTGAACCAGGGACCTTTAGATCTTCAGTCTAACGCTCTCCCAGCTGAGCTACTTCAGCCCTGCCCCAGCAGGCCTTCTCCCAGTTCCACCCCTGCCAGGCCACAGGCTGACACACACATGAAGAGAGCTCTTTGGGGACATTCCCACGAAAAAGCTGTGCCCAGCACCGGGCAGAGGGGACCTGGCCTCTCCCTGCCTCCATGGCCAGGTAGACTCCAGGTGTGGGGTGGGTGCCAGCTTACAGTGGGAGTGCCAAGATATGCGTCAGGCGTCAGTTACAAAGGTGAGTGGTGAAGGCAAGTGGGAAGGCCAGACACACGCAGCTGCCAAAGCTGGAGGTGGAAGAAGGGTGGGGTTGGTGGAAGACCTCTCTCATAGGGAAGAGAGGGCCCAGGGGAGGCAGAGCTTTTCCAGTGCCATAGGCTTTCGCTTCCTTCTTGCATGAGCAAGAGTGTTCTGTTCAATGTTTGGAGACCATATTTAGGGGGAGAGAAGGCTTGAAAACCTCCAAGGACTGGAACTACACAGCCTCTCAGGGCAACCTTTTCCAGTGCATAAGTGACCTTATAGTTATGACTTCATGGACCTCATGTCCCGCCTGAACATTCTTTCAACTTTTGTCCCTTGCCTCTCCTTTTCCCACCATGCACCATGATGAAGAGCCTGGCTTTCTTTTCTTAACTGCCTGGTAGGTACTGAAATGATCCTGTGAGGTTTCCCGAAGCCTTCTCATCTCCATACTGAACAGTGTTCCCTCAGCCTTTCCTCAGGTGGAAAGTTCACCAGCCCTGTGCACACCCCCACACACCTGACTGTATTGGTGCCCCTTCACTGAACTTGCTCCAGTTGATCAATGTCTTTCCTGTACTGGGGGCAGGAGGCCCCAAACTCAGTGCAGGGCTGTGCATGTGGTCTAGCAAGCAGTGAATGGAGGGAGAGAATCCTTCCCTCTCATGTCCTGGCCATGCTTCTCTTCATACAGGCAGGCTGCTCTTGGCCTTCTTGGCTGCAGGGGCTCACTGCTGACTCCTGGGCAGCTTGTTGTCCACCATGACCCCCAGGGCCTTTTCTGCTCAGCTGCACCCTACCGGGGGCTGTTGCCCAGGGTTAGGCCACCCCAGGGGAAGGACTTGGCATTTCTTCTCTCTGAAATCTAGTAGGTTCTTTTTGGCCCACTCTGCCAACTTGTCGAGGTTCCTCCAGAAGGCAGCACTCCAGTGTATGGACTGGTCCGCACCTCAGGTTTGTGTCATCTGAAAACTCTGTCAGCTCCTCCAGGACACTGATAGCATCATTAAGCCCCAGAAGAGACCCTGATGCATCCAATCAGTCTTTTACTCACCTCTTTGCCCACCTGTCACTCTCTCACTCCTCCTTCTCAACAGTACAGAAGGAGAAAAAATGTTGAATTGCTTGTTCTGAAATCAGGGACATCACTTCCCAATTAGTCATGAGCAAAACAGACTCAAAAGGAGGAAAATTAACTTATTTTATTACCAATTCAAATAGGGTTGTTTTCGTGGTTTCAGCCCAGCTGGTAACAAAGGACCACGCAGCCACTCGCTCACTCCTCCTGCCCCCATCCGGTGGGATGGGGAGGAGAATCAGAAAGGAGAAAAGAAAAGAAACGGAATCTTGCGGGTTGAGATAAGGGCAATTTACTGGGACAACACAAACAGAGTAGTTACAACAACAACAATGGAACTAATAAAAGAATATACTAATATGAGTGATGCACAGGGCAACTGCTCACCACCCGGAACCTGATGCTCTGCCACTTCCCCCACTGAAAGCTGAGAGGCCCCCGCGCAGTCCGTTCCCCATTTGTATACTGAGCATGATGTCACATGGTATGGAATACCTCCTTGGCTAGTTCAGGTCAGCTGTCCTGGCTGTGCCCCCTCCCAGGTTCCTGTGAAAATTAACTCTGTCCCAGCTGCACCCAGGGCAGTTGGATAGTGAGAAGAAAAGTTAAATACTACAACAGCACCTCCCCTTTCTCCTTTTTCCCAGGCTCAGCTTCATTCCTTCATTGCTGACTCCTCTACCTCCTTTCCCTGTGAGTGGGAAAAGGGGGAATGGGGACTACAGTCAGTTCCTAACAGGTCACCTCTGCTGCTCCCTCCTTATGCTTTTCCTGTGGCATCCTTCCCACAGGCTACAGTTCTTTCAGGAAATATCCAACTTCTCTGGCATTTGATCCTCCACAGGCTGCAGGGGAATCTCTTCTGCATCATATGGAGTTCCTCCTCCCCCTCTTCTTCACTGACCTTGCTGTTTGCAGGAATTTTCCTCACACTCTTTTTTTTCCTTACTCCTGTTCCACTCTGGCATTTGTGCCCTTTCTTAAATACACTTTCACAGAGGTGCCACCGGCTTTGCTGATGGGTTAGCTTTTGCCAGCAGTAGGTCTGTTGCAGAGCTGGTTGGACTTGGCTGTGTCCGGCATGGGATAACCCATTGTCTCTTCTCCCAGGGGCTCCTGCTGCCCATCCGCTACCAAAAACAGGGACACAGACACCAATATAGAGCAAGAAGCTTGGCCTTGCTAAATGACATCCCCTGCTCTTCTAGTGTCAAGCAATCCAAACTACTCGTTGAGGGGGCATAGAGAGAAACAGAGAAGGCCTTGACACTGTGCAAGCACTGCTTAGCAATAGCTAAAACATGGCACTGTTATTAACACTGTTTTGGCCAGCAATGCAAAGCACCGTAGGAGCTGCTGTGAGGAAAGTTAACCCAAGCTGCTACCCAAAGTTGAAAATACCACAGCAACCATCTCAGGAATAGGATACGAAACAAGAAATGCAAGACCAATGTGGAAAGGATTAAGAGGGTAGGCTGTTCCTCTTGGCAGGTTTTGCAACAGTACAAGAGAAGAGCTTGGGTGGGGGGAATAAAAAGAGAATCAAACAACATGGCCAAGGTTGTTTGGTGTCAACTGTGAAGCAGCTCTGCACCTGATGCGAATTATTTCTGTGGTCAGGGAGAACCTGAGAGATTTCCCTCATTTGAAAAGATGAAGGAGGAGGAAGGACAGCACCATTTAGGCAAAAGGGACCTCAGAAGTTTCTCGGCCAATCTCCTGCTCAAAGCAGGGCCAGACCAGATTACTCAGGGCTTTATCCAAAGACGCCGTGGTCACTTTCTGGGATAAAGCCCGCACAAAGTTCCTGAGAAACAGCTTCCAGCATTTGACTAGCCTCATGTTGGAAATGCTTTTCTCTATATGTACACCAACCCCCTTCTTTCAGCTCATTGCCTCTTGTCCTTGTGTCTCGTACCATGGACACGAGCCTGACTCAGTCTTCCTGGGAACACTGCAATGCTGCTACATGTTTCACCCAAGATCTTCCTTTCTCCAGGCTGGACAAACCCAGCTCCCTCAGCCTCTCCTCACAGGTAAAGTGTTCCTGCCTCGGACCATTATGGGGGCCCTTTGCTAAACTGGCTCCAGCTTGCTGACATCTTTCCTGTACTGGGATCTGAAATCTGGACACAGTGTTTGGTATAATCCCTTCCCTCAGTCACCTGGCCGTGATCCTGTTCTTATAGCCCAGGGTCCTCCTGTCCTTGCTTCCAAGGCACACAGCTCTGTCCTGTCCATCTCGCTGTCCACCAACACCTTTCCAAAACGCCTCGTTCCAGCCAGGCAGCCCCCCACCCTTGCCATTGCCAGGGTTAGTCCCCTGCAGGGACAGAACCTGGCGTCTGTCCTTGCAGGATTTCCTGACTTTCATGCCAATGCATGCTCTCCTCTTCCTTGAAGCCTTTCCCTGAGCACAGGGGCCTGGAGACCATTTCAGGAAAGACTCAGGCACAGCAGGCATTCATTCCTTCAGCACCAGCTGTGCCTGCTGTTATTAAATCACCCTCCCCATTCAGCAGCAGCCCTTGTTCAGCCTTGGTCTCTCAGAAGTGACCAAAGGTCTTCTGTTTGCTTTTGACTTCCTTTGCCACCAGCATCTCCAAGTGAATTTTTTTTCCTACACTCATGCCTCCACAACAAATGCAATATAAGGAAATTCCTGCTTTGTACCTGTCCTTGCTGACACCTCCTGGCAGCTGCGTCATGGCACCTGTCCTTTTCCTGGCCCAGCCCCACCGCCCATACACGGTCCCACAGCCCCACTCTGCAGGCACAGCACAGGAAAGGGTACAGTCATAGATGGGGAAAGTTCCCCCCATTGTGATCCCAATGGCAGCCTTCAGATCACAGTTCCCCCACAACACTCCTACTTTTGCAGCTTCCCCAGCACCCGACCCCTGCCCTGCCACAGCCTTGACCCATGTGGAGCTTTGCAGACAGCTCTGCTCCAGGGTCTGCCAGGGTCTGGGGAAGGAGCGAGGCTGGGCAGGGCTGTCTGTTCCCCAAAAGCAGCCCTTGGCCCAGGAGGAAGGTGGAGGTGGCCTCCCAGCAAATCTCACCCTTAAATATGGGGTGACCAGCAAGTGCTGAAAATGGCTAATGAGAGATGCTGGGGGTGACAAAGACACTGAGCCACATTGCACGTCTGTCCATGGCACCGGGGGAACAAACCGGCCTCCTCCTTTCCTCTGTACCTGCATGTCTTCACTGTTTTCCACAAGCCCCATCACTGCACCACGAACCCCTGGTGTCAGTCCTTGCCCTGCATGGCCACACATTGCAACCTCTACACAGATATTTTTCTCTCCTGGGCACTTTCCAGCCCAGCCCAGCTCCCCCTAAACTATTCCCACCTCCCCTGCCCTCTCCCCAGTGCAGCCCAGTCTGGCATGGCCCCACAGCAGTGCCCACCACAGGCTGCGGCAGAGCTCTGGGCACTCACCCCACAGCCCCAGACCCTCTGAAGGGCACAGCAGCTCCTCGGGGGTGGAGAGGGCTGAGCCCCAGGGCTGGGGGGCAACTGTGGCACAAGGCCTGAGGAGATCCCCTTGTACGACGGAAGTGCTGCTATGGAGGCCAGCTCTGTCACACAAGTGCCCATTGCCTGTCCTTGCCTGCAGTCACAGGCCTGACACACCGCAGGGCTCTAACCAAGCTTGAAGAGCACTCAGGCCTTCCACCAATCGAAGGGTTCAGAAGGAAAGCATGGAAGTGGGAAGAGAGCAGCTCGGGAAAGACCAAGCACTGCTGCTCCCTGGCACTGCTGCTGATCCGGGACTCTTTTTCTTCTTCCCCTCTGCACACAGGCACTGCTCCCTGCAGCTACAGAGAAGGTCTCGGAGGAAGGATCTCAGAAAAAAAGACACTGCAGGGCCCTTTATTTTGCTTAAACACAAAGAAGGGCACAGCTCATTTGCACAGCCTCCAGGGCACAGAAAAGATGGATAGACTGTGATTTAGAAACAGGAGGAATAAAGACATTTCTTTGTGGAAAGCATTCAGATAAGTAAAACAAAGCAAAATAGAAGGAGTAAAACCACACCCAAAATCACCATAAAAAGACCAGCAAAAGACAGGTTGGGTCTGTAATGAGATATAAGTACTATGCAGAAGACAAGAGGCAGTTTATTCCTTCTAAAAAGCATCCAGTCATTAGTTTTCTCAGGGCACCCTTGATCTCATGGTTTCTCATGCTGTAGATGAGGGGGTTCATGGCTGGAGGCACCACCGCATACAGAACTGCCACCAGCAGGTCCAGGGATGGGGAGGAGATGGAGGGGGGCTTCAGGTAGGCAAAACTGCCAGTGCTTATAAACAAGGAGACCACAGCCAGGTGAGGGAGGCACATGGAAAAGGCTTTGTGCTGTCCCTGCTCAGAGGGGATCCTCAGCACAGCCCTGAAGATCTGCCCATAGGACAGCACAATGAACACAAAACACCTAAAGACTAAACAGACACCAACTACAAGCACCCCAAGTTCCCTGAGGTAGGCATCTGAGCAGGAGAGCTTGAGGGTCTGAGGGATTTCACAGAAGAACTGGTCCACAGCATTGCCCTTGCAGAGGGGTACTGAAAATGTACTGGCAGTGAGACAAGGGGAGTCAAAAGAATCTCAGTAGACATAATAAAGGGGGGTGAAAGATGATGTTTAGTGCTTACATTGTTGAAATTAGCTGAGGTAGAGACAGCCCTTGATAAGAAGAGCTGGTCCCAAGAACCAGCCAATGAGGTAAAGACAGTCCTTGATAAGAAGCAGGAGCAGGCCCCAAGAGCCAGCTAAGACTGGTCTTGCGGCTTGGGTGAATACCAAGAAATCACTGAGCCTGCGCAAGGAAAGAGGTTACTAGCGGTGACAAAGAGGAGTCATCTATCTTCATCTCTGCGACCACCAGACGACCACCATAAAGAGGCCCTGCGCAGGCACAGTTGGGAGGGGACTATGGAAATGACCTCTTGGAGCTAATTTTAATATGGAGCGGGGATAGGTCATGCATATGTATAGGCGTATTGTGAATATGTAATACCTGACTGTATAAACTTGAGGCGAACTGCCGAGTCGGGCGCGCACGACTTTGGTGGGACTACCCCTCGTGCCGCCCAGCGCTGAATGAACATACCTACTTTACAATCTCACTGATTGTGGAGTCTGTTTTCCGCACGTCACCTCAGCTGAAGTAATCTGCCCAGTTTAGGATACCAAAGTTTCAGACGGAAAGTTTAGAGCACAGCAAGAAGTGATGAAGAGAACATCACACGTAAACCATCTACCTCCAGAATACCAAAGCAAGCCTCGGTATTTTGATCACTATTTTCTACAGCGCTTTTTTCTAAGAGTTCCAAAGCTTCAAAATGAAGACTCCATGAATTCAAAGAGTTACCACATCAGAAAAGCAAAACCACACCAGTAAGTTTCTTCCTCCTGCGTAGGTTAAGTTGTTGATCGAATGCAAAGAGTTTTGTGTGCAAGAATTTGCCTGATTTGCATGCCCTTTCATTAAATGGAAGGATTATTGCTCTCATCCTCCATTTTTTTTTTTTTAGTATGTGTACATCACGATTTCAACTAAGTAGCCTTTCAGTTTATTTGATAGAAAATGTTTGCATGACTGTAAAGGTCACATTCTCTCTTTTACTCACCTGGTAGATTTTAGCATCTCTCATGAGTTTTTCTACAGGATATTAGTATTAAATCCATTTCCTCCAAAAATCTGCCCTGCGTCTGTAGCTACTTGGTTTGCAACATCACCCGCGAATGCCTTTGCAATGGAAGCGTAGTGCCAAGAATGACGAAATAAACTAAGTTAACCTTTGCCGGCTTAAAATTCTATGACATCCAAGAAGAATATAGTCATCGTAATTTCTTACTTTGCAAATCCAGCACACTCAGGAAATTTTACTCGAGGAATTCTCCATAACTTGGATCAGGTTCTCAACTGTAAGTTGAATTAGACTTTCAGTTTTTTAATTCTAAAATCCACTTAGGCACGGGGATTAAGTATTGAATTTTGAAGTTGTGCTTTACTTTTCATGAGATCTGTACTTAGCTTGCTGTTTATTTGTATTTCTTAAAACCTGCTAAGCGGCGTGATTGGCAATGTTTTCTGCTCATATTAATACCGTGAGTCTTGTTTTACGTCCCTCACAGAGGTTTTTTTTTCCTTCCCTGAAAATCCCTGTTCATAAAAATTGAAGAACTTAAGTCTGTCCTGACAGGACTTGAGTTTCAGGGGTTTGGGTGGAGTTTTCTTTGAGATTTTACTGTTATCATCAGTAAGTTCTAGAAGAATCCCAGGAGTTACTGCATAGCTAGATTTACTTAGTGCTGAGCTGTACGCTTGAAAACCCAAGCGATATAATCAATCGCGCGTCCTAAATGTCAAGGAACAACCTTGAAAATGCTCTAGTAGTACATCTGGTATGAAAACATGGCGTTTGGTCATATTTATTTTTATATATTTAACTTCAACAATTGGTTCTTTTGGAACTCGTACATCTTCAAAGACAATACCTCTGGTATCAGAGCAGCGCTGACCCACGTTCATTTCCCGAAAAGGGAAGTTGACAGAGGTGCAGCTAAATTGGGTTCTTCCAATTTCCATTCCATTTTCATTCTTTAGTTTACTCAAAGCATACAATAAACCTTTTTTTTTCCCCAAACCCTTTCTTTTTATCCAAAAATCACCATATCTACAACAAACAACAGTTTTGCATTTACAGACCAGCATGCCCTTAATTTCTCACAGCTGGGCAGTTTACTTTCTCTGTATGTGGAATCAATTCTGTAGCTGTAATCACTCTTTTGTCTTTTTTCTGGTTCATCTATATCCTTTGAGATGGGAGAGGAGAAAGCAAAGAACCTAACATGCAGGCAGTAGTGGAATACAGCTGTACTACAAACAAACAAACAAATAAATGAGATTTTTCAAGCTTTCAGACTCCTTTCCTAATGTTCAATGTCTAGTTTTGCCTGCTACTAAAACCGGTACTTTAGTTCTTTCTTTGTTTTCTTTCTTTCCTCCCCGTCCCCAGCCAAAAGAGAATTAACACCAGTGTCTCCGAGGCCCTGTTCCTTGAGCAGGAGGAGCTAAAATTAAAGCATATTGTGTGTTTATGGTTAAAGTTTTCCACCTTGCTTCTTACTTCTTACTAGGCACGCTAGTTCACATTAATTGGCACTTGTCGATTAAACGGTTCTCAAACGTTCTTTTGCAGCTGTGCAAAGTCGCCTTACTTTAGACCATTCTGCACAGTTCCTTATCTGAATGAATAAGAATATAATTATTAAGTACGTCTTATGAATAGCGTCTGTATGCTGTGAAAATGAAAAGATCATTGAAAATGCTCAGTTGCTTCACAGTCTTTTTTCTTTCATGGCAATTTGTTGCATTATTTGTTTAGCGGCAAATAGTAATTCCTGGCTTGTCAAATAAGCGGCATACACTTCATCTTTCTTCCAATTTGGATTCCAGGGCTGTTTGCTTCCACAATTAATTTAGTAAAGACTTTGCTTGCGGGAGCCTTTGGATCTGGATTGGTATGAACTAACAAAAAAAACAAAAAAGATGAGGGGAGTCAGTTTATCCTCACAATTAACAATCAGATACTTTTCTAGCTAGCGTGTTAATTTTTTTTACGTGTGCTTCTACCATATAATAAATCTATCAATAAGTTAACAACCCTTTTTTCTTGGGCCTTCCAAAAATAAACTGAGAGGGAGCAAGAGAGAGGAAGCTTCAGTGCACCTCTTACCGCAAAAGTCAAGATTTAGTTAAATTCCTTCCAGTCAGCATGGAAAGGTTCACCTCCTTTTCCATGTATTCTAAGTCTTAATGTTACCATCAGCTTCACAAAGAGTACAAAAGAAACCTATTCACAGCATATATGCAGAAATCAATGCTTAGAAAATAGTGTTTAATGCAAAATGTTAAGTTATCACCTGATTTCAAAGATCTTAACTTTGTTCTTCCAAGTGTAAGTTCCAAATAAGTGTTTTACTGTTAGAAATTAAACAGTCGTAAATCACATTTATGGTGTTCAGTAGATAACAGGTAGATTCCCTTGATGGTTCTGCCTTGAACAAGGAAGGAAACAACAAGAAAATTCAGCTTTATATGTGAATGTAGAAAGTTTTTTTGTCTTGAATTAGAAAGAATTTATGTGTTGGGGGGTGAGCATGAACTTGTTATGTGAGACATGATGAAAGAGGTCTATTTGTAAAGTACCTTCATTGACACCACAGCAAAATCTGGGTTCTTGGACACCTGGAAAATGTCTTCCCTTAAGAAAATAAAATGTAACACCACAATCGTACAGTTTTTCTATTTTCACCAAAAGTTGGAGGTGTTTCTAGCAGCACCAGAAGCAACTGATCGCAGTCACCAAAGCAAGGTCCCTTGGGACGTGAGCCTGGCGACTAGTTTGCAAATTAACTCTTATTTGTTTGATAGCAGCAAAAATGGAGAGGAATTCTTGAATGGAGTTTTCATTTCACCACTCGGTTTCCTCCTTAGGCATCGCACAGCACGGAGACTTCTTCCTTCTACCTTGTGCTGATAAGCCGGTCACTGTTGCCAAAATCCGGAATAAAACTCCTTAACAGCAATGAGAAGTTAAGAAGCAGGCACTTCTTTATTGCAGCGCTGGGCACGCAGGGGATCATTCCACCTAGTGTGTGCACCTGTCTGGTTTAATCATGCAGGTTAAATACACACCTGTTATACATATTCACTAAATTTCTGGGAAATGCCATACATAATCAACAACTGTCCGATAAATCATTAGCATATGTAAATGTCCCTTTATGCAGGCGCAGTGAAGTCTCTGGTGGTCTTCAGAAGCCCTCTGGTGGTCTTCCATAGTCTTCCTCACTTTGTCCGATAGTTGACCTCTCTTATGTCATTCTGCGCAGTACGATTTTCGCCATCATGTATTAGATTCACATACAAAGTACATTCAATGTTAATTCTTGAATTTAACGTTTCGTGTGATTGGCCCTCAGTCACACCACCTTATCAATATTCTTATACTAAAACATTCATTGGTTAATCTTACTTAATTCCACTAACTGGAATCTTGATGCAAGTGGGGTTTCTAAGCAACAGAACTAAGGTCCATAACGATCTCTCTTAGTTTCTTAGGACAAAACACTACAAACTAACAAATTGGTCAAAGTTTCTATGGTTAAGTAATTTTAGACAATACTTATTCTTTTATGATTGTATACAGCACATTTTGTATGTTCCTAAGTTTCTATGACTATATTGTGAGCTTCAAACCCCTATATTCTACAATCTTTACCTTTTGATCAAACCCAGCTTATATAAAATTTTAACTTATCAGAATATTTGTAACATTGACTGTGAAAGTGAGATTTGATAAATGATATATATATTAACGCTATGGTTAAAACAATGGACAAAGGGTCACCGGGGTGATAATTACCAAGTCTAGTCAAGTGATTAACTAGTAATTATTCATAAGTTTTGCAGTTCTTTGCTCTTAGGACGAGATGTTCCTGTACGCTAGATGAGAACAATGTTGAGACTGACCACATGTGATTGAAACTGCGTTAAGCTTCAAGATCAAAGAACAAGGACAAGAATAAAGACTTCAAGGACAGCCAGCAAGAACTTCAATGGGTCGGTGGTCGCAAAAGCAGCCCTTCGACTCAAAGGGATCCTTCATTGCGCATGATCGGATGTAGGCAGTACTAAGATAATCAGTTGCAATCATTTTTATGTATATGTATACTAATCTGATTAATATGCAATTACTTATTCTATATAACCTGCTTGTGCTAAAGTTGTGACATGCACGCTAGGTGGAATTATCCCCCGTGCATCCAGCGCTGCAATAAAGAATGCCTGCTTTCCAAAACTCGAAAACGAGTCTTAGAGAATTTCTTCGACCGCCTTTTCGGTATCAGGAACTGGTCCTGCTCATCATCATAAATATATTCAGTTTTGACTAAGGGTCGCAATGAAGGCAGCTCCAACTTCTCCACTCTCTCTTTTGCTGCCTGCAGGTCCTTAAAGGGGTAGCCAATTTTTGATCTTGGAGGAATTTCCTCATGGACAGTACCCGCAAGGAGCTGCTCCTTAAGAGCAAGTTGCAAATGTTTCACTTGGTTCTTTTCTGCTTCAAGTTGTGCTTTTGTTGCCGAAAAACTCAGAATAAAGAAGTTATCAACACCAATTTAGTGTAGATAAGCAGACACTTCTTTATTGACGGCCGGGTGCACGGGTGAGTCCTCTCACGAACCACGCACACCTGAACACCAAAATCACACACCTTGTATTAAACTTACTCATACATATTCATTAGATTTCTGAGAAATGTTATGCATATTCATTAGATTTCTGGGAAGTTCTTAGCATATGTAAATGTCCTTTACGCAGGCGCAGTGAAGGTCTCTGGTGGTCTTCAGAAGCCCTCTGGTGGTCTTCCATAGTCTTCCTCACTTTGTCCGATAGTTGACCTTTTTGTGATTCTGCGCAGTACGATTTTCGCCATCATGTATTAGATTTACATAAAGTACATTGAATGTTAATTCTTGAATCTAATATTTCTAGTGATTGGCCCTCAGTCACACCACCTTATCAATATTCTTATACTAAAACAATCATTGGTTAATCTCACTTAACTCTACTGATTGGAATTCTTGTTAATTAGATCGAGGTAAATCTTTACCAAAGCTTCCGTGGTTAACTGATTTCAGACAATACTCGAATTCTTATAGTTACACATAATACATTTTCTTAAGTTCCTAAGTTCCTATTAATTTGAAATTCTGACATCTGTTATCTAAGTTCTAAATGTTCCTACTAGATGATTTTAACCAATTCCTCCGGCCTTGTACAGGGCTGTACAGGGGATTGCACAGCAGCTGTTAGTTGTTGGTTAAATATATAAAATATAATTTTGCTAAAATATTTCTTATAATTCCATATTCCTATTAAATTATAAATATGATTAATTCTAACTAATAACAAATCAATAACAAATCAGTAACACTTTTATTCCCACCACTTGTCCCAGAAGGGACTGAACAAGACTTTGGAGGGATTCAATAATTTGAGATTCTGCAGTGAGGTGGCAATCCTTATCCTCCACTGCTGCAGCCAGACTGGCACCAAGAACGGCACAAGACAATTGCTTTTCCTTTCCCTGATTGCACTCTAGCATCTTTTTGTAAAGTGACCATCCGATCAACAACGCTCTGCAGATTATGCCAATTTCCCTGAGCCCAGTCTATCCCAAGCACAGAGGGTCGCGCTTCATGTTTTTCTAAAAAATCAAACAAAACTTCTTTCCCCAAAGGGGCAATTTTACTATCACTCATCTTACACAAAGAGAGGAAACAGTAGTCTCAGGAAGGCAGCACGTAAAGTTTCAGACACAACACAACACAAGCCTGCTCCCCTCACGTTCCTAAGAGGTCTCACGTATAAAAGCAGGGAAGCAGTCATCTTAGGAAGGCATCACGTAAAGTTTCAAACACCTTATAAAGAGTGGGGAAGCAGTTGTCTCAGGAAGGCAGCACGTAAGTTTCAAATACCACAAGCCTGCCCCCCTTATGTTCCTGAGAGGTCTCATGTATTTGGGAAACAGTACGGCACTCTCGTCTCAAGGGATCCTGTCCGTGACGCCAATTTAAATGTCCCGATCCAATGTCGGGGAAGGTTTCGATATGATCCCAAGAGCGAGATTAAGACACAAACGAGGTCAAATGCCATATACCCAGAAGAGCTTTTATTATCAAAAGTATCAAAAGTGGAAAATGGTGATGATAGGATAGAATGGAAGAAAAGGTAGAAATTAAGCGAGCAGTTGGGATAGGATTGCAAGGACAGTCACCACCACGGATCCAGGGGCATCCCGTTGGTCCTCAATCTTCAATTCTTTGGTGGTAAAAAAGGCCGCCACAGCTTGTCTCTATGGGTTTTTATAGGGCATATTTCGATAATGTCATGCGCTGCAGGTTTGGTCTATCACATGACCTTCGCGTTATCGACACCAGAAACCAGTATCTTATCAGCTCCAGCCCCGTTTCCTCCCCTGGATGCCTCAACGGCCAGGTAATCGTCCTTAAGAAGTGTCCTGCTTAAACAGGTCATCTCGGAGACAAAGGGCTCGAGATAAGCAGTTCATAGTTCCTTGAGATGACAGCCCAGTCCCTCACACCTAATAATCTTTGAGGCAAATGCTTCAAGATAACAATTCAGTCTCTTACACAGTCACTGCCCACCTCAGGCACATACGGTTCCTGGAGATCCCCCAGGCTCTCCAGGCATCTCCACACTCCTGGGGGATGTCCTCTGCCCTGTCATGTGTGCGACAGCCCTGGGTATGTACCACAGTGACAACTCACCATCTCCACTGTCACCACACACCAGTGGGAAGGTCAGAAATCCTACCCTTGGTCTCCAACAGCTACCTACATGACCATGAGCTTTTCTCTTTGAAACAACAGGCCCTCTTGGCATGAAATTCCTTTGTACTATTGTTGACATCAGCTCAGGAAGGACAACTCCATCTTGAGGAACTGCACTGGGGATATGATATTTCGTTACAGAGATGCTATGAGAGAGTCAACTCTGACCCAGTGTTAGACACAATCTTATACAGTTTAAATGTGAGACAGAGAAGGTTCATTCCTCTGGAGAGTGAGATAAATACAGAAATTTATGCAGGAACATAATAGCAAGATGTAACAATGCAAAAAATATTAACAATTGTAAGAAACAAAGTACAGGCCTGCAATGGGAAAACATGGGAGTCATTTGTGGAGAGACACAGAAAGTTTATCACTATTGAGAAACATCCCTGAAATCACTTTCCTAATGCCATCCTTGAGCTCCTGGTTCCTCATGCTGTAGATGAGGGGGTTCACTGCTGGAGGCACCACTGAGTACAGAACTGCCACCACCAGGTCCAGGGATGGGGAAGAGATGGAAGGGGGCTTCAGGTAGGCAAATATGCCAGTGCTGATAAACAGGGAGACCACGGCCAAGTGAGGGAGGCACGTGGAAAAGGCTTTGTGACGTCCCTGCTTAGAGGGGAACTTCAACACGGCCCTGAAAATCTGCATATAGGACAGCACAATGAAAACAAAACACCCAAATGCTAAACAGGCACTAACCAAAAGAAGCCTGGCTTCCCTCAGGTAGGAGTGTGAGCAGGTGAGCTTGAGGATCTGGGGGATTTCACAGAAGAACTGGTCCACAGCATTGCCCTTGCAGAGTGGTAGGGAAAATGTATTGGCAGTGTGCAGCACAGCATAGAGGAACCCACTGCCCCAGGCAGCTGCTGCCATGTGGACACAAGCTCTGCTGCCCAGGAGGGTCCCGTAGTGCAGGGGTTTGCAGATGGCAACGTAGCGGTCATAGGCCATGACAGTGAGGAGAGAGTACTCTGCACCAAACAAGAAGAATACAAAGAAGACCTGGGCAGCACATCCCAAGAAGGAAATGGCCCTGGTGTCCCAGAGGGAATTGGCCATGGATTTGGGGACAGTGGTGGAGATGGAGCCAAGGTCAAGAAGGGCGAGGTTGAGGAGGAAGAAGTACATGGGAGTGTGGAGGTGGTGGTCGCAGGCTATGGCAGTGATGACGAGGCCATTTCCCAGGAGGGCAGCCAGGTAGATGCCCAGGAAGAGCCAGAAGTGCAAGAGCTGCAGCTCCTGCATGTCTGCAAATGCCAGGAGGAGGAACTCAGTCATGGAACTGCTGTTGGACATTTTCTTCCTCTGGGCAGGAGGACCTGTCATAGGAGAGAAAGACAGCGCCAAGTTATGGGAGACTACTCTGAGCAACATCAAAGCCATTTCCCACAGGCCCTCCCGCTCCCACACACACAGACCCTTTTCTCTTTCTAGGAGACCTTCCTTCAGGCCTGTGGTTTGAGCCCTGCTTGGCTGGTCAAGTGTGCAATGAAGAGCAGGGCCTCTGCCCATGGGCTCTTGAAAAGTCAGCCCTGCTCTGCAGCAGTGGGTTCAAGGGAATGGTGGGGGCAGGGGCCAGTCTGCCATCCCAGTGCTAAGGAACCACAGTGGTAAAAGAAGTTTAAGAGTTCTAGGGTTTTTTACAGCTCCCCCATGGCCCCTGGGGAGTTTTCGTGGCTCTCAGAAACCCTCATCATTTCTGCTGCACTCAGTGAGAACAGAGCGAGTCCTGCGAGGCAAGCGGATTGCCTGTGGCTTAGTGCAGAGGAAAGGGAGCTGGTCTGTCCCTCCCTTTAGTTCCCAGTTGTGCTGTGCTTTCACCATTCAGAGATGGAGGGTGATCATGCTCCCATGTTACCCTGAAAAGCCACCAGAAACTGCTGAGAGCAGAGACATCCACTGCAGACCACCAAATGTCTCACCCTTTCTGTAGGTCTCAGAACCCTGCTTCAAGCCAAGGGCACACATGGCTCATTTCACAAACCTAACAGCATTTCCTCAGTCAGAGCCTCTCTGTGGTTTTCCATGGGGCTTTCAGATAACACAAAGCTGCTATAGGACAGGTTTGCATCCTGCAGGGCAGCTGACAGCTTGGAAGGACACCCTGAGGTGATAGCCAAGTGACCCGATGTGATGGCATCTCTCTAAGGGGAAATCAACTCATGCCCCAGCCCACAGACAGCATTGACCATAACCCCACAGACTACGGGAAAGCTGGGACACTTCTTCCCATGGACATACCTCCACGAAAGGGCCTACAAGATCAGTGTGTGACTCTGCAGCTGAAAGTCCCATCCCCAGAGAACCTGACAGCAGGAACAAGATAACAGTACACAGACAAGTAGAGAAACAAGGAACAATACAGTGAGGGTCTGGCTGAGAAAGGCAAGGGGAGAGGCAGCTGGGCACTCGGGAAAGTGTCACCCTTACCCAGCTGTGCATGCCACCTCCCAGACACCAACAGTGCCAGGCAGTTGCTCTCAGCCCCTGGGCTCTGCAGAGGGAACTGGGCACGTGGCTGGAGAGCTGCACTGTGGCTCTGCTGGAGCTCTGGCTGCTGAGGAGATGGTTCATGCCTTGGATCCCCCCGCTCTGAGGGCAGAGGCTTTGCTGTGTGGAAGAGGAGGCAAGGGGGCTTGCTCACAGGAATGGGTCTGCATTGGAGGGGATGATGGAGAGATTTCTGAATTCTCCCTCCCACAGCATTTCTGGTTTTAGTTTCCTCTCATTCCCTGGTCAATCCCCTGCTGCCAGAAGATTTTCCTCCTGGGAAGTGTTTCCCTGTCACTTCTCAGACACCCTATCCCAACCTTTGTGCACTCACCTTGGCCCTACAGAAACGTGCCTGCTGGCAGGGCACTGGCTGGGTCCATGTTCCTGTGCAGGTGGAAAAGTGCGGGTTAGAACAACCCTGCTGCATCCAGCAAAGGTGATGCTGGTGCTGTCCACAGGCAGAGGAGTAGCTAAAGGCACTTTAGGTGGCTCCTATCAGACCTACTGGTGACTCAAAGTTACAGCTCAGGAGTCTCAGGGACTTATTCAAGCATGAGAGCTCCTTTTCCATTTCTCCCCACAAATTGCCCAAGGGAAGGAAAGAGAAAACACAGACTCAGAAAAGCTTCTTACCTTTATAGCAAGCCCTGCCTTTACCTTCCCCTTGAAAAGTCTCCTCAGAAATGTCCTGTGGTGTTCTGGAGCTGTGAGAAGGCCTCACCCACGCAGCACCTTCTCAAACCAGAAGGACCTTCTCCTGCCAGGACTTCTTTCTTCCACCTACAGCTTCTCCCTGCACTGCTGTGGGGAGGGGAGGGCAGGAGAGCTGACCCTGGCAGGAGACAAAGTCCCTGGCACGCAGACCCCTTGGGCACAGGGTCCCTGCTCGGAAGAACAGAACTGGGCACCCCTGGCTGCACACCCGGCTTCACACCCCTGCAGTCATTCGCCGGTGAAAGGAGCCAACATGTCCTGTCCTTCTGACGGTGCAGCAGGGAAGCTGTACTCCAAAGCACATTTATTTTTTTCTATAGCAAAGAAACTGTGAGAATCCTCCTAACAGACCCCACAGGCTCTGGGATGTGCCAGCTTTAGGAGGTCATTCCAGGAACTGCCCCTGCATTGCCCTGCAGCCAGAGACTTACCCTGTGAAGGGCTGTCAAGATTTTTCTCCAGGTCATCTCTCCTCTGTCCTCACACCCCACACTGCCTTTAACCTCCCTCTCCCTTCCCTCCTCTGCCCTCGGTGCCTGCAGGCAGTGCCCTCAGCCCTGCTGTGCTTTGCAGAGGAGCTGCTCCTGGGCAGAGCTGTCTCTCTGCAGTGCTGCCTGCTTGCCATGAGCTCCCTCCAGCCCAGGAGCCCAGCCCAGCTCAGCAGCAGAGGACCAGCCCAAGGCAGCCCTTTCTCTGCCCCCTCTGGGCTCCCTCCAGGTGTCCCTGGGGCTCCAGGGGAACCTGCTGGGAAACAGGCTGAGGCAATCACTGATGATCCTTCCCTCAGCTACAGAGAGATGCTTCTTTCAGCACTGACATTTCTCCCATCTGAAAGAGTGAGGTGTAAGAATCACCTTTTCATTGTTAGGGAGGGAGGTCTACCCAGCCGGCGCCAGTTGGGAGGCCATGTCTACCCCATCCGCATGGTTAGGGAGGCCAGGTCTACCTTGTCCTTGCCAGTACGGAGGCCAGGTCTACTCTGCCCGCGCGGTTAGGGAAGCCTGGTCTACCCTGCCCCCGATGTTAGGGAGGCCATGTCTACCCAGCCCGCGCTGATGGGGAGGCCAGGTCTACCATGCCTGCGTTGTTAGGGAGGAGGTCTAACCCACCAGCTCCAGTCGGGAGGCCAGGTCTACCCTGACCTTCCTGGCTCAGAGGCCAGCTCTACCCCGCCCACGTGGTTAGGGACGCCTGGTCTACCCCACCCGCCTGGGTATGGAGTTCAGGTCTACCCTTATTGCACAGGTAGAGAGGCCAGGTCTACCCCACTTGCGCCGTTCAGAAGGCCTGGTCTACCTGGCCTGTGTGCTGCAGGGAGGCCAGGTCTACCTGGCCCACACGTATAGGGAGGCCAGGTCTACTCCACCATCGCCAGTCGGGAGGCCAGGTCTACCCTGCCCACTCGGCTAGGGAGGCCAGGTCTACCCTGACCTTGCCCATAAGGAAGCCGCCTCTAACCCCCTCGCATGTTTAGGGAGGCCTGATCTACCCGGCCTGCATGGATAGGGAGGCCAGGTATACCCCACCGGCACCGGTCGGGAGGCCAGGTTTACCCTGCCCCTCGCGGTTAAGGAGGTCAGGTCTATCCCTACCTCGCCGGTAGGGAGGCCAGCTCTACCCCACCCGCGCAGTTAGGGAGGCCTAGTCTACCCCACCCGCATAGGTAGGGAGACAGGTCTCCATTCATGTCCCTCTACTCTCAACCCCTGACAACTCTTTCTCCCTTGTCCTCCACACACCTAATGATGCTATGAAGAAAACACATGCCACTGATGTCCACTGCCTGGCTGGATTGCAGGCTTACCTCACCCAGGGACTTTCTCAGGGGTACCTTGTGTTCCTGGAGATTGGCCCAAGGTCCTGCACAGTCACCTCAGGCAGCAAACTCCTCTCATGCAAGCCTGGCATGGCCCTGGCCTGTTTTTCTCAGGTGTTGGGAACTGCAGGGCTTGTTGTCTTTCTGAGCATCTCATTTCATCATTACCCTGACACCTGTCATCCTTCCCAGCAAGTTTTTTGCTCTGAAGAAAGGCCTTTGCATACGTGGGGCTCCAGGGTGCTTAGTTCCAGTTTCCCGCATGTGAGAAGTCTTTGCTGAGTGGCTGGAAACCAAATGCGCATGCATGCCCTCACAGCCTGAGACACAGGCAGGAGGATCTGGAGCCCCTGATTCCATCACAGAACTTCTGAGGGAACCGCTGTGGTGACATGGTGGGTCAGGTTGCACAATTTTGGGTACTGTGAAGGATAGAGACAGGTCCTTTCGGAGACACTGGGGGATGGTTGGGAAAGGTGGGAGAATGAGGCTGGGGCATGGCCTCTGTAAAGGATGGGGCAACTCGAACACATATGGTGGGGTAGACAACAGGTTGTGCAATCATTACTGGGTTAGGAACAGATGACGCACCACTGATGGTGACATGAAGGTGGGAGTTAGAACCACTCAGTCAGGGTGAGGACGTGGACAAAGTCTTCTGTAGGTAACCTGAGGAAGTCTCCAGATCAGCAAACCTTGCCCTCACTGGACGGGCAAAGTGACTGGGTCCAACAGCCCCATTGGGTCCTGGAGAGTCTCAGGGTCGACTTCTTATCACAGCAGCCAGGTGGGCCAGGAGGCTGAGTCAGGGCTGGTCAGGGACATTAAAGTGTCAGCCTTGGCTGCAGTGACCGTGAAGTTGTTGCGTCATGGTTCTGAAGGGAACTGAAGCCAGAGAGTAGCAGAGCTCAGGTTTGGGATCCCAGAGAAGCAGACCTTGGCCTGCTCAGGGCTCTGGTGGGAATACAGGGATTGTATTAGGAGACTGAAAGCTCCCCCAAAGTTCAAGCTAGCAAGGGATGTCAAGGGCAACAAGATGAGCCACTACTGCTTCCTTAAGAGTTGAAAACCAAAGAAAAGTAAAGTGGGCCACTACTGGATTTAGAAAGAGTAAATGCAGGTAGGTCTGACGTACACTATGACTTCTTTTCTGCTGTCTTTCCCTGCAAGGTCTCCCATGTCTCTGTTGCCCTCAGGCAGGACTCAGACAGGAGGAGAACAGCCAGCAGTGGATGAGGACCAAGTCAGGGGCTACTTGAGCAGACTCACCTCTTTAGATGGCCAGCATCCAAGGGTGCTGAGAGCGCCAGCCAACACCATTGTAAAGACATTCTGCATCATCTTGGAATGGTGATGGAGACTGGGGGAGGTCCCAGACGACTTGCAAAGAACAAGAGATGCATGCATCTTCCAACAAGTCCCAAAGGACGAGCTGGGGAACTAAAGGCTGTTTCACCTCACTTTGGTGAGGGTGTGTCACAGCCCTTGCCCTTCTGAATCCCATTTCTGGGAACCTGAAAGGGAGAGTGACTTGAATTAGCAAGGGTAGGTCATGCCTGGCCATCCTAGCATCTTTCTGTGATGAACAGGACTGCTTTTCTAGATGAGAGGAGAGCAGTGTCTATCATTTCCCTGGATTTCAGCAAGGCTTCAACACCATACCCCCTTTATATGCTTGTGCATTGTATCCAATTAAAGGCATTACAGTCTGGATGGCTGGTTGGATGGTGGGGTTTGGAGGGTTGAGGTGAACGAGTGCTTCTCTGCCTGCAGACCAGTGACACCTGGAGAACTGTAAGTGTTCATCCTAGGATCTGTCCTGGTTCATGTCTATACCAATGCCCTGGAGGAACTGACGGAGTGCACTCCTGTCAGGTTTGCAGATGCCACTACAGCATGGAAGAGCCAGTCAAGTTGCTGGAGGGCACTACTGCAATCCAGAAGGATCTAGAGAGGCTGGAGTGTTGTGGTTAATCATAGTAGGCAGCTCAGCCCCACAGAGCCACTTGCTTACTTGACGCCAGTGGGATGGGGGAGAGAATCAGAAGGGTAAAAGTGAAGAAAACTCGTGGGTTGACATAAGGACAGTTTAATAGGTAAAGCAAAGCTGTGCATGAGCGCCAAGCAAAATAAGGAATTCATTCACTCCTTCCCATCGGCAGGCAGATGTTTAGCCATCTTGAGGAAAGCAGGGCTCCATCAGGCGTAACGGTTACTTAGGAAGGCAAACACCATAACTCTTAATGTCCCCCCTTCCTCTTTCTTTCTCCAGTTTTTATTGCTAAGCGTGACATCTAACGGACTGGAATATCCCTTTGGTTAGCTGGGGTCAGCTGTCCCAGCTGTGTCCCCCGCCAAATTCTTGTGCACCCCCAGCCACCTCGCTGGTGGGTTGGTGTGAGAAGCAGAAAAGGCCTCGATGGTGTGCAAGCACTGCTCAGCAGTAACTAACTCATCCCTGTGTTATCAGCACTGTTTTGGTCACAAATCCAAAACACACAGCCCCATATGAGCTGCTATGAAGAAAATTAACTCCATCCCAGCCAAAAACCAGGACAAGATCCCCCTCTTATTCCATACTGCTTACTGCATTCTCAGGTCTCACAGTATCCAATACAGCCTCAGTAACCATCACCCCCTTCACAGCCTTTCATTTAAACACAGATATCATTCCCCTATTCTGTGGACCACCCCTGCAAAATGGGCACAAAGTGTCCTTTGAGTTCATTCAGTCTGTGGCTTGAGTTCTGTCTGTTACGGTGCTCACTCGGGACAGTGTTGGTCTGCCTGCTGATCCTGACCCGTGAGCTCACAGAAAGCCCATCACCTGTCCCAAGGCAGAGATCCATGCATTCCCATTGCTCTCTCTATCGTAAACGGCATCTCCCCCTCCTTGCCTTACAAGCCTGTCCATCCCTGGCCGCACTCCTGCTGTGTGCTATCTCACACCGTCTCTGCTCTCCACATGAGACTGTCTCTCACTGTAACCACACACAGACGTCTAATTCCTCCTCTTTGTTCAGCACGCTGCGCACATCAGTGCACTGACACTTCAGAGAGGTGCCCGGTAGCTCTGATTTCCCTGAAGGATACCACAGGACCACAAAACTACAGTAGAGGTTTGAAGGGACAGGACTGGACCCACTATTGACCCCTGCAGTGCACCACTGGTGACTGGCCTCTAGCGAGACCTCGTGCCACTGGTCACCATCCTGTGGGCCTGGCCATTCAGCCAGTTTTCAATCCCCCTCACTCTCTGCTCATCCAGCCTCTCCTTCAGCAGCTGCTTTGTCAGGATTTTATGGGAGACAGTGTCGAATGCCTTAGTCATCTACCAAGGCAGCCATTTCATTGGAGAAGTTTATCAGAAGTTTGTCAAATAAGCATGGCATTTCCTTTCATCGGCTGTACTCTGGGCCTCTGTGGTGTGTTGGTTGGGGTCTGGCACTTGGAGGGCCATGATGTTATGCCATTGTGTAGCCCATAAAGATTTGGCCACCTCAAAAACAGGGAGGATAGGAGGGAAGTGCTACCAATTCTGGACATTGCTTGGTAGCAAAGAAATAATAGTGGGCTCTATCCAACTTCTCCAACCTCTATCGCTCTCAGCTCTGTTTAGTTATGAAATGCAGATGTCAAATGTTTTAAAATAAACTTGTCCTGAGAACACTTTCACCATTCAACGTGTTCATAGGTAATGCATTTCAGAAATGACTGTATAAATCTAGATTTATGTAGAGGGAGAGAAAGGGTGATCGGCTTGCTGTTCCATGTCAAAGGCCAATAGAGAAATCAATCCTGAGGATTTATAGAAAACCCTCAAAACTCTGAAAATGAAGACTTCTTACACACTTATTACCCTCAGCACTTTTCTGCATATGTTTCAATGTGTACCTATCATCTCCATTGAAGGGTTCATGCAGTTGCCCACACAGGAGTGGCCACTGCCTCCAGGATACCCTGAGGGAGAAGAAGACCTCATGCGGGATGGAGAAATGTGCAGCAGGACCAATGGCAGAACTTCTGGAGCATGAGCTGTTGGACAGGCAGGGTGTGTCAAAGCCTCTTGGCTGAGACAAGTGTTTTCTCGCCCTTGACTAGAAAGGGAAGCCTGGGCAGTTGCACCCAAGGTGTCTAGTGTTAGAGGCGATCACTCTTATGCCTGCCTTCACCTACAATTGAGACACCTATAATTTTCCAAGCAGCAAATGAAAAATCAGTCATCTAGATGATGCAGAGTCTGCCTGAAAACGTTCCTGTAACCCAGATATGTTGGGGTTAGTGCAGATTTGGCTATTTAAAAGGGAGCATTTCATTCCCTTTGTCTCTTTGCTCCCCTCTGTGAATCAAGGCAGCTCGTGACTTCAGTGTGTGACACACTGTGTGCAGAAGAGCGAATATGGAGAAACAAACAAAGTCCAGGACAGAAAATGTTTTGGGAGGTCGTGGGTTCTGTGACTAAACACAAACTGTGTTTTCTGTTGGCCTAAGGTTATCCTCTGTAGGAAGCAGGTTTCAATGGAGGTAATGTGGACTTAACACCTAGCTGAAAAATGTCTTTTATTTTAAATTTAACTCTGCCTTCCTTGGTTTTCATATGTAGGCAATTGAGAAACACCCTTCTGTGTCTGTGTGCCACTCATTCTCCAAGTAACACAGGTGGGAATTGGTGCCCATGGGCTGAAACACACAGCTACAGACTTCAGTGGAGGTAGCTCAGATTGGACCAGGGCTGCTCCAAGTCCCAGGTGGCTGATGAGAGACATGGTAGGTTGGGGGTAGGGATGAAGACTGACCATAGGTTGTGGAACATAAAGGCTCTGGATTTTCATATCTATTCACACTGAATTAGGAGACGCACAGGATCAATATCAGTTAGAGATTGCTGATAGCAATTCATGTGTAAGCAGAGAAATAAGGTGGAGAAAAAGAAACCCTTTCTTGTTGTTTAGTGTTCATATCATTTCACTTTGATTACACTCCTGAAACTGCTCTTATTAACCACATCAGAATTGAAGGCTTAAAAGAAAACTACGGAAAGCGACTTGACTTGTTAGGGTGTTTGGCATGTTAATGAGGCCTCTGGTGCTGACCTCCTGAACTGCAGATCCTGAAAGACCTAAGAAGCCCCTACAGAAGTAAAAGTCAGTAGCAAGCCTCCAAGTTTCCAAGAGTGTTAGTGGGCCCCAGTGAGGGCCATCCCTGAAAAGGCCATGGAGGGGATGACCAGAAAAAGACCGTCGCTGTAAAAAACCCTAGAACTCTTAAACTACTTTTGCCCTGCTGGTTCCTTAGCACTGGCAGTGCAGATGCTGACAAGCCCTTCTGCGTTAGGAGCGGTTTCAGCTGACAAAGTCACACACCAGACTGGCCCCTGCCCGCACCGATCCCATGAACCCACTGCTACAGAGCAGGGCTGACCTTTCAAGAGCCCATGGGCAGAGGCCCTGCTCTTCATTGCACACTCGGCCAGCACCAAGCAGGGCTCCAGCCACAGACCTGAAGGAAGGTCTCCTAGAAAAGGAAAAGGGTCTGTGTGTGTGAGAGTGGGAGGGTCTATGGGAAATGGCTTTGATATTGCTCAGAGAACAATGCCCTGCCTCTTCACTGTCTTTTTTCTACTTTGACAGCACCCCATTCCCAGAGGATGAAAATGTCCAACAGCAGCTCCATCACCCAGTTCCTCCTCCTGGCATTTGCTAACACGCAGGAGCTGCAGCTCTTGCACTTCTGGCTCTTCCTGGGCATCTACCTGGCTGCCCTCCTGGCCAACGGCCTCATCATCACCGCCATAGCCTGTGACCACCACCTCCACGCACCCATGTACTTCTTCCTCCTCAACCTCGCCCTTCTTGACCTTGGCTCCATCTCCACCACTGTCCCTAAAGCCATAGCCAACTCCCTGTGGGACAACAGGGCCATCTCCTACCCAGCATGTGCTGCCCAGGTCTTTCTGTTTACCTTTTTGATCTCAGCAGAATATTTTCTTCTCACTGTCATGGCCTATGACCGCTACGTTGCCATCTGCAAACCCCTGCACTACGGGACCCTCCTGGGCAGCAGAGCTTGTGTCCACATGGCAGCAGCTGCCTGGGGCAGTGGGTTTCTCAGTGCTGTGCTACACACTGCCAGTACATTTTCACTACCCCTCTGCCAAGGCAATGCTGTGGACCAGTTCTTCTGTGAAATCCCCCAGATCCTCAAGCTCTCCTGCTCAGATGCCTACCTCAGGGAAGTTGGGGTACTTGAAGTTGGTGTCTGTTTAGACTTTGGCTGTTTTGTTTTCATTGTGCTGTCCTATGGGCAGATCTTCAGGGCCGTGCTGAGGATCCCCTCTGAGCAGGGATGGCACAAAGTCTTTTCCATGTGCCTCCCTCACCTGGCTGTGGTCTCCTTGTTTATAAGCACTGGCAGTTTTGCCTACCTGAAGCCCCCCTCCATCTCCTCCCCATCCCTGGACCTGCTGGTGGCAGTTCTGTACTCGGTGGTGCCTCCAGCCATGAACCCCCTCATCTACAGCATGAGAAACCATGAGATCAAGGATGCCCTGAGAAAACTAATGACTGGATGCTTTTCAGAAGCAATAAACTACCTCTTGTCTTCTGCATAGTACTTATATCTCATTACAGACCCAACCTGTCTTTTTCTGGTCTTTTTATGGTGATTTTGGGTGTGGTTTTACACCTTCTATTTCCCTTTGGTTTACTTATCTGAATGCTTTCCACAAAGAAATGTCTTTATTCCTCTGGTTTCTAATTCACAATCTATCCTGCTTTTGTGTGACCTGGAGGCTGTGCAATTGAGGAGCCATAACCTCTGTGTGTTTAAACAAAATAAAGGGCCCTGCAGTGTCTTCTTTTTCTGAGATCCTTCCTCCAAGACCTTCTCTGCAGCTGCAGGGAGCAGTGCCTGTGTGCAGAGGGGAAGAAGAAAAGAGTCCCGGCACAGCAGCAGCGCCAGGGATCACCAGTGCTTGGTCTTTCCTGAAATGGTCTCTTCCCACTGCCATGCTTTCCTTCTGAACCCTTGGGTTGGTGGAAGGCCTGAGTGCTCTTCAAGCTTGGTTAGAGCCCTGCGGTGTGTCAGGCCTGTGACTGCAGGCAAGGACAGGCAATGGGCACTTGTGTGACAGAGCTGGCCTCCATAGCAGCACTTCCATCATACAAGGGGATCTCCTCAGGCCTTGTGCCACGGATGCCCCCCAGCCCTGGGGCTCAGCCCTCTCCACCCCCGAGGAGCTGCTGTGCCCTTCAGAGGGTCTGGGGCTGTGGGGTGAGTGCCCAGAGCTCTGCCGCACCCTGTGGTGGGCACTGCTGTGGGGCCATGCCAGACTGGGCTGCACTGGGGAGAGGGCAGGGGAGGTGGGAATAGTTTAGGGGGAGCTGGGCTGGGCTGGAAAGTGCCCAGGAGAGAAAAAATATCTGTGTAGAGGTTGCAATGTGTGGCCATGCAGGGCAAGGACTGACACCAGGGGTTCGTGGTGCAGTGATGGGGCTTGTGGAAAACAGTGAAGACATGCAGGTACAGAGGAAAGGAGGAGGCCGGTCTGTTCCCCCAGTGCCATGGACAGACGCGCAATGTGGCTCAGTGTCTTTGTCACCCCCAGCATCTCTCATTAGCCATTTTCAGCACTTGCTGGTCACCCCATATTTAAGGGTGAGATTTGCTGGGAGGCCACCTCCACCTTCCTCCTGGGCCAAGGGCTGCTTTTGGGGAACAGACAGCCCTGCCCAGCCTCGCTCCTTCCCCAGACCCTGGCAGACCCTGGAGCAGAGCTGTCTGCAAAGCTCCACATGGGTCAAGGCTGTGGCAGGGCAGGGGTCGGGTGCTGGGGAAGCTGCAAAAGTAGGAGTGTTGTGGGGGAACTGTGATCTGAAGGCTGCCATTGGGATCACAATGGGGGGAACTTTCCCCATCTATGACTGTCCCCTTTCCTGTGCTGTGCCTGCAGAGTGGGGCTGTGGGACCGTGTTTGGGCAGTGGGGCTGTGCCAGCACAAGGACAGGTGCCATGACGCAGCTGCCAGGAGGTGTCAGCAAGGACAGGTACAAAGCAGGAATTTCCTTATATTGCATTTGTTGTGGAGGCATGAGTGTAGGAAAAAAAAATTCACTTGGAGATGCTGGTGGCAAAGGAAGTCAAAAGCAAACAGAAGATCTTTGGTCACTTCTGAGAGACCAAGGCTGAACAAGGGCTGCTGCTGAATGGGGAGGGTGATTTAATAACAGCAGGCACAGCTGGGGCTGAAGGAATGAATGCCTGCTGTGCCTGAGTCTTTCCTGAAATGGTCTCCAGGCCCCTGTGCTCAGGGAAAGGCTTCAAGGAAGAGGAGAGCATGCATTGGCATGAAAGTCAGGAAATCCTGCAAGGACAGATGCCAGTTCCTGTCCCTGCAGGGGACTAACCCTGGCAATGGCAAGGGTGGTGTGTTGCTTAGCTGGAACGAGGCATTTTGGAAAGGTCTTGGTGGACAGCGAGATGGACAGGACAGAGCTGTGTGCCTTGGAAGCAAGGACAGGAGGACCCTGGGCTATAAGAACAGGATCACGGCCAGGTGACTGAGGGAAGGGATTATACCAAACACTGTGTCCAGATTTCAGATCCCAGTACAGGAAAGCTGTCGGCAAGCTGGAGCCAGTTTAGCAAAGGGCCCCCGTAATGGTCCGAGGCAGGAACACTTTACCTGTGAGGAGAGGCTGAGGGAGCTGGGTTTGTCCAGCCTGGAGAAAGGAAGATCTTGGGTGAAACATGTAGCAGCATTGCAGTGTTCCCAGGAAGACTGAGTCAGGCTCGTGTCCATGGTACGAGACACAAGGACAAGAGGCAATGAGCTGAAAGAAGGGGGTTGGTGTACATATAGAGAAAAGCATTTCCAACATGAGGATAGTCAAATGCTGGAAGCTGTTTCGCAGGGACTTTGTGCGGACTTTATCCCAGAAAGTGACCACGGCGTCTTTGGATAAAGCCCTGAGTAATCTGGTCTGGCCCTGCTTTGAGCAGGAGATTGGCCGAGAAACTTCTGAGGTCCCTTTTTGCCTAAATGGTGCTGTCCTTCCTCCTCCTTCATCTTTTCAAATGAGGGAAATCTCTCAGGTTCTCCCTGACCACAGAAATAATTCGCATCAGGTGCAGAGCTGCTTCACAGTTGACACCAAACAACCTTGGCCATGTTGTTTGATTCTCTTTTTATTCCCCCCACCCAAGCTCTTCTCTTGTACTGTTGCAAAACCTGCCAAGAGGAACAGCCTACCCTCTTAATCCTTTCCACATTGGTCTTTCATTTCTTGTTTTGTATCCTATTCCTGAGATGGTTGCTGTGGTATTTTCAACTTTGGGTAGCACCTTGGGTTAACTTTCCTCACAGCAGCTCCTACGGTGCTTTGCATTGGTGGCCAAAACAGTGTTAATAACACTGCCATGTTTTAGCTATTGCTAAGCAGTGCTTGCACAGTGTCAAGGCCTCCTCTGTTTCTCTCTATGCCCCCTCAACGAGTAGTTTGGATTGCTTGACACTAGAAGAGCAGGGGATGTCATTTAGCAAGGCCAAGCTTCTTGCTCTATATTGGTGTCTGTGTCCCTGTTTTTGGTAGCGGATGGGCAGCAGGAGCCCCTGGGAGAAGAGACAATGGGTTATCCCGTGCCGGACACAGCCAAGTCCAACCAGCTCTGCAACAGACCTACTGCTGGCAAAAGCTAACCCATCAGCAAAGCCGGTGGCACCTCTGTGAAAGTGTATTTAAGAAAGGGCACAAATGCCAGAGTGGAACAGGAGTAAGGAAAAAAAAGTGTGAGGAAAATTCCTGCAAACAGCAAGGTCAGTGAAGAAGAGGGGGAGGAGGAACTCCATATGATGCAGAAGAGATTCCCCTGCAGCCTGTGGAGGATCAAATGCCAGAGAAGTTGGATATTTCCTGAAAGAACTGTAGCCTGTGGGAAGGATGCCACAGGAAAAGCATAAGGAGGGAGCAGCAGAGGTGACCTGTTAGGAACTGACTGTAGTCCCCATTCCCCCTTTTCCCACTCACAGGGAAAGGAGGTAGAAGAGTCAGCAATGAAGGAATGAAGCTGAGCCTGGGAAAAAAAAGGGGACAGGGGAGGTGCTGTTGTAGTATTTAACTTTTCTTCTCACTATCCAACTGCCCTGGGTGCAGCTGGGACAGAGTTAATTTTCACAGGAACCTGGGAGGGGGCACAGCCAGGACAGCTGACCTGAACTAGCCAAGGAGCTGTTCCATGCCATGCGACATCATGCTCTGTATATAAATGGGGAGTGGGCTGGGGGGGGGCTCTTGGCTTTCGGTGGGGGAAGTGGCGGAGCGTCGGGTTCCGGATGCTGAGCAGTTGCACTGTGCATCACTCATTCTGTATATCCTTTTATTAGTACCGTTGTTGTTGTAACGTCTCTTTTTGTGTTGTCCCAGTAAATTGTCCTTATCTCAACCCACGAGGTTCCAGGGTTTTTTTTCTTTTCTCCTTTCTGGTTCTTTTCCTCATCCCACCGGAGGGGAACAGGGAGGAGTGAGCGAGCAGCTGCGTGGTCCTTTGTTACCAGCTGGGCTGAAACCACAACAACAACCCTATCTGAACTGGTAATAAAATAAGTTCATTCTCCTCCTTTTGAGCCTGTTTTGCTCACGACTAATTGGGAAGTGATGTCCCTGATTTCATAACAAGCAATTCAGCATTTTTTTCCTTTTTTCTCCTTCTGTACTGTTGAGGAGGAGGAGTGAGAGAGCGGCTGGCTGGGCATCTAGCCCCTGGGCATCTGGCCGCCAGCTAAGGTCAACCCACCACACAGTCTCCCACAGTATTCTTATATCAATGCTAGGAAGCTACAGTCTTGATAGGTGGGCAAAGAGGTGAGTAAAAGACTGATTGGATGCATCAGGGTCTCTTCTGGGGCTTAATGATGCTATCAGTGTCCTGGAGGAGCTGACAGAGTTTTCAGATGACACAAACCTGAGGTGCGGACCAGTCTATACACCGGAGTGCTGCCTTCTGGACGAACCTCAACAAGTTGGCAGAGTGGGCCAAAAAGAACCTACTAGATTTCAGAGAGAAGAAACGCCAAGTCCTTCCCCTGGGGTGGCCTAACCCTGGGCAACAGCCCCCGGTAGGGTGCAGCTGAGCAGAAAAGGCCCTGGGGGTCATGGTGGACAACAAGCTGCCCAGGAGTCAGCAGTGAGCCCCTGCAGCCAAGAAGGCCAAGAGCAGCCTGCCTGTATGAAGAGAAGCATGGCCAGGACATGAGAGGGAAGGATTCTCTCCCTCCATTCACTGCTTGCTAGACCACATGCACAGCCCTGCACTGAGTTTGGGGCCTCCTGCCCCCAGTACAGGAAAGACATTGATCAACTGGAGCAAGTTCAGTGAAGGGGCACCAATACAGTCAGGTGTGTGGGGCTGTGCACAGGGCTGGAGAACTTTCCACCTGAGGAAAGGCTGAGGGAACACTGTTCAGTATGGAGATGAGAAGGCTTCAGGAAACCTCACAGGATCATTTCAGTACCTACCAGGCAGTTAAGAAAAGAAAGCCAGGCTCTTCCTCATGGTGCATGGTGGGAAAAGGAGAGGCAAGGGACAAAAGTTGAAAGAATGTTCAGGCGGGACATGAGGTCCATGAGGTCATAACCATAAGGTCACTTATGCACTGGAAGAGGTTGCCCTGAGAGGTTGTGCAGTCCCAGTCCTTGGAGGTTTTCAAGCCTTCTCTCCCCCTAAATATGGTCTCCAAACATTGAACAGAACACTCTTGCTCGTGCAAGAAGGAAGCAAAAGCCTATGGCACTGGAAAAGCTCTGCCTCCCCTGGGCCCTCTCTTCCCTATGAGAGAGGTCTTCCACCAACCCCACCCTTCTTCCACCTCCAGCTTTGGCAGCTGCGTGTGTCTGGCCTTCCCACTTGCCTTCACCACGCACCTTTGTAACTGACGCCCGACGCATATCTTGGCACTCGCACTGTAAGTTGGCACCCACCCCACACCTGGAGTCTACCTGGCCATGGAGGCAGGGAGAGGCCAGGTCCCCTCTGCCCGGTGCTGGGCACAGCTTTTTCGTGGGAATGTCCCCAAAGAGCTCTCTTCATGTGTGTGTCAGCCTGTGGCCTGGCAGGGGTGGAACTGGGAGAAGGCCTGCTGGGGCAGGGCTGAAGTAGCTCAGCTGGGAGAGCGTTAGACTGAAGATCTAAAGGTCCCTGGTTCAACCCCGGGCTTCAGCACAGATTTTCTCCTGTAGATTTTTGCAGAGAGTGCCTGCCTGCCTGCCTTCTTCCAGCCTGCCAGGCCCTCCTTGCTCCTTCACCTCTTGCCAGTGCACTGCCCCTGCACTGTAGCCTATGGCATTGGGCAAGACAATTGCCCCAGCTTTACCACCGTGACGCCATCCCTGCATATGGTCCAACTACCAACCTTTGAGTAAACAGCTGAACACATCACCCACCCTGCCGCAGAGACCCCAGCAGGGCTGTCCCAGGGCACTGTTTTGCTGTCAGGACAGTCCTCAGTGCTGAAGGAGTGGGAAGGTCCCTGAGCCCAGCCCACTCCCTCAGCCCCAGGCAGATGGAAGCTTGCTGTTCACCTCACCCCCAGGCATGCTGGGGGACAGAGGGTGCAGGGGGAGGCCCAGTGCCTGGAGGAGGGGGTGTAAGATTTCTGCCCCCAGGTCCTCTCCACCACATGCCCTGGGATGCCATAACAGCCTGAGGACACCTCACCCCAGGGAGGGCATTTCCCTCACCCTGTTGCACTGCTCCTGCTGTGGCGTTGGGGACAGATCTGGCACAGAGGGGTGTTGCGCTGGGTGGCAGAGGAGGCTCAGGGGTTTTCTCCTCTCCATCAGCCCACCCCAGAGTTGGCCACAGCATGAGAGAAGTGCCAGCAGCAAGAGCCTCCTCCCGTCCCATTGCCCTGCAGAGCCGTTGAAGGGCAGCGCTCTGCAGTGCAGCCCTGTGCCAGGATCAGACCCCAGCAGAGAGGCAGGCCCGACTTCCCCCATCTCAGAAGGGTTCAAGTGCTGTTTTCTGCAGAGGGTCCCTGGGCACCCAGGAGACAAGAGGGCTGTGCTTGTCATAGACGCATCATGGGAGGAGAGCGTCTCTCCTGCTGGCAGGCATCAAGGGGATGGAGCTCAGTGGAAGAGCGCCTGCTTCGCATGTGGGAGGTCCTGGGCTCAATCCCTGGGACCTCCAGGGGTGGTGCTTTTGCCCTGACTGCCCAGCCTCAGGCAGGTGTGGGCTGGAGCTCAGGCAATGCTCCTCTCCAGGCCCTGTGGGCCTGCCCTGCCCACCCAGGGCTTGGCTGTGAGGTGGGCAGGGCTGTGGGAGGGCTGTGTGCACTGCCTCTGCTGAGTCCCCTCTTGGAGGAGAAGCAGGCAGCTGTGCTGGACCTGAGCCCAGGTCACTGCCCTGAATCCTAGACCCACCCCACCCACTACCCAGGGACAATGCTTGGCAGCAGAGTGTGCCTGTGAGGAGACCTCAGGGAGGGCATAGACAGCAGCAGCACGCTAAGGAATCCTTTCTGGCCGCACTGGGAGATGTGGTGTGAGGGTGCTGGCCCAGCCCAGGTGTCCTTTGGGACCAGAGCCACACTGCCCTGGTGGCTTTCCAGGGCTAAGGGTCTGAGATTCTCCTGTCTCCACTCCAGGTGGAGATCCCATACCACATGGGAAGCATTCTGTACCAGCAGGTAAGGGTGTCTGGGCTGGATGAGCATGGGCAGGGCTGTGGGACTCCCAGCTGGAGTTTTCCCTCCACCATCCTTCCACCATTGCCACTGGCTTGAGCAGAGCCTCAGCTCAGGGAACCTGGATCTGCTGAGGTCAGGCATAGCCCTGCAGAGGTGGGACTGGTGGGGCTGGTGCTGTTGCCGAAAAACTTGGAATAAAGAACTTATCAACACCAATTTAGTGTAGATAAGCAGATACTTCTTTATTGACGGCTGGTTGCGCGGGTGAGTCCTCTCACGAACCACGCACCCCTGAACACCAAAATCATACACCTTCTATTGAACTTATTCATACATATTCATTAGATTTCTGAGAAATGTTATGCATATTCATTAGATTTCTGGGAAGTTATTAGCATATGTAAATGTCCTTTACGCAGGCTCAGTGAAGGTCTCTGGTGGTCTTCAGAAGCCCTCTGGTGGTCTTCCATAGTCTTCCTCACTTTGTCCGATAGTTGACCTCTCTTTCGTGATTCTGCGCAGTTCGATTTTCGCCATCATGTATTAGATTTACATAAAAGTACATTCAATGTTAATTCTTGAATTTAACATTTCTAGTGATTGGCCCTCAGTCACACCACCTTATCAATATTCTTATACTAAAACAACCATTGGCTAATCTCACTTAACTCTACTGGTTGGAATCCTTGATAATTAGATCGAGGCGGGAAGGGTAAGGGGTTTCCAAAGAGCAAACTGGTGTCCATAACGGTTTCCTTAGTTTCCTAAAACAAAACACTACAAACCAACAAATCTTTGTCAAAGTTTCTGTGGTTCACTGATTTCAGACAATACTTGAATTCTTAGAGTTACACATAGTACATTTTCTAAAGTTCCTAAGTTCCTATGACTACATTTCAAACTTAACACTCCCATACCTATGCTTCACAATTTTCTACTTCTTCATCAAACCAAACTCTTTTATATAATTAGATTTTAATTTCTTTATCAAAATCTTTGCAACAGTGCCCACCTCTTGTTCCTGGGGTGTTTGGTGACTCCGTCAATACTCCATAACTACTGTGCTGGTAGGATCATGGAGTCACAGGTCTGTCCACAGCCATGCACAGGCAGGGAGGGCCAGGAGATGGTGCCTCGGCTGCTCCCTGGCAATAACACCCACAAACAAAATGGGGCATGAGACACAGACTTTCACTGCAGGGTGCCCAGCACCCTGGTGAGCCAAAACTCAGAGAAATAAGGCTGCTCTCCTATGGGCTTTAAACAGCCAAGCTCTGCCCAGCATGGGGGCCGCAGTGCTGAGACTTGGGGTCTCACTGTGACCCCCCCCTCAGGCAGGTCCTCGGGAGCCGCAGGAACAACCACAGATCTGGGCTACAGTAACAATCTTGCTTTGCTGCAGAGAATGGACCCAGCCTGCAGGGCCAGACTGTTCAGGACCCCAGATGCCATGAAAAACAGGTTCTTCCTGCTCAGGCGTGCTGCCCCCTCAAGCACACACAGGCCTGTGGCTCATCTCCCCAAGGAGGAAGAGGAAAATGCCTGCCAGGTGCCAGAGTAAGGGAGAAATATTACCCCTGTGGGAGGGCAGAGCTGGCAGCGAGG